>NC_137896.1:63532872-64014081 GCF_963455335.1 Martes martes
GAGGGAGAACAGGCTCTCTGCTGAGCAGGGAGTCTGACATGGGCTCAATCCCAGGACCCCGGGATCATGACTTGAGCCAAAGGCAGACACTTAACTAACTGAGTTCCCCAGGAGCCCAAAACTTTGGAAAGTTAAAACAAATTTGTAATGCTTCTGAATTGTGTCTAGGAATGTACACCGAAGGTGTAGGCAATACATTCTATTGGGATGGTTCATGCTGAATGTTCAAGTAGTCTCTGACAAAACTCATGCAGTTTCTCCTAGCTATGGTAAAACTCAATAAAAAGTTTTTAAAATGAGAGAGAGAAAGAAAATCACGAAAGGTGACATAGCTTACCAGTGGCAGAGTTGGGATATAAACTCATGTTCATACATTTTTCCTCCCTGGACAGCAAAAAGTCCAGAGGCTTTCTATGCCCCCAAATCAAATGATCTCCTTCTCAATTTTGCAGAAGGCCAATCTTGCAAATAATTTTTAAATCATTCTTAAGTGCTAAAGATAGTTACAGAATAAAAGGAAAAGAATGCTTTCAAAATACTATATTATTAAGCCAAGCTTGAGAGTACGTTTGGGATTTATAAGAGGATTTGAAGAATTTAATAAAACAGTTATTTGAAAAGAGAACAAGAGGCTCTTTGATATGGATTTAACAAGATTTTAGGAACAGTTAGGAAGGACTCCCTTGCATGGAGTCTAATTAATATGTTGGATTTGTTGGGGGAGAAATTAATTGCTAAAGTGGAGAAATATTTTGAAAAATTATGTTTTCAGAAAAGTCACTAAGCCTTACCATAATAGACCTTTGCATTTTCCCCCAGTCTTTCAAAATCTTGTTCTCTTTGCTCTTTTTTTTTTTCTCTTTTTGCTCTTTGCCAGAACCTTCATCTGCTACCTTTCCTTTAACCAAGAACTCAGTGCAAGTTTCTCCTAAAATCTGGATCTCTGGCCATAGCCTCTCGCTAGGCCCACAAGTACATTTTCAACTGCTTCTAGAATTGCCGGAAGGTATCCAGTTAACATCTCAAACTCAAAACAAATTCATTATTCTCCCTTAAAATGTGGCCCTCCTTCTGATTTCTTTGTTTCTGACATCATCGTCTTCCCAGTTATTGGATTGTTTTTTTCTAATCCCCCTTCTCTGCCCTACAGACTTAGTCCTGTTCAAAATTCCATGTACTGCACTTTCACGGAACCACTTCCATCTGCCCCAGTCTTTCCCTTCTTGCTATCTATTCTAATCACCGGTAACCCAGATACACTGAAGCAGGATACTATTGACATTCTGGCCGCATAATCCTTGTTGTAGGGGTTATCCTGGGCATTGTAGGATGTTTAGCAGCGTTCCTGTCTCTACTGACTAGGTGCCAGTAACATTCCCTCGGTTATGAAAACCTAGTATGTCTCTAGACATTGTCAAATGTCCCCTCAGGGGCAAAACCACCCCTAGTAAGAACCAGTGATATAGCCTAAATGATTGTCATAGCCTCCCAGTAGAAACATCTTCCCAGGGTGCCTGGGTGACTCAGTTGGTTAAGCGTCTGCCTTCAGCTCATGTCATGATCCCAGGGTCCTGGGATTGAGTCACACATGAGGTCCCCGATCAGTGGGAGTCTGCTTCTCCCTCTCCTTCTGCCTGCCACTCCCCCTGTTTGTACTCTCTCCCCCTCTCTGTCAAATAAATAAAGAAAATTAAAAAGAAAAAGAAGAGGGGCGCCTGGATGGCTCAGTGGGTTAAAGCCTCTGCCTTCAGCTCAGGTCACGATCTCAGGGTCCTGGGATCGAGCCCTGCATTGGGCTCTCTGCTCAGCGGGGAGCCTGCTTCCCCCTTTCTTTGCCTGCCTCTCTGCCTATTTGTGATCTCTGTCTGCCAAATAAATAAATAAATAATTTTAAAAATGTTTAAAAAGAAAAAGAAGAAGAAACATCTTCCCATCTATAAGGAGTCCCACTGTCAATTTATTCTAGACATTGCTACTGGTTTACTCTTCTTACAGTTTAGCTCTATTCATACTATTTCCTTGCCCATACATGTTTAGTAGACAAATACACAAATTCCTCAGCTTAGCCTTTAAGCCACCCTACCATATGCCCCTAACCTAGGTCTCAAATAAAATGCCCACTGTTACTCTGCATATTCTTTGTTTCAGCTTTGTGACCTCTGAAACTTTGCTTATGAGATTTTTTCGCTCATTACTTATCCAGTCAACAAATCTTTATTGAACAACTATTAAGTTTAAGTGCTACATTGGGCACTGAGGCTATGAAGTGAGACATAGCCCATTCCTCACAGAGTTGAGCACAGAGAACAGAGACTAACAATGATCTGGACACCAGTTGTTCTGGCCTGCCTAATATTCCCTTCTACTTCTTCCAGCAACAGAGCCTCCCTTTGCTGGGGGGACCCTTTCCATGAGATTCAGGTGGGGCTCATTCATCACTCACCATTCTGGAGACGAGGAAACTGAGGCTTAGAAATTTGTTGAGGAAATTCAGACTTGGGGGAAGTTCCATGTAATTTCCAAGTGACTGACACAAGGTCACACAGCTGGTGACTCACAGAGCCAGAACTTGAAGGCAAGTATTCTAACTCCAGAGTCCACAGTCTTGACCATTATGCTGCACTGATTCTCTATTAAAGAAATCAAAGGATTTTTAAAAAATTCATGTGTCATTTAACAGTATCTTTTTTTATTTTTTAAAAGATTTTATTTATTTATTTGAGAGATAACAAGAAAGAGAGAGAGAGAGTGTGAACACGAGTGAGGGAAGGGGTAGAGGGAGAGGGAAAAGCAGACTCCCTGCTGAGCAGGGAGCCCAATATGGGGCTCCATCCTGGGACTCTCTGGATCATGACCTGAGCCAAAGGCAGATGCTAAACCGACTGAGGCACCCAGGCATCCCAAGAACTCAAAGATTAATCTCATGATTAAAATCAATACCTTAGGGAACCTGTGAGGCTCAGTTGGTTGAGCGACTGCGTTCAGCTTGGGTCATGATCCTGGAGTCCTGGGATTGAGTTCCTGGTAGGGGTGGGGGTGGGGAGGGCAGGTCCCTGCTCGGCAGGGGATCTGCTTCTCCCTCTGACCTTCCCCCTGTCATGCTTACTCTCTCTCATTCTCTCTCTCTCTCAAATAAATAAATAAAATCTTTAAAAAAAAAAAAATCAATACTTCAGCTGCCAGAAAGCTCAGGTCATGTTTGTGTTGGGGAAATATAACTAAAAATGAAATCTCCGGGGCACCTGGGTGGCTCAGTGGGTTAAAGCCTCTGCCTTCGGCTCAGGTCATGATCCCAGGGTCCCGGGATCGAGCCCCACATCGGGCTCTCTGCTCGGCAGGGAGCCTGCTTCCCCCTCTCTCTCTCTGCCTGCTTCTCTGCCTACTTGTCATTTCTGTCAAATAAATAAAATCTTAAAAAAAAAAAAAAATAAAATAAAAATGAAATCTCCTCTCAATTGAGAAAAGCTCTCCACACAAATAGAAAAAAGGAGAAACTTTAAATTTGAATAAGCCATAAATCAGAACACGATGCACAACACAGGTAACCCACTACAGTGATTGCAAAGTCAGAAAGGAGTCTCCCTCGTTTGTACCAATAAGTAGATAGAACCCATCCAATACTATTAGATGGGCTCTGCAATCTGGACTCTTGTGACAAGTTAGACTCATCTCCTCCCAGGAAACTGAGAGATTGGGTTTTATCTTCCTTGAGGATAAGGAAGGACTCCGGAGTTGTGAGATTGGCCAAGGCCCCGTTTAGCCATTAAACAGATGGACGTACATTTGAAAAGGACAAAGAAAGAAACTCAGAAAGAAAAAGAAGGGGAAAGTCTCCTCACTCAGTTTTCTGTGGGGAGAAAATCTGTATTTGTCCTCATACTTGTTCCAGCATTTAAGATCAGTCAATATTCTCAGGCTGATGGGGTGCCTGTGTGTCTCAGTGGGTGAAGGCCTCTGCTTTCGGCTCAGGTCATGATCTCAAGGTCCTAGGATGGAGACCGCATCGGGCTCTCTGCTCAGCGGGGAGCCTGCTTCCTCCTCTCTCTCTCTGCCTGCCTTTCTGCCTACTTGTGATCTCTGTCTGTCAAATAAATAAATAAAATATTTTTAAAAAAATATTCTCAGGCTGACTATGCACTTTATTTTCACTCCATTTATTTATATTTAATTTTATGTTGCTTTGTAAATTTTTTTGAAGTCATTTTCTTGGACTGATATAAATTTTCTTTCTATAAACTCACAATTTGGGGGGTGGGGCTAGAGGAGGAATGCAATAAATCTTGTGCAATGATTTATAGCTTTCAGCTCCAAGGACTTGGGAGCAACTGTGAAGCTGTTGAGGTTCAATCCATTCAACACCAGACAAGCATCACGCAGGAGCCAGCCAGCCATCGGGGTCCAAAGATAGTAGATGAGTCAACAGAGGAGTCTGCCCTCTTGGAGGCTGAGAACAATCATATACTAAAGGAATATGGAGTAGAGGATATATTCAAGTCTATCTTAATACTGGCTCTCAAGCATTATTGGTAAGCCTTGAAATAACGCTTAAAAAATTAATCCACTTCTTTCTTTCGTTCTCTTGTCAGCTCTACTCTTAATTTATTCTTAATTTTCATTTATTTTGTTTTAAAATTTTATTTATTATTTGACAGAGAGAGCCAAGCACAAGAAGGGGGGACAGCAGAGGGAGCAGGAGAAGCAGGCTCCCCACTAAGCAGGGAGGCTGATGCAGAGCTCCATCCCTGGACCCCAAGATCACGACCCCAGCCAAAGACAGATGCTCAGCTGACTGAGTCATCCAGGATCCCCTAATTAATTTATTTTTAAAGTAATCTCTACACCCAGCATAGGATTCGAACTCACAAGCCCAAGATCATAGAGCTGTCCACTCTACTGACTGAGCCAGGCAGGAGCCCCAGTCAACTCTACTCTTAAGGGAAGTATAAATGTATCTTTAAAATGCTCTCACTGGGATTAATAACTGACAAAAAGAAAGCAGCATTCATCTGAACAAATGAATGAAAAGTCATTTCCAAGTGTAACTAACATACAATTCAACAAGATAAATATAGGGCCTAGGACAGAGACTCGGATACTGAGTAACATTTAACCTTTGTCAAAAGATTAACGGAGGCATATTAAATTTTTTTAAAAGATTTTATTTATTTATTTGACAGACAGAGATCACAAGTAGGCAGAGAGGCAGGCAGAGAGAGAGGAGAAAGCAGGCTCTCCACGGAGCGGAGAGCCCGATGCGGGGCTCCATCCCAGGACTCTGGGATCGTGACCTGAGCCGAAGGCAGAGGCTTTAACTCACTGAGCCACCCAGGCGCCCCTGGCATATTAAATTTTTAAAAATTTTACATCGGTTAAAATCAGGCAGCACCAAACCGTAAGTAGTTAGGAATGCCTGGGAGGAGGCATGGGGTGATGCGGGAAACCTGGGTTCTTGTCTTACAGAAATGAAGAATGAATCTCGCAAAGGAGAGAGTAAAGCAAGCTACCCAGGGAACTTAAATTCTTTTAGCATCTCTATTAATAATACCTTCGATGGCTTACTTCCTTTTTTAGGGTCTGGTTATTCTTTATTGGTCACAGGCGATCATCATAAAAAAAGACACCCACCTCACAGGCCTAGTGTAGCGTGATCCGGTTTGTTCCCTTATTTCTGGTTTACCTGCATTTCTGGGATTTCTTTGAGCCTGATCACAAGAGCCCCCCACCTGTCCCTTTTTCAGGGGCTCCAGGAGAGACTTTCATAGAGAAAAGAGAGAAGCAAAGTAAGGAAATTACTGATTGGTTAGAGCTTAGAACCTAGATGGCTGTTTGTGACCGGTTGTCCTTAGGTTTCCTTTTCTTAACTTTGAGACATTTACAGATTTAGATTTTGCTTTGCTTACATAATGCTACTAAAGCATTATGGCCTCTTTGCCCAATTAATGTAACACCTTTTAAGGTGACCTGGAGGCTGGCATTCGACTGGAGTTTAGTGGTCTGATGTGAAAACTCTTAAGAGAGTCCCAGACTTCTGTGTTAAAATGCAAACATTTCTAGCAGTGATCTCCCTTTGAGCCTTTACCCCTGAAGTCTTTCTTAACTTTTGGCTATCAGTTAATAGTTTTTTTGTTTGTTTGTTTGTTTATTTATTTGACAGAGATCACAAGTAGGCAGAGAGGCAGGCAGAGAGAGAGGAGGAAGTAGACTCCCTGCTGAGCAGAGAGTCCGATGCGGGGCTCGATCCCAGGGTCCTGGGATCATGACCTCAGCCAAAAGCAGAGGCTTTAACCCACTGAGCCACCCAGGCACCCCTATCAGTTAATAGTTTTAAAAGCATGAACGGCCGTGCTTGCATGACTTAAGAGGGTGGGGAGGTTGTGATAAACTAGGGATTCTTTTTTTTTTTTTTTTAAGATTTTATTTATTTATTTATTTAAGAGAGAATGTGGGAGAATGAGCACGAGCAGGGAAAGGACTGGCAGAGGGAGAGGGAGAAGCAGGCTCCCTGCTGAGCTGGAAGCCCATGGGACTCAATTCCAGGACCCTGGGATCATGACCAGAGCCACAGGCAGATGCTTAACCAACTGAGCCACCCAGACACCTCTAAACTAGGGATTCTGAAAGGAAAACTGCCTGCCTGCCAAGGACAAATTGTAGTTACCTATTCTCCCGCGCAGAGCTGTGAGAGACCTGTCTCGCACCTTCCTACTACCTGCCTACTTCCCCTTTTCCTCACATTACAGCTTTAACTATTTCCTCAGGGATTTGATCCTGATGGATCCTTTACAGGCTCAGGATCTAGTTTTATTCACTAATGTTTCCCTAGCCCCTCACACATGGAGGAGGTGCGAGGATGATGCTGGATATGTTGATACATGTATTAACAGAAGATACTAGCTTAAACTGTTTCCCTATTGAAAGCCAATACTTGGAAGAAGGTATTTTAGAAGAAGGTGGCCCTTCCATTCTTCACGTCTCCTTTTGAGGAGAACTGCCAACCCCAACCCAGATTGTTCTGGGGCTGGGGGTGTCTTGGTTGCTGCCTGGATGTGAGTAATGAAAAAAAGGAAAGACAGGAAGCCCCACTCCCCCACCCAGGTTCCCCACAGGCCAGGGAGAGGGGAAGTCACGCTCAGGGAATAATGAAATCGCCTTTGCTCTAGAGAGCAGAGCCCAGAGTCAGGTACCCTCCATAACCTGATCCCAGCATTCACTTTTTTTTTTTTTTTAAGATTTTATTTATTTATTTGACAGAGAGAGAAATCACAAGTAGGCAGAGAGGGGGAAGCAGGCTCCCCGCCGAGCAGAGAGCCCGATGCGATGCGGGGCTGGATCCCAGGACCCTGAGATCATGACCTGAGCCGAAGGTGGAGACTTAACCCACTGAGCCACCCAGGCACGCCCAGCATTTACTTTTAATTTGGACAGTATCACTGTAAATTGATTAAAAGAACTGAAATCCTCACATTTGTGCTCACTTACACTTAACCAAAATTTGGCCCATGATCCTGTCAGTAAAAGGAATTTAAATAGGCTGAATATGTGCTTACATCTACTTAACCAGAATTTGACCCATCACACTCGTGGTGCTCTTGTATCTCACAGAATGTCCTAGATATACTGTGATCTTATTTCTGATAGCTGAATAAACTAATCCCCATGAAGCCACACGAGTACTTCACTGTGATGTAGTAGAAGAATTAGGATATTCTCAGTAGGCAACTGCAAGACAGCTACCTGCTGACTCACTGAGCTGATCTATTTTTAATCCAATGAGCAAAACTTCTATTCGCTATGACCTTATCGGAATGCTATCTTCTGTAGAGCTTGTAAAAACTACACCACTCCAAGAAAAAAAAAAAAGAGGAAATGTTCATTTCCATTACTCCTTGACAAAATAATTATGCTGTTTATTCAGTTGGACATAAATCTTTTAACTAGGGATCAAGTAAGTGTTGCCTTAATAAAGACAGGCTGGCGGCCAGGTTATAAAAACAAAACAAAATGAAACAAGCTCAGTAAAACTAAGTTTCTATTTTGCTTTGAGAATTTATCTTTTTTAAAATAATTACTGGAAATGCATTAGTCATGGTGAAAATTATATTCTTATTTTACATATACTTCTCTTACTGGTACAGAAAAATGAAACTGACTAAGGTTACCACTACTGCTGTTGATAGTCCCAAATTAGATGAACAACTGGTTTTTTTTTTAATTGACGGAGAATGTTCCATCGAGTTTGAAACTCCTGCTGAAAAAGGAACCCAAAGTGTTTGTGAAACCACTGCTAAATAGAAATACCACAGAGAGGGAAAAATCTTGTAATTGGATTCCATTTGTTAGTGATTTCCTTTTCAATTTCCACAAGAAAAGAAATAATTTGATGCTAATTGCTTGGAGAGGTTGAGAGAGGGGTCAATGTCCCAATGTCCGGTGTTAATTTTCTCTTGGTAAGAAAATCAAACACATAACACTTTTAGATCCAGGAGAAACCCTTGTTGTAAAATTGTGTTGGATGAGAAGACATTAGTTTTATCATATCTGAGAGTTTGGGGCCTATGGAAATAGGATTCACTATCGAATCACTATTTTAGATAAATTTCTTTTTTATTTTTTTAAGATTTTATTTATTTATTTGTTAGAGTGAGAGAGAGAGAGAGAACAGGCAGGCAGAGTGGCAGGCAGAGGCAGAGGGAGAAGCAGGCTCCCCGTGGAGCAAGGAGCCCGATGCGGTACTCCATCCCAGGACCCTGGGATCGTGACCTGAGTTGAAGGTAGCCACTGAACTGACTGAGCCACCCAGGCGTCCCAAATTTCTTTTAATAGACTCCAGTAAATTCTCATAATCATTATGCATCTTGTGGCTGAGAAATGCCCTTTCCTGGCAATAGCTTGTAGGGGTCTGGTTCTAGGAACCCTATTTACATTTTTGAGTCATACCTACCAGCAGTATCTCTACCTTTTCCCACTGATTTTCTAGAGTTAAGGCTATTCTTAAAATGACAGGCAGTAATTTCTCAGGAAGGTAGAAGACCCTAAGGGTAGTTAAGACTAACAATGGAAAGACTAACAACGGGAAAGTCTTTTCAATGTCTCTCACCTTCCAAATTCATAGTGCATATTCGTGTGGTCAAATACAATTCAAAATTGACATTGAAAGTTACTTTCACCTTTCACTGTAGATATTGCAATTTGCCTATCCCAAGTCGTTGTTCCTTCCTCATGGAAATCCAATCTGCTCACAGTAGCTGAGCACCCAGTTAAAAATATTCACATCTCTGTTCATCTTTGCAGCTAAAGATGGCTAGGCAACCCAGTTCTGGCAGAGAAAATCTAAGTGATTTCTACTAGATGCAGTTTCAGTAGAAGCTATGATTTTCCCGAGTCCAAGGGACATTTGTTTAGAAACTACTGTTTTCTTGATTCAAAGGGCCAGACTCAGCTGGGTTAGGGCTACCGTCTTCCCCCATCTCCTTCCCCTATTATTCCGACCTAGAACCTGAATTTGATGCCTGCGGGTGGGATATTCATCTTGGAACCCCTGAGGACAAACTCCAACCATGCAAGAAGGAGCTTGCAGGCATCCGTGGGCATCAGCCTGGACAAGTGAGCTCTATGATTGCCAAATCAAATACAACCTACCCAGTTAAACTTGGGCACGAGACATCTTATTCTAAAAACCAATTTGTTGTTTATCTGAAATCCAAATTTTAGCTAGATGTCTTGTATTTTTGTTTGGCAACCCTTCCTGCTCCTAGACTTCTTGCTCTTTGCAAAGCATTAAAATTCTATTTGGTTGAACTATTACTACAGTCAAGGTGCTGCTAAATGCAGGTTAAGACACCTTCTTACCAATACAACTTTTTAGAAAGCAGTTATATAAAGGGGCGCCTGGGTGGCTCAGTCGGTTAAGCATCGGCGTTAGCTCAGGTCACGATCTCTGGGTCCTGAGATCCAGCCTCGTGTTGGGCTCCCGCTCAGTGGGGAGCCTGCTTCTCCCTCTCCCGCTGCCCCTCCCCCAAGCTTGTGCGCGCTCTCGCGCTCTCTCTCTCTCTCTCTCTTAAATAAAAATCTTTTTAAAAAATAGTACATTAAAAAAAGAAAAAAAGTTATTTGCTTTAAACTAATTTAGATTTTTTATTAAAGTCCCAATTTTAGATTTTAACTGTTTGAAATTATGAACTTCATAAATCTTCTTTCTTCGAAAAGGCAATACAGGGGCGCCTGGGTTGCCCAGTGGGTTAAGCCTCTGCCTTCGGCTCGGGTCATGATCTCAGGGTCGTGGGATCGAGCCCCGCATGGGGCTCTCTGCTCCGCGGGGAGCCTCCTTCCGCCCCTTTCTCTCTGCCTGCTGCTCTGCCTACTTGTGATCTCTGTCAAATAAATAAATTTAAAAAAAAAAAACCCTCCCTTAAAAAAAAAAAAGAAAAGAAATGCAATACAGATACAGTGATTATTACATTAACTAAACAAGGAGGCCTGACTCTGAAGTGGTTCTAGGGCTTTAGTGGGATTATGTAAACAAATCTAAACCCAAGCCTATAAATGCCTCAAGGTTAAGAAATCAAAACCTAAGGGCAACCGATCACACACAGCCAACAAGCCTTTCCCAAATAAGGCAGCGGCTTAAGCTATTGCTGATCAAATAATTTCCTCGTCTTGCTTTCACCCCTTCTCTATGCAATTTTTCCCCTAGCTCCTGTCAGTGGAACACTTTCTGGTTTGGCATGTGTGATTGATTTTCGCTCGAATAAACTCTTCAAATTTTTACTTCGCCTCAATTTCTCTTTCAATGGTTTAAATAATTGGGTATTTGTTCCACCAACAACTGGCTCTTGAAACTTAACAAAATTAGTATACGGAATTCAAATTTGTTTGTCCATATGACTTACCAAACACAGGCACAAAGATTTAAGGCAACCATCCCAATTTCAAAAACAGACACCATGAAATATAAGTAAGTTCGTAATTTCAAAGGGGACTATTATTCATGGGATAATTGATATATTTCTAGATTTCCTTACATTCTTTACTGCACTCATAATACCTAATGACTCAAATTTTGAAGTCGAACGGACTGATTCATTTTATTAGCTATTGTACTTATTACCATGCACCATGATCACTTTGGATCATAAAGACATGGAAAATAATATGGTTTCTACCCTCAAAGAGTTATAATCTTTCGAAGGAGATGAAGCTTAACGGGAACCAGCTACTTAAGGATGAAAAATGGAAGAATAATATAAAAAGATAAATTACAGTTAAAATGGAATATTTTTTAAATGCCAAAATAGAGAATGCATATAATGGACTGTTAGGACAGAAGTTATTGGGGAAGATTTCATGGAGAAGGTGGAATTCGCGATGAGCCTTGAAACTGATGCCAGCAGGAGGTGTTCGACCACCTAGAGGGGTCCTGTAGGACTAGCCAAGAGGTCCATGACTTTTTAAAAGTTGGAAGTCGGGGCACCTGGGTGGCTCAGTGGGTTAAAGCCTCTGCCTTCAGCTCAGGTCATGATCCCAGGGTCCTGGGATCGAGCCCCGCATCGGGCTCTCTGCTCCGTGGAGAGCCTGCTTTCTCCTCTCTCTCTGCCTGCCTCTCTGCCTACTTGTAATCTCTGTCAAATAAATAAAATCTTAAAAATAAATAAATAAATAAAAGTTGGAAGTCAGATGTGCCAGAAGTCAGCAGGAGATGGAATCAGAGTTTACTGAGGAGATATCTGTATATCTATAATGATAGATCCATCCATCCATACATACAAAGTACTGGAAGACTCGGAAACAGAAAGAGCATGAATCTCGTCTTTGCTTGGGGCCTGGGGTTTTATTGTGGTCTGCTGCAAGTCTCCTTTTAGGCATTCAGGAATGGGTCAGAACAAGGACAGGGTCCAGGGATCCTTCGTAAGTCATTCATTCCCTGAAGTCAGGGGTCTTGGCATCAAGGTCTTTGGAGTCACTGATCTTGGAGAACGTTTATGACCTTTCATTCCTTAGATGGTCTCTATAGTCCTAGAAGACTCCAAAATATCATTATCTCTTTGTCGCTTACAAGGAGGACATATGTTGTTTGAATTACAAGGCATGTGTAGGGTGGGGAGTGGGGGCACAGGCCCTAGCAAGAATAGAAGCCAGAAAAAGAGCAAAGGAAAAACACGGCTTTTTAATGGGGTCCCTTCAATTTCCCTGTCTCAAGATTTGTCAGATTCATGTCTGTGATATCCTTTAAAAAAAATTTTTTTTTTTAAGTAATCTCTACACCCAACATAGGGCTTGAACTTACGACCTCAAAATCAAGAGTCACATGTTCTAGTGACTGGGCCAGCCAGTGGCCCCACTGTATATGATATTTCATAGCATCTCTTACTTAGGGCCCAGAATCTGCTTTGCTAATTCCAGGGGATACCCACCATTTACATCCAATGCTATGGCGATGGTGTCGCCTCTATGTGAATGATGCCCCCTGGAGTTGTGCAAGAAGGCAGCACAGTCAACCATTCTATCGCAGACCAGAGCTTGCAGGTCCAGGGTCTGGATCTGCATCTGATCTGTCTAAAATCAGTTTACACAAGTGTAATAAATATAAAGCAGTAATAAATCTGTCATTTCCATGAGCATCCCAGTTGTATACTTTGCCCCCTTGTTCGCCAGTCTCTTCTTTTTTTTAGGTCTTATTTTTGAGTAATTTGAACACCCAGCATGGGGTTTGAACTCACAACCCCAAGATCAAGAGTAGCATGCTCCACCAACTGGGTCAGCCAGGCACCCCTGTTCTCCAGTCTTAGTTCTCCAAATTTCATGCACCAGCTACAGGTTTATGTCCTTTCTTGCAGCTATTTATATCACACTGTGTAAAATAAAACTCCTCATTCATAAAATGAAGATGATAATAAACCTTATCCTACTTATCTAAAAATAATTTCCTATCTGCAAAATGGGGCTAATAATACCTACCCTATTGATTTCACAGTGACGGTTCCGAGCATCAGATGGGTTACTATATAAAAGCAGATTGAAACTCAAAATATGACACAAATCAGAGGCATCCCCATAGTTCTCCCTCACACAGACTAGCATTGGAACCAAATCATTTGTAAGAAAAGTATCAAGCTGTCTGGTACAATATGTCTGGCCATGAGTGGTGTGATATTAACTAGCCTGGGGACCCACCCAACCCTCTGTGCTACATCTTGTGCTTACTATTCTTACAAATGGCTATTTTTAAAGGAGTTGGCAAAAGCCTAGGCAACTGGTGTGACTACTTAGAATCCCGCCCATGGTTTAGTGTTTAAAGCAAGAAGGTGAACTCTAGTTCTCCTCTCTTACTCTGCTGCGTTTCCCATTTCTTTCCACAAAGGGGGACATTGTTCAAAGCAGAATTGTAGATAGAGCACTTTTCTTGTAGATACTTTCTTTTTACCTCTTAGGCTGACTCCAGTTTGAATGCTTTTGGTATGATCATTAGAATTTTCTTCTGGAAGTGAAAGGGGTATTGTAATACTATTCTGGGGAATGAAATGCACTGCACTGCCAGGACCATAAACCCGGGTTCCTGTCCCAGCTTTTGTAGGACTTCAGGTCAACTACCTCTCTTTCTGGGGTTTCAGACTCCTTCTCTACAAAATTATTGCTCTAAAATGTTTTCTTATAATTTTTCCTATAACTCAATTAATTTGGGGGTGAAGATTTTTTTGAGATGTAATTAACATACCATACAATTCACCCATTTACAGTGTACAATTTAATGGCTTTTAGTATATTCACAGATAAGTGTAATCATCACCACAGTTAATTTTAGAACATTGTCATCATCATCTCAAGAAGAAACCCCTATCCTTTAGCTATCAACCCTCTACTCCTGCACAGTCTTTACTTCCCCTCTCCCCACCAAGTAATTGCTAATTAACATTCTGTCTCTATTGATTTCCATATTCCAGACATTCATGTAAGTGGAACCATATAATATGTGGTCTTCTTTGATTGGCTTCTTTCAGTTAGCTAATGTAGTCAAGGTTCATCCATGTTACGGAACAAACCAGCTCTTCATTCCTTTTTTAAAGCTAAATAATATTCCATTGCATGGATATATTACTTTTTGCTTATTTATGTGTTTGTTGATGGACATTTGAGTTGTTTTCACATTTTTGCTATTCTCAATAAGGCTCCTATGAACATTCACATGTAAGTTTTTGTGTAAGCCTACATTTTCAATTTTCTTGGGTATATACTTAGATATGGAATTGCCAGATGATACATTCTGTTTAAGTGTTTGAGGAACCACTAAACCTTTTTCCAAGAGTAGTTGGACAATTTTTCATTCTCACCAGCTCTATACGAGTTCTGATTTCTCCTCATCTTCACCTACACTTGTCATTATCTGACTTATTGATTCCTAGCCATTTAGTGGGTATGAAGTGGTATCTCATTGTGGGTTTGTTTTGTATATCCTTGATTACTAACGATGTTGAGCATCTTTTCATATACTTATTAGCCACTTGTTTTGTTTTGTTTTTTACTTATTAGCCATTTGTAGGTCTTCTTTGGAGAGATGTTTATTCAGATCATCTCCCACTACTGTCATTATTTTTTAGAGAATAAATAAGGGAAAAAAATCTACCTCACTAATACACCTTCTAATGCTTGAAAACAATAATATAAGTAACTAAGCTAACTATAAAATCTCTAATCTTTTGACCCTAAGTTTGTTTTTTAAGCATATTCATTGTAAAAGCTAAATTAGTACAAAACCCTTTCCTCTTCTGTGATTTTTGTAGTAGTTACCCTATTACAAGGACATATATGATAACCAGTGATCTACTCCAGCATTCTGTTTTGGATATCAAATATTCTTTGTGAGTAAATATAGTTATTTTCTGTGACGATGTTCTCAAACATCATCTGCCTCCCCTGTCACCAAAACACTTTCAAGAGATCCATGAGGTCAAAATTTTTTTCTTTCTTTTTTTTTTTTTTTAAGATTTTATTTACTTATGTGAGAGAGAAAGAGAGAGAGAGCATGAGAGGGGAGTGGGTCAGAGGGAGAAGCAGACTCCCTGCTGAGCGGGGAGCCCAGTGTGGGACTTGATCCTAGGACTCCAGGATCATGACCTGAGCTGAAGGCAGTCGCTTAACCCACTGAGTCACCCAGGCACCCAAAACTATTTTCCTAGTAATATTAAGACATTATTTGCCTTTTTCATTATGTGGACATTTGCACTGATGGTAGAGAAGCATGGTGGGTAAAACTGCTGATGTCTCTGACAAATGAAAACAGCTGGGCCGTAGGGTAACAATAGCCATTATACTACTCACTGTCAAGCACCACCAGTAAGTAAGTAAGTAAATGAAAAGTAAGATGCCAGTTTCACTTAAGAATGTCTTTGGGGAGGGGCTTCTGGGTGGCTCAGTCGGTTGAGCATTAGACTCTTGATTTTGGTTTAGGTTGTGCTCTTGGGGTTGTGAGATGGAGCCCTGAGATGGACTCTGTGCTTAGTGCCTAGTCTGTTGGAGATTCTCTCTCTCTCCCTGTCTCCCTACCCTCCCGCCTTATTCCCATTCTCTCTCTCTCAAATAAATAAAATATTAAAAAAAAAAAAAGAATGTTCTTGGTGAAATAGTGAAAATTCTTTTTTTACTTTTTAAGATTTTATTTATTGGTTTGAGAGAGAGAGTGAGCGAGAGTGAGAGAGCACAAGCAGGGGAAATGGGGGAGGGAGAAGCAGACTCCCCACTGAACAAGGAGCCTGATGCAGGACTTGATCCCAGGACCCTGGATTGTGACCTGAGCCACTGTGCTGCCCAGGCGCCCTGAAATAGTAAAAATTCCTAATTTTATTAAATATTGACTCATGAGTACATTTTTGTTAGTACACACATATTTTTTAAAGATTTGTTTATTTTAGAGAGAGAGAGAGAGAGCACGAGCAGGAGCAGGCAGAGGGAGAGAAAGAATCTCAAGCAGATGCCCGCTGAACCTGGAGTTGGACACTGGGCTTGATCTCAGGACCCTGAGATCATGACCTGAGCCGAAACCAAGAGCCGAAACCAAGAGTCTCAATGGACTGAGCCACACAGGCGCCCCTGAGTCCATGTATTTTTAACACTACGTGTGATGAAATGGGAGGTACACATGTGCTGCGTACTGAAGCGGGGGGATATCCTGAGGAAAAGCACTTGTTCTTCGAACTGCAAGGAACCAACTGCTTTTTCATGGAGCTCTGTTTTGACTTAAAAGAATGACTGGTAGACAAATTATAGTATTCAAACTTGGGTATATGGCAGACATTTTCTTAAAAATGAACAAAGTGGGCCTGTCACTTCAAGGAAAACAATTGCCGGTATTTGTTGCCAGTGATAAAATTTGAGCTTTCACACGAATATTCGAATTTTAGGAACCTTGTATCTGCCACTGTGACCCTGACAGCTTCCCAGTATTTAAAGACCTTCCCAGTGACATCCGTGGTGATGTTAATGAATGTGATTTTGGGGGTTTTGTATAATGTTATGTGTCAATATTTCGAAGACATGAATAACTCAATGAACCATTATTTTCTGAATGAAAATGCATGATCTTATAGAATCATGCACTGGTAAGAGATCCATTCAAAGGATGAGATAGGGGAATTGGTCTTAATATAGCAGTGTGAAAAGACCAGATCTCACATTGCAAAGAACCTTTTTTTTTTTTTTTTGCACAACTAACTTTTAAGAAACTACAACTTGTCAAGTTTTGGTGTAATATTAAAGAATATCCATCATCATCTGAAAAGCCTATTAAGACCCTCCTCTTTAATGGGCAGAGGACATGAACAGATATTTCTGCAAAGAAGATGTCCAGATGGCCAACAGACACATGAAAAAGTGCTCCACATCACTCGGCATCAGGGAAATACAAATCAAAACCACAGTGAGATACCACCTCACACCAGTCAGAATGGCTAAAAGTAACAAGTCGGGAAATGACAGATGCTGACGAGGATGCGGAGAAAGGGGAACCCTCCTGCACTGTTGGTGGGAATGCAAGCTGGTGCAACCACTCTGGAAAACAGCATGGAGGTTCCTCAAAAAGTTGAAAATAGAGCTACCCTATGACCCAGCAATCACACTACTGGGCATTTACCCTAAAGATACAAATGTAGTGATCTGAAGGGGCATGTGCACCCAAATGTTTATAGCAGCAATATCCACAACAGCCAAACTATGGAAAGAACCTAGATGTCCATCAATAGATGAATGGATAAAGAAGATGTGGTATATATATATATATAATGGAATACGTTGCAGCCATCAAAAGAAATGAAATCTTGCCATTTGCAACAATATGGATGGAACTAGAGTGTTCCATAAGGTTCAGCTTATGCTGAATGAAACAAGTCAATCATAGAAAGACAATTATCATATGATCTCCCTGATATGAGGAATTTGAGAGGCAACGTGGGGGGTCTGGAGGGTAGGGAAGGAAAAAATGAAACAAGATGGGATCAGGAGGGAGACAAACCATAAGAGACTTTTTTTTTTTTTTTTTAACCATAAGAGACTCTTAATCTCACAAAACAAACTGAGGGTGGGGGTGGGTGTAGGGAGAGGGTGGTTGGGTTATGGACATTGGGGAGGGTATGTGCTATGGTGAGTGCTGTGAAGTGTGTAAGCCTGATGATTCACAGACCTGTACCCCTGGGGCTAATAATACATTATTATGTTTAAAAAAAAAACCCTCTTCTTTTTCCAATTACCTGCATGAGGCCAGATTTTTAAAAATTTATTTATCTATCTATCTATTTATTTATTATTACTTTTTAAAGTAATCTCCAGGCCCAATGTGGGAGCTTCTCCCTCTCTAGCTCCCTCGTGCTTGTGTTTTCTCTCTTGCTATCTCTCGCTGTCATAAATTTTAAAAAAAAGAGTCACATGCTCTACTGACTGCCTCAACCAGGCACCCCTTCTAACATGGATCTTTCAGTATATCTGCATTTCTTCCTCTTGTAATTACCTTTAAAAAAAAAAAAAACAAACAAAACTCTACTTCCAATGTGGG
This sequence comes from Martes martes, assembly GCF_963455335.1. Classification (NCBI taxonomy): domain Eukaryota; kingdom Metazoa; phylum Chordata; class Mammalia; order Carnivora; family Mustelidae; genus Martes; species Martes martes. Next base: position 63,550,907 of record NC_137896.1, read on the forward strand.
GCTTGAACTCATGACCTTGAGATCAAGAGTCACATGCTCAATGGACTGAGCCAGCCAGGTGCCTCCTGTGTGAGGCCAGATTTTCTTCATGTTTTTCAACCCATACATTTCACAGCAGACTGAACGCAGAAGCAGATATTAGAGTCTGTCTTCTATTAAGCATGACATTATGGAGATGAGCAAAATAACAGCAACCAGGGCAAAACCAACACCATTCTTCCCTCCAAAGACTCTTTTTGCTTTGGAAATAATTATCTTTCATAAAACAGGGGTGCCTGGGTGGCTCAGTGGGTTAAGCTTCTGCCTTCCGCTCAGGTCATGATCCCAGGGTCCTGTGATAGAGCCCCGCATCGGGCTCTCTGCTCAGCGGGGAGCCTGCTTCCCCCTCTCTCTCTGCCTGCCTCTCTGCATACTTGTGATCTGTCTCTCTGTCAAATAAAATTTTTAAGTAATCTAAAAAAAATATATTATTTTTGTTAGCATATAATAGGTGTGTTATTATTTTAAATGAATGATTACATATTTTAAAATTTTTGGTTTTAATTTCTAAGTTTTTCCTTTGTAGCTGGGTATCGATCTAAACCACCATGGTTCTTAAGCCTTTCTTCTTCACTAAGGTACCATAAACCCCTAAGTTATGATGGCTGGGGCCTACAAGTCAAGGAATGGCAAGTCATCTTAGTCTGTCCTGTATCACCAGCACTCAGCATACATTGCTGAACTGAGTTGATTGGAATTACAGCATCAATCCTCTGCTCACACTGTGTTTTCTCATGTTTTGGGGCACGTCATTTTTCAGGGCAAGGATTTTAATTTGTTTCTAAACCAACACAATCACTCTTGAAAGGCATCAAAGAGAAAACTTGACACAACCACTGCAGGGTAGACATAAGGGGAAAAAAGGCAAAATCATAAATCCAACCATGAAATTCATAGATTAAAAATTTTTTTTTGCTTAAAAATGGCAATGTCTGTAAGTGTTCCTTCAGAAAGACTAGAAATCAGGCTGCCTAGGTTTAAATTTTGGCTCCATTATTTACCATCTGTGTAATCTTGGGAAAGTCTTTAACTCAGCTATGCCTCGGTCTTCTCATCTGCAAAGTGGAATGGTAACAGTATGAATTTTGGAGGGTTATTTTGAGAATATAATGAGTTGTTGGTTTTGGTTTTTTTTTTTTTAGATTTTATTTATTTATTTGAGAGAGAAAGAGAATGAGAAGTGGGGAGGGGCAGAGAGAGAGAGAGAGAGAGAGAGATTAAGAGGCAGACTGACTCACAGGACGCCTGACACAGGGCTCGATCCCAGGACCCGGAGATCATGACCTGAGCCTAAGATAGATGCTTAACCAACTGAGCCACCCAGGGCCCCTGAGAATATAATGAGTTAATACATGTATACTCATTTAAGTTATATGTATTAGAACAGTGCTTGGCACTTATTTTCCCAATAAATTTTCCCTATATTCCATAAGATGGGGGAAATTCATAAAATAGATATGTTGACATGATATATAATTATTGACAGTGAATAAAAGTATTTTTTAACCTTTTTTAAAAACGATTTATTTATTTTAGAAAGAGAGATTGAGAGAGCGTGGCGTGGAGTAGGAAGGGGCAGCGGGTTAGGGAAAGAGAGAATCTCGAACAGGATCTGTGCTCAGCAAAGAACCAGAGGTGGGGCTCGATATCATGACCCTGAGATCATGCTCTGAGCCAAAATCAAGAGTCAGATGCTTAACCAACTGAGATACCAGGTGCCCCAAAAGTACTTTTTAATATTTTTAAAAACCACTGCCCACATAGAAGAATATATTTGTACAGTATGCTGGCTAAACAGAGGAGTCTGCTCATGACCTGAACTGAACAGTCTAGAGGCTTCTAGCCCCGAGCACCTACCCAGGTATCCCAAGGATAAGGGGAACAATATCTTGGTATCTTGTAAGTCATTCAGAGACTGTGATGCTCTGTATATCACATCCACACACATCCACACATATATACACACATATCAACATATAGTAACATAAATTCATACATTCAAAGCAAACACATCTTCTTCATTCCTGTTCCCAGAAAAACTGCTTTGGTCAGGATAAGCTATGCTGTGATAACAAAACAAATCCTGAATTCTCAGTGACCCTTAAGGCTGCACTGTGTCCTGCAAAAATCATATGTTAAAGTCCCACTATCCAGTACCTTTGTTTGTACCATATTTAGAGGTCCATAAGGAGGTGATTACGTTAAACTGAGGCCATTAGGGTGGGGCCCTACTCCACTGTGACTGGTGTCCTCATAAGAAGATGGAAGAGATACCAAATACCAGGGAGATACACTAAACACCCACACAGAGAAAAGGCTATGAGGCAACACAGCAAGAAGGTGGCAATCTGCAAGCCAAGGAGGGAGGCTTCAGGAGACTCCACACCTGCCAGGTATCTTAGTTTTAACTTCTAGCCTCCAGAACCACGAGAAAATCCATTTCTCTTGGTTAAGCCACCCAGTATGTGGCATTTTGTTAAGGAAGCCCTTGCAAAGGAATACATTGGTTTAACACAACAAAAAGTTATTTATTTTTTTAAAAGATTTATTTGTTTATTTTAGAGAGAGCGTGTGTGGAGGGGGAGTGGGGGATAGAAGGAGAGAGAGAATCGTCAAGCAGACTCACCATTGAGCCTAGAGCCCGACGCAGGGAGGGATCCCAGGAGCCCGGGATCATGACCTGAGCCAAAATCCAGAGTTGGCCGCTTAACTGACTGAGCCACCCAGGTGCCACCAAGGTGCCCCTATTTCTTTCTTTCTTTCTTTTTTTAATTTTATTTGACAGAGAGAGATCACAAGTAGGCAGAGAGGCTAGCAGAGAGAGAGGAGGAAGCAGACTCCATGCCGAGCAGAGAGCCCGATGCGGGACTTGATCCCAGGACCCTGAGATCATGACCTGAGCCAAAGGCAGAGGCTTAACCCACTGAGCCACCCAGGTGCCCCTCTTTCTTTTTTTAAAGATTTTATTTTTAAATAATTTCTACACCCAACATGGGACTTGAACCCACAGCTCTGAGATCAAGAGTCACATGCTCCATGGACTAAGCCAGACAGGCGCCCCCCAAAAGTTATTTCTTACTCGAAGTCCAAAGAAGGTTGGTGAAGCTCTCCTCCATTTGGTGACTTAGGAATCCAGACTCCATCTCTTGCGATATCACCATTTCAATATGTGGTTCCATTCCCATTACTCCCAATCTCAGACCAGAAGGGGCACACAACATATCACGTCTGCTCCGTCTCCCGCAAAGAACTAGTCACGTGGCCCTAACCCGACAACAGAGGAGGCTGGGAAATTTGGGGAAGCATATGGAATATTGGGTGAACTCTTCTTCTGACACAAAAGTAACTTGTCAAAAACATGGTTAAAACAAATTAATTCCCCAGTTACTCAGATTGTCTCTTAGAGTAATAACAGACCTATTTATCCCTTTGTGGAAAGTAGGACTTTATTAGTATTTAATTACAAACAAATGGGAATTTTTCCCATTGTTTAAAAAAACACACTGACCTCTTCCCTTGCGTTACTTTCAGCCCTCTTGAGATTTATGGTTTTGCTTTCATCATTGAGCATGGAACTACTTTACACTTCTGTTAAAATATAATTTCCAGTGAAAACAAACTCTTGAGCAATCTTAGGAAAACATTAGGGAAAGCTGAAAAATTTACTACTCGAAATCATATCTATTCCAGAACACTTTTTGTATCCACTCCTAAGTTTAGAGACTATCCCTTAAGACACTCCCTGGGGGCGCCTGCCTAGCTCAGTTGGCAGAGCATGCGACTCTTGATTTCAGGGTTGCAAGTTCAAGACCCATGTTGGGTGCAAATGAAATCCAAAAAAAGCAAAAAATAGACCCTTCCTCAATAATCATCCCGTCCCTTCCAACACACACACACACACACACACACACACACACACACACACACTCCTCCAGCCTATTGTCTTCTTTTTCTGAAAACTGGGATTTTTTTTGCTCCCACCAAAGCTATTTTTTCAAAAATATTTTGTTTATTTATTTGAGAGAGAGAGCAGAGAGTGAGAGCATACAGGAACGGTGGGGAGGGCCAGAGGGAGAGAGAGAGAAGCAGACTACCTGCTGAGCAGGGAGCCTGCTTCTTTCTCTCTCCCTCCACCTCTCCCCTGGCTTGTGCTCTCTGTCAAATAAATAAATAAAATCTTAAAAAAAAAAAAAAAAAGAAATACTGTCAAGTTTATTTAAAAAAACACTAAATGTGTTCAGTGGTTGCTACCAACTGAGCTCAAATGTATATCCATTCAAAAATTGAAAATACAAATTTTTGAGTTAAAAAAATTGGGGAAGTACAGAAAACATGAAACAGGGAAAAAAAAAACCCTACCAAATACTGTACCATCTTAAACCAAAAAGTTAAGAATTTGGCATATTTCCTTTCTAGTTCTATCTTCCATGTATTTTCACATACTGTTTGGTTTCCTGCATTGTTCTCATTTATCATAATAACATAAGCCTTTCTCCATTAAAAACTTGAAGATGGCTTGAAGTTTTATGCATCAGTATTGGTTTGTATTGGTTAGGATTAACTTCAGCTGTGAATGAAGAAAAGCCAAACAATAGTGGATTAAATGTTATTTGTGTCTCAAATAAATATAGGCAATTTGGGGCTAGTATGATGGTATCATAGGATCAACAGGGACCAGACTTCTGGATTTCTGTGTCTTCTCCATCCTCAATACGCAGCTTCAATGCTATGGCCCAAGATGACTTCTCTAGCTCTGACCGTCAAGGTCCCATCCCATCAGCAGGAAGGTGAAAATGGATGAGACAGCAGTTTCCCTCTCTTTAAGGATGTTTTCTGGAATATTCTCATGCTATATTCATATCCCATTAGTCAGAACTTCAGCAAATGATCACATTTAATAGTGAAGGAGGCTGGGAAATATCATATTTTTTTTTTCCAAGTAGCCATGTATTTGACTTACACGGAGGGGTTGGTTCTATCCCTGTGGAATAAGGAGAGATGAATTCTGGAAGGCAGCTAGCAATCTCCTTGTAGCTGAGATCTTTGTTTTTCCACAAAAATTAATAAAATTTGGGGTGCCTGGGTGGCTCAGTGGGTTAAGCCTCTGCCTTCCACTCAGGTCATGATCTCAGGGTCCTGAGATCGAGGGACATTGGAAGGGGAGGTGAACCATGAGAGACTATGGACTCTGAAAAACAACCTGAGGGTTTTGAAGGGGCGGGGAGTGGGAGGTTGGGGGAACCAGGCGGTGGGTATTAGGGAGGGCACGGATTGCATGGAGCACTGGGTATGGTGCAAAAACAATGAATACTGTTACGCTGAAAATAAAAAATAAAATAAAATAAAAATATATATATACTAGAACAAATATAAAAAAAAGAAGACATTATTCTATGTATATTTTTGCATTCCTCTTCCATCCCCAATATCCAATAAAATACTTGATATGCAGTAGAAACTTAGTAACAAGCTAAACTCCTTTCTTTTTCTTTTTTTTTTTTTAAGATTTTATTTGACAGAGAGAGACACAGCGAGAGAAGGAGCACAAGCAGAGGGAGTGAGAGAGGGAGAAGCAGGCTTCCTGCTGAGCAGGGAGCCCAATGGGGGGCTTGAACCCAGGACCCCAGGATCATGACCTGAGCCAAAGGCAGATGCTTAACAACTGAGCCACCCGGCACTCCTCTAAGCTCCTTTCTGACAGTAAATGAGAAAGAACAAGCATTTTTTCACTACCTGCCATGTCTTCCACATTTTATTTCACTACCTCCCATTTTCCCTCTAGGAGTAGATATATTATTTCCTCTGCATGTGTAAAAGACTTTTCTGACTCACATAATGAGAAATTAAGCAACTTGATTGAAGTCACACAGCTGGTAATTGGCAGGACTGAGGTGTGAGCCCAGGACTGCCTGACTCCTGGATGAATCCATCTTTCCCATAGCAAAGTGCATCAGAGCTCAGGACACCATGAGGAAGAAATTCAAAGTTCATCTACGTCTGTGGTTTTCATCTATAAGACGACAGTTAGCATACATGACTCTCTATTAGAGAAAAGCACAAATTCCCTCAGTTCAAGAACTCCTTTTCATTTTTAGCTCTCGTATCAGATTATGGTTTTCCTAATAAGAGCTGAAAACTGCATTTGTTGGTTTCTTCACACACTCACAAATACTTATCAGGGACAGCTACATTCCCAGGACTCTGCCAGGCTCTGGGGACAGAGATGAAAGAAACAGCCCCAGGATGCCTGGGTGGCTCAGTGGGTTAAGCATCTGCCTTTGGCTCAGGCCATGATCCTGGGTTCTGGGATTGAGGGACACATTAGGCTCCTGGGATTGAGGGACACATTAGGCTCCCTGCTCAGCGGGGAGCCTGCTTCTCCCTCTCCTTTTGCCTGCTTCTCCCTTGTGCTCTCTCTCTCTCTCTGACAAATAAATAAATAAAATATTAAAAAAAAAAAAAAGAAAAGAAAAAAGAAACAACCCCTACCTGTAAACAGCCTACCTGGCCTCGGGAGAGACAGGTAACAGGCAGCAGTAACAAACGGCAATTCTTTGCCTTCAGAGCAATGCAGCCCAGGGAGTCAGGACAGGCTTCCTTAAAGAGCTTTTATTTTCATTTTTTTTAAAGATTTCATTTATTTATTTGACAGAGAGAGACACAGCGAGAGAGGGAGCACAAGCAAGGGGAGTGGGAGAGGGAGAAGCAGACTTCCTGTTGAGCAGGGAGCCCGATGTGGGGCTCAATCCCAGGACCCTGGAATCATGACCTGAGTTGAAGGCAGATGCTTAACGATTGAGCCACCCAGGTGCCCCTTAAAGAGCTTATAGAACAATTCTTGAAGCACAGTCCAAATTCAACTAGGCAAAGAAGCATGTGTGTCTGTCAGGGCACCGAGCACAAAAGTATGAAGAAGAGAGAATGAGGGACATTGAAGAACTAGTTTGGAAAACTGCCATGTTGCCTGAGCATCAATGCGGACCTTAGCAGTGCAGATTTCTGGTCCCACGTCCCCTCGTTTCTGATTCTGTAGACCTCAGACAGGACCCAGGAATCTGTAATTTTAGTAGGTGGAGATTTTTTCTTTTCTTTCTTCTTTTTCTTTCTTTCTTTCATTAAGATTTTCTTTGTTTATTTGAGAGAGAGAGAGTGTGTGTGTGTGTGTGTGAGTAGGGTGATGGGGCAGAGGGAGAAGCAGACTCCCTGCTAAGCAGGGAGCCCAATGTGGGGCTTGATCCCAGGACTCTGGGATCATGACCTGAGCCTACGGCAGATGTTTAACCAACTGAGCCACCCAGGCACCCCACGTGGCGATTTTCTTTGAGAAAGCAGTGAAGAAATAAAGAGGGTGAAGGGGAAGACAAGGCTGGTGAACCAAAGGCACAACCAATCTGGCTCAGACATGTCAAGTGCTCTCTGACGGCAGTGCAACAGAGGATTTTAAGTGAAACAGAACTGGATTGATGTTTTAGAAAAATCATCCGGGTCTGGTGTACGGGAGAGAAAGGCTGGAATACTGGGGATCCTAACCAAGGCAGCGAGGAGAAGGATGAGAAACAGAATGCTATTTATGTATGCATGTATTAAGTTATCTCTACAGTCAATGCAGGGTTCAAACTCATGGCCCCAAGATCAAAAGTCAGAGGTTCTAGCGAGGGAGCCGGCCAGGCACCCTGAGAATGGTTTTGAAAGATATTTTGAAGGGGAATATCCCAGATTTAGACTTGAATGTTGGGGCGGGGGTGCTGCTGAGCAGGAGGACTTTAGGATACTTTCTGAATTACCGCAAAACTGGAAAAGGGGAAGCTAGATCAAGCTAGAAATAAAAGGGTATTGTAGCATGCACGAGGCCGGGAAAAATATTGCTAGTCAATTTTTAAAATCTTTTTTAACTGAAAAATCTCTTCCAAACTTGCATTCGATTTAGTTTCTGAACCTTACCAAAAAAAAATCACCATTGAATGTCATGAGAGTTTCCGAAAATCAGGCATTCCATCCTCAGGGTAAAATCTGGTCCCAAGCAAAACTTCTATTTCAGGGATCCTCTGATTACCCTTCTGGCACCACAGGTGCCTCAAAAGGGGATCGTCCTTCCTTTGCCACCATAGGGGGAATGAAAGAGAAATGACTTCTTAGCTCTGGAGTTGGCTCTCCGCCTTCCTGCAGAAGTACACGAACACATTGCTAACATGTTACAGAATTGGTCTATGGCTGTATCAAATGTGCTTTTAGAATTTAAGTTATTTGCATTAGTGGGTCATGCATAAAGGTAAGAGTTTATGATAAAATCCACCCAAATGAGAAATACACCTGCTTTAAGGAGTTTCTCAGAAGTAAAGGCACCTAGAGGCTAGTAAGTCTGCTTTCACAGGATTACCTAAGAAAAGAACACTGTCATTTGTAAGTCAGGCCTGATCACCCTGCCATGGTCATTGGCTCCGCAGCAAACTGGGGGCAGGCTGGAGCCGTGGTTGTGGGATTATAACTGGCACGAAGAATAAAACAGACTCATAACTGGAAGGGGTCTCAGTGATACCTTTCTGAGTCAGACCAGTCATTCTGGTTTGCCCATTACGTAGTGAGAGCACCCCGGTCAGGTTAGCACTCACAGCAGATGGGTAACCTTGATCTTAGCAACTGAATGTGGTTTCAGTCTTATTTACCAAGAGAAAACAAGAGCCATTTGCTCCTTCTCACCTTTGGTTTCGTGGACAGAAAATTCTCAAAATCCTGGCTTGGCCACTACCTTCTCCGACGTTCCTAGGCTTTTAGAAGGAGAAACTGTAAAGAGCTGATTCTTCCCATCATGGAGCTTACCATCTAGGGGCAAAAGGAAGGTCGGGTACACACAATGCCAAGCAATATGTGCTAGCTAACTCCAGAATGATAAAAATGAAGTCCTATAGAAGTAGAGAGGAGAAAAAGGTCACTCTGGGGAGGATCAGGAGTTTTCACAGAGGATTAGAATGGAGTCTTTAAGTATACAACCTCTGCTTACACTGAATTCAGGTATCCATTTATATTAGTTTTCTACTGCTATGTAACAAATCACTGTGAACTTAGCAGTTCAAAACAACACTCATTTATTAGCTTATAGTTCTGTAGGTCAGAAGTCTGGGCAGCTCAGCGGGGCCCTCTGCTTAGAGTCTCACGAGGTCAAAATCAAAGTGTTGGCTAGACTGGGCTCCTGCCTGTTGGCTCTCAGAAAGAATCTGCTTACAACATCGTTTGGATTATTGGTAGAATTTGTATCTTACAACTGATGTCACCATTTTCTTGCTGGTTGTCATCTAGGGGCCACTGTCTGCTTCTAGAAGCTACCCGTGCTCCTTCTCACATGGTCTCCTTCATCTTCAAAGCCAGCAATGGCACATGCAGTCCTTCACTTTAACTTCCAATCTCTTTAACTTCCTCTTCTGCCACCCGCCAGATGAAAAGCTCAGCTTGAAAGGGCTCTCCGTACCTTCAGGTCAACTAACTTGGGACTGTAATTACATTTTCAGAAACTCTTCACAGCATTACTAGATTAGTTTCACGATTGAATAACCAGTGGATGGGAATCTTGGGAGCTATCTTTAGAATTCTGCCTACCCTGGGGCTCCTGGGTGGCTCAGTTGGTTAAGTGTCTGACTCTCAATTTCAGTTCCGGTCATGATCTCAGGGTCGTGAGATTAAGGCCTGCATCAGGCTCGGCGCTCAGTGTTCAGGGTAGGGTCTGCTTGGGATTCTCTCTCTCCCTCTCCCTCTGCCCCGTCCCTGGCTCGTGCTCTCATTCTAAATAAATAAATAAATAATTTTTTTACAAAATTAGAATTCTGCATACCCTGTGGTTATTCTGCAAAGTTATTTATCAAGCAACTTAATAATTCAATCATTTATTGGCTACTTACTAAGTGACTCGTGCCAATCACCATCATGCTAAGTAGAATCTTAATTTTAGCCTGAGGTATTTTTTGAGTGCTTCAAAAGTTAAAGCCTATTCCAGACTTGAAAAAAAGAAGTCAAATATTTTCTATTCTTTCATTTAAAAAAATATGTTTAAGGATTATTTATTTATTTGAGCGAGAGAGAGAGCACAGGAGCAGTGGGAGGGAGAAGGAGAAGCAGGCTCCCCTCTGAGCAGAGAGCCCGATGTGGGGCCCAATCCCAGGACCCTGGGATCATAACCTGAGCCAAAGGCTGACGCTTAACAGACTGAGTTACCCAGACACCCCAAATATTGTCAATAAGCAAATTATATCTATCTATCTACCTATCTATCTATCCACCTATCTATCTATCTCCAAGCCCAATATGGGGCTTGAACTCACAACCCTGAGACACAGAGTCACATTTTCTACTAACTGAGCCAGCCAGGTGTTCCCAAATTAACCTATTTAACTATTAACATCTTTAAATGGTATTTCAAAATGTTTCAATAAAGAGGTGTGCCTTTTTAAGCAACACCCTACTCTCTACCTCATTACTCATTTCCATCTTGAGAGCATAAGGTTAACTCTATTTTTCCCACCTCGCCCTGCTCATGGACTGTCACCACCATAGTTGAATCACTGTTATCCATGTCCTCATTCACAATGCTCTCCCCTCTGTCCCTCACATATGTTTCATTCTCTTTTTCTTCAGGAACTTTCATGCATGTAATGCCTCCCCAACCATTATGCCTATCAACACTTCGCCTACACTTTAAGACTTGGCTCAGATCCTGCTTTCTCTATGCCTTCAGACCATACCTACCTTTTCTCTGTGTAATCCATTTGGCAATCAACAGTATCATTGGGTTGCATCACTTCTATTTAACTCCTAAATGCATATATACACACATACACTTCTAAATGACAGCATCATTTTTAAAAAAATATTTATTTATTTATTTTAGAGAGAGAGTGTAGGGGAGAGGGGCAGAGGGAGAAGGAGAGAGGATCTTCAAAAATACTCCCCACGGAATGTGGAGCCTGACACTACTCACTATCACTACCCAGAGGTCATGACCTGAGCCAAAACCAAGAGTCACACACCCAACTTGCTGAGCCACCCAAGTGGCCCGACAGTATCTTTTTTTATATTACCCTAAAGTATTTAGCATAGCAAAGACATTGAAGAAAATTTGCTGGTGTGAAAAAATTGCTCTGATTGAACAATTCTGACAGCTTCCCATGATTTACTGCTGTTAATATTACTTATCTAGTTGTCAGATTTCTTAAATATTTAAAAAAAAATTAACCAAGGTTTTGACAAACCAGCAACATACAATCACCTGATCATGGTCCCATGTTTTCCATTTCTGAACAGGCTTCTATCTGAAGTGTTTAAGGGTACATGTGCTCAGGTATTGACATTACCAAGCAATTATAAAATGTTCTGGAGCTGGAAGCACTCTTTTTTTTTTTTTCCAAGTTTTTTTTTTATTTATTTGAGAGAGAGAGTGTGAAAGTGAGAGAGATCACAGAGTGGGAGGCAGAAGCAGACTCCCCGATGAGCAGGGAGCCTGAAATGGGGCTCCATCCCAGGACCCTGGGATCGTGACCTGAGCCGAAGGCAGACACTTAACCAACTGGGCCACCCAGGAGCCCCAGAAGCACTCTCATTAGTAACATTCTTAGATTTTTATGATGGTCCATTTTCTTTCTTTCTATCTATGTGTTGATGACAGTAGCTGCCCACCCAGCTCATCCTCATCTGTATCAACAGAGTTGTGGCTAGAGCAGTTGCTCAGCCTGGAACTACATTTTCCATCAGCCCCAGAAGTCATATGTGATGATGTGACAAATCTTTGCCAATAAAACATGAAGGGAACCCATACGTGCCAGTCCTGGGTGTATCTCTCTCTCTCTCTCTCTCTTTTTAAAAAATATTTATTTATTTACTTATTTATTTGACAGAGAGTGAGAAAGCCCAATTAGGAGGAGTGGCAAGCAGAGGGAGAGGGAGAAGTGGACTCCCCACTGAGCAGGGAGCCCAACATGGGGCTCAATCCCAGGACCCCAGGATCATGACCTGAGCTGAAGACAGTCACTTAACCAACAGAGCCACCCAGGCACTTCCTGGGTATAGCTCTTTAAGAAAGTGTTCATACTTACTTTCCCCTTCTTCTAATTGGACACAGAAAGACAGAGGCCCTGAGATTTATTATTTCTTTGTTTGTTTTAGAGAGATAGAGAGAGCACAAGTACAGGGAGGGGCAGAGGGAGAGGGAGAGAGAGAAGCAGACTCCATGCTCACTGAGCGTGGTGCCTGGGCGGCGGGGTGGGGGTGGGGGGTCCATCTCACAACCCTGAGATCAAGACCGGAACTGAAATCACAGTTTGATGTTCAGCCACCTGAGCCACCCAGGCTCCTCAGGACAGAGACCCTGAGGAGCAGAATCTCAGAGGAAGGAGTGTGGGGCATGATTCCTCAAGTAGAAGAAAGTTGTTGATGTCTTGGACTGTTTGCCCTGTTTCACGAGTGATACATTTTGCTGGACTTCAGACATTGTATCTTGGGCTCCGTTTGTTTCAACAATTTAACTGCCCACTACTAGTACAGTTCATTTTTTTGTTTGTTTGTTTGTTTGTTTTGTCAAGCATCTACTAGCTATGTAGTGCGGTTCCCATCGCGTACACTTCTTTAGAAATCACACAGGGGAGGTGAGATCTAAGTGATTACTGAGGAGCATGCCACCTGGCTCTGATTCTGAGGAATAGCTGTTTTTGTCTCTATGAGGAGAAATCGTCTTAAGAAACTATTTATAGTAATTGAAAGCAGAACTTCTAGTTAGCAGCACCCCTGGGGCAATGTGGTCTGGGCTGATCAGTTTGTGGCTTATGGTCAAGGAGCCTTACTGGATGGCCCATCTCTGCTTCAGCAGAAAAGTAGAAAGAAACGAAATTCAATTCTATCTAAGGCTAGAACAATGTCCTCTTATGTCAATCTCCTTGATTTGAATTCTTCTCAGATGTTATATCTTCCAGGAAGGTTACCTGACTACCGTTCTCTCCCTCCTGGGGGCAGGATAGGATGTCCATTCTCCAAGTTTCCCCAGGCCTCTGTAAATCTCTGTCACCGCTCTCACCACACCAGTGCCTCTGCCATGTCACCCCCTACTCCAGCAAGCCAGCCTCTTGAGTGCAGGGGCACTGTCTTTTCATCTTTGTGGTCCCTCTGCCGAGTACAGTGCCTGGGATAGAGTAGATGCTTTATAATTGATGGTTGAATGAATAAATCCTTGAACTTAAGGGCCTCATGGAATGGTATTTCTCTGCTTACTCCCACAGGAGACAACCTCATAATAGTCATCACTGACATTATTTCCAAGCCCGTCTCCAAATCTCTTACAATTATTTGTTACCATGCCTTTGCTTAGATCAGCCAGACCTATGTGCCTTCCTGAGATATTTCTTTGAAGAAGTCTCCCTTGATTATTCATTTTTAATATTCTCAAATCTTTACTACACTGGACACATCGTGTCGAGAGATAGGGCTGAGGAGTGAAGAGAGACCTGGACAGGAAGCCAGGAAAACTTGAGTCTGAGTATCTCTTATGGCTTCAGGAAAATGTTCCCCCCAAAATTATAGCGAATTATAAAAAAGTAAGCCCTAGAACTATTCTTCAGACAAAATGCTGCCTAGAAATAATAATAAATTTTAAAAGAGATAAAAGCGGAGCTTGGTATGGGGCTTCTAAGAAGCAGAGTTTGTAAACCATAAACCTGGATCATCTCAAAGATCCCTTTTACCTCTAAAGCCTGTGGTTCTTCTTCTTCTTCTTTTTTAAGATTTTATTTGAGAAAGAGAGATAATGAGAGAGAGTGAGAGAGAGAATGAGCAGGGGAAGAGGAAGAAGCAGGCTCCCTGCTGAGCCGGGAGCCCAATATGGTGTTTGATCCCAGGACCCTGAGATCATGACCTGAGCCAAAGGCAGAGCTTAACTGACTGAGCCACGCAGACACCCCCTAAAGCCTGTGGTTCTATGTAAATTAATTGCTCTGCATTTTTTATACGTATATGATACGATCTTTGGTACCTTCAAATCTAATAACAAAAGGTACTGTTAGCTGTATCTATTAAAATGATCTCCTGCTGACATAGCATTCCACAGGGGCATTTCCAGAGGCAGTGGGGCACCATGGTTACCAACATAGACCTCAGAGTAAGATTATTCAATTGTAAGTTCAGATCTGAACAATTCCAATAAATGAGCAACAACTGGGGGACAAATTACTTAACCTCTCTAAGCCTCAGTTTCTCCATCTTTAAATGACACCTGCATTACTGGCTGTTAGAAGGATCACCTGGAATATAGTCCAAAGAGCATTCAGCACAGTGCCTGCTACCTGCGACGTTCTCTATGAAAATCTGCGATAGTTAATTTCACATTCGTCGTTCACTGAATCTTCACAATACAAGACAAGCGTTACTATTCTCCTGATTAACAAGAAAAGTTGAGAATCAAAGAAATGAAATGACTTGCCAAAATTCACCCAGGAAGGGCAGAACCAGGCACACCTTCTCCTGCCTGAAGGAACTAAAGACAGATGAGCTTGGGGAAGGGGGAAGGGGAAATGAAAGGGAATGGTTGAGGCTGGGAGCCCCAGGTGCAAAACGTGCTGACCACACCGGGATGGGCCCCCAAAAGGTAAGGAAGAGGAGGAGGATTCCAGAAACACATGTGACTAACTTATAGTAGTGTGTGAGACCGGGACACAGTGGGGCACAAGCCAGGATGTCATGGTAACCTCTCCACCCATGCAACTCCCAGGCAAGGTGGGGCTTCTCCTCGGCCTGGCTCAGAGCTTTGCACATAGCAGGTGCCCACAGCACATCTGCTAAGTGGCCTGGTAATAAGGCTTCTCTCTCTCTCTTTTTTTTTTTTTTAAGATTTTATTTATTTATTTGACACAGAGAGAGAGAGAGAGATCACAAGTAGGCAGAGAGGCAGGCAGAGAGAGAGGGGAAGCAGGCTCCCTGCTGGGCAGAGAGTCCCATGTGGGGCTCGATCCCAGGACCCTGAGATCATGACCTGAGCCAAAGGCAGAGGCTTTAACCCACTGAGCCACCCAGGCACCCCAAGGCTTCTCTTTATACTCCCTCCTTCCCTTAATTTAGAAGACCCTCCTCGTCCTTGAAATCATGAGGAATAAAGGACTTTGTTTCTTCCTTCCGCAAAGAGAAGAATCCTCCCTGACAATTCAATTTTTTATAAAGTAATTGATCAGTCCTGACAATTACTCCATTTACAGTACTTTCAACAGCAGTTCCAGCTTCTTTTTGTCCCTTGTCTTCTTTCTCCCTACCCTGGAGGGTAGGTGCCTGATTCTGCCCACCATCGTAATTTCTACTCTCTGCAAGCTGGTATCATCACAAGCAAGCACAGCCCCAGACTACTAAAAGACAAAGAAGCAGAGCCCTAAGAGAGAAAATTAAGGAGCATGTTCAATGGCCGGCTCTCATTCCCTGTCCCATCTATTGCTTAATGTCCTACTGCATCATGGAGCCTGCCCCTTTACAGGATCAGCGTTCAGAGTACATTGCAGAGGCACAGACTTGAATTTCCTTACTGTTATGATACATTTATATATATATACTTATATATATATATATTTACATATATATTTTTTTTCACATACGTAAAAGTATGAGATGAACTACAAGAGTTGGTCTTGTTCCCTCCAACAGATTCACGCACATGGGTTGTTTCCATTTTAGCAAAAAGGACAAAAACAAAGGACCAGAAGGGTTAAATAATCCCAGAACGGCGTGTCCTCATTACTTGTGTGAAATTCCCACCACATCACAGGGACAGCATGTTCAATCAATAGAGACTTGAGCTGTTAATTTCCAAAAAGGAAAAGATGATTGAACTAACATAGTTTGTGTCCAGTCCCTGCCCACAGGGAACGGGAGACCCTTCATTTTCAGGTCTCTCTACAATTAGGTACCCTCCAGGATCTGTGAACCACTTTATAAAATTTCTTGCTTTTCGGGGTGGGGTGGAGGTGGGTAGGGAATATTTTGTGGGCACAAAAGCTGTAGTTTTGTACAACACTGAGTTTACCATAAGAGGTGTAGTTTTGTATATAGGTGTATGAAGGTGATGGGGGTGGGGGCTGTGGGGGTGGGGACCGTCCATAACTGGTTATGCTCTCCCCCCCCCACCATTTGCTTTTCTCCCCTGGGCTATGCCTCTGCATTGAAAGTCCAAGGAGAGGAGATTTCACTTTTGCTTCTTAGTGATCCATGGCCCTCTCTTGTTATTTTTCCCAGGCAGAGGGTGACAAAGAGGCTGTTTGCACTACGGGCAAGCAGTGATCAATGACTTTTGCATGTAACTCATTGCATGCAACTGTTGATCGATGACTTTTGATCAGGTTGGCATGATCAAATATTTGTAGGGTTTCAGGAGGACCAGGGTGATAAAACAAAGGACAGCTTTTACTAGAAGTTTCTTCATTATGCTACTTCTTGGTGGGGCTACTTCTTGTGAACTGTAATGGGTATCATCATCCTCATTACCTTCTATGTGTAAACTGTGGAAATCCATGGAGTAGAGAACTAAGCATTTTTCAAATAAATGTCAGTTGATTCTAATTTTTTAATGAGTTCCTCCCTTTTTTTTTTCTCATTCTTGGTTATGACATCTTCAAACTGAGAGTCTGCTGTAGCTGACTGGGAATTCATTTCTTATCCAAAAAAAAATTCCTTACATTCTTAGAATGGTCATGAGCTCTATGCTGCCATCTCTGAGCTGTTCTTCCACGAGAAGTGAGAAGCAGCTCCCAACTGGCTTCCGCCTCTGCTGCTGGAGGGGATATGGAGGAAAGCAAGGTGCTCCTCCCCATTACCTCTCAAAGGACCTTTTTCGTCCTGAAGAGCAGCTGGTTTCCTTAGGGGAGGAGCTGGAGAGGCAGGATGGAGATTTGAGATCGGGACGAGTGTGTCCCTTAGCCTCATTTTCCCTAACCTTATCTCCCTGTTCCCTGTCACTTGGTCTGTGGACGGGAGAGGTCTAATGCGAAGCTTGTCCCAGCCAGGTCAGGTAAGCAAGGAGCAGCCAGTCCCCATCATATATTCCTTCAGTTATGCCCAGGGGAACCTCTGGGGGCCTAGTGACAAACTTAGTCAGCTTTGGGAGGTGTGGTGTTCCCTCCCCTCTCTGGACTGGGCTGCCTTCACTTTAGAGTAGTGATTCTCAGCCCTGGCTATATCTGGATTTCCTTTTCCTTTTTCTTTTTTAAGATTTTATATTTTTAAGTAATCCCTACATCCAATGTGGGACTCCAACTCACAACTCCAAGATCAAGAGTAACACACTCCGATAGATTGAGCCAGCCAGGTGCTCTCCTACCTCTGTATTTTCTGAGGAGCTTTTAAAGATGCCCAGTCCCGGGTCTACCTGAGAGTACTTGAAACCACACGTCTGGAGGTGGGGACCAGCTGCGTGTGTTTTTCAGAGCTCCAGAGTGAGGGTGAGCATATGTTTCCTACTGTCCAATGCCAGCTTACGGCACTGGCAAGTCTGACTCTCTGAGCCTTCAGCAATGGCTCGGTCACAGTTAAACCCTGCATGCCAGCTCACAGAGACCTCCCATGTTCACTGTTGGTCTTCCTTGTCTTGTTCTCCATCAGCTCAGTTAGCTTTTCCTCTCTAGATGGAGTCTGGTCTTAATTCCACCCCGTCCTGCCATCTCTCTGCATAGATGACTAAAGTCATAGTGACCCACATCAGCCTCTCTCACAACTGACCACGAGCCCATAAACCTATTTGGAGCTTCTCTTTCTGCATTCCCTTCACGCAACATTTATTGAGCACCTACGATGTGTATGTTAGGCTCAACGCCAAGTACTTTGTAAATTTACCATCTTTAATCCTCACAACGGCTTACGAGGATTACAGCTAATGACACAGAGCTCTTGAGATGATACAAATCTTGTCCAGGGTGTCTTACTTCAGGTTTGGTTCTCACACACAAGTCTGGCTGACTCCAAGGCCCCTGGTCTCCCCATGGCTGCAGTGCTCCTCGGGGAAAAAGACCTGCTTTCTGGCTGGGGTGTTCACAAGTCTGGTCCGGAAGATCCACACAGGGGACAAGCAGGAGGACAGAGGGAATTGGGGGCTGTGGAAGCAGGTAGAGGAGCACCAGAAAGAGTAGGAATCCTCAAGAAGATGATCCTTGGAATTGAGTCCCAAAAGATGAGCAAAAGTGACCCAGATGAAGAAAGCGAGAACTTCATGTACCTAGCCGTGGAGTCCAGAGAAATGAGGGCTTCCTCAGGGACCTGCCGGAAGGTCAGTACAGCTGGGAGCCGATGTGGCAGAAGGGGCACGAGGTGATGATGGGCAGCAAGCGGGGCAGGTCATGAGTCTTTAGGTCACACTAACAGGTTTTGCACTTTATCCTGGGGGCAATGGGCACCAGGTAAAGGATTTTAAGCAAAAGAGATAGAGTCAAAGTAGTATTTAGGAGGAAGGATGGGCAAAGGACGTGCACATCTAAAGGCAGGCAGAACAGATAAGAGGCTGCAGTAAAATTCTAGCGAGAGCTGATTTTGACCAGAATTAAGATTTTTGCAGTGAATATGAGGGGAGAAAATGAGGAGCTATTCAGAAGGCAGATGTAACTGGATGGGACAAGAGAGCCAAATATGGTGGATGAGAAGAAGGAGGAGTCAAAATAAGTGCTTTCCTTGGGACAAAGATCATAGGAAGAGGAGTGGGTGGTTTGGGGGAAAGCTGGTGAGTTTCTTTGGACATGTAAATGTAGGGGTCCACTGGGCAGATGGATATGAAGGTCTGGAGTCCAGGAAAGAGGTATAGGCTGGAGATCTAAAATAAGAAGTCGTCAAAATGGTCACCAACTCCAAAGATGTAATAAGGCATCTGGAGACAGTGGGTATGAGGAGCTGCATCCACAGTGGCTCCTAGAAGAGATCCCACCTTCTCCCCAGAACTTGGTAATTATTCTCCGGCTTGCTTACCCAGGGTTCTGATACCTGGTCTTTTTCTTGCCAATTTCTTTCCCCAGTAGAAAGCGTACTGTTCTCTGTGCCCTCATCCCTTTGCCGATACCCTTTATGAAAGCTCAGCTCTTTCAAGACCACGTCCCTACTGGATCCAATCCCTGCATTCCTGCAGCTGCTGGACTGTGTCCCTGTCCTCCAACACCATATAAAGAGGACCCTACAGTACCACTCCTTGCCCAGCCTTTCTTTTCTCTTTGGGCCCTGACATAGACTGAACACCATTTCGGGACCAGCCTCTGAAATCAGGTTAGTTCCTATACCCTAAGTGGGAAGGGCCCTCCCTGTCAACCATTCTCCCCCTTTGGCCCAGGGCTGTGGTCTGATCTACTTCACAGCCTGAAGAACAGGCCTGCGGGCCCCCAGAGGGGTCAAGGCTGGGGCTGACGGAGCCTGGGATGGGGTGGTGTTTCCTCTGTCTACGCAGCCCCCCGGAGCAGGGAAAGAGGAAGCACCGCCGGGCTGACAGAATGGGAAAGTGGAACACCAGAATTTGCTCCCAAGGGAGACTGGCCATAGAACACCTTAAATTAGAAGTCTTAAAAAATGTGCTAGGGATCCCTGTTGCCCTGGCTGGCTTTGGGTGTGGTTCTTTCCAACGGAGGATGATTGGTAGAGTTTTTCCAGCCCTGTAATTCTACTTGTGATGAGGTAGAATTAAAGCCGAAATGTGAGTTCATCAATTGCCTCGTTGGTGAATAATAGAGTTTAAATCTCCTCAAAAAAAAAAAAAGTTAAATACGAAATCATATTAAAATTCATAGCCATCTGCCTTCAACGATCTAATTTAAAAATTCAGCACAATTAATTTTTAATCCTGGGTCAGTTTTCCCACTCCCACCTGTCTCTCTCCTCAGCACCTCCTCCATCAAACAGTCAGTGTGTGCTTCGAGAACTCGAGACCATTTTAAATATTAACTGGAGCCACCCAAACCCAGGAAGATGAATCCGCACGCACTTCTCCTCTTCCGTCTATTATTACTAGTATGGTTGCTCACATAGTTCTAAATGCAGTTCTGGTTAAAAATAAATTCTGTAAACTAGGAATGTGGGGTGTGTCTGCCTCCATAAAAATCCCTTTGTTCTCTGTGCAGAATTGAGCAGAGATGCAGGAGTAGAAAGCAGGGCTGTATTTCAGGAAAAGATCCGAGGCCAGGCTTTGGCATCCGTCTTTCTGTTAGCAGGGGGTGGTCCCTGAGTCTGGGGAGAGATTGGGATGCTTCAGGGTTTTCCAGCAGAGACTGCTTGACTTCCTTCTCTGACTGCTCAGTTTGGATGGGAAGAAATTCCACAAGAGAGGGTACAGGAATAGACTCGAGCGTGGCCTGCTAAAGCCAGGAAGCTGACATGATCAAGCATCCTCCACGAGCAGGCAGGCCAGGGCTGAATCAGCTAAGTCCGGAAGTTGCTATCGGCTCCCTGAGAGGCTAGCACCCTTCGGGAGAGGAGCTCTTCTGGTGGAGATCCTCTGCTGGCAGAGGCCTTTCCTTTGCATGAATTGAACCATGCACATTTTTTTAAAAAAAGATTTTATTTATTTATTTGAGAGAGAAAGAGAGAGCATGAGAGGAGAGAGGTCAGTGGGAGAAGCAGACTCCCTGTGAGCAGGGAGCCCGATGTGGGACTCGATCCCGGGACTCCAGGATCATGACCTGAGTCGAAGGCAGTCGGTTAACCAACTGAGCCACACAGGCGCCCCATCCATGCACATTTTTAATGAGGTTCTCTCTCCTCAACACTGGAGTCCTCATCTTCTAGGACAGACCCACTCAGCCCTGGGGGCAGGAAGACCAGGGTTCTAGCAGTGAACCTTGTAGAGAGGACCAGGAGCAGGGCAGTGAATCCTGGGGGTATGGTGGACCATGTTCAGTGAAAGCAGAAACCAGAGAGGGTTGCCGCTGGTTTGACTCCATTCTAAACAAACCCCTGCATTGTGCACCGTCCAAGAATGTTAGGGAGCCAAAAGGTCATGGATCCAAAGGGCCCTTTGCAACAATATAGAGCCAAAAAGGAGAAAAGTGAGAGGTTTTAGAGGCAGCTATCTGTGAAGGCTGAAATGTGTCTTTAGTACAAATTCAGTAGTGATCACCTGTGCTGGAGCCAGTGTTGGTCCCTAAGACCTTCTGAAGAAACCACCGTTGGCTCTTTAACAACCCATCTCAGCTGCATGACTGGAGAGATCATAGTGTCAAGGGTTCAGTATTTGCCATTATGTGGCCCCTTGCAAGAAGCCACAGAAGGTGAGCTGGAGCTGGGTTCTCTTTCTTTTCTTTTTCTTTTTAACTTTTTTCCTGATGGGCAACAAATTAATTTTTTAAAATATTTTTATTTATTTGTGTGGTGGGGAGGCAAGCAGAGAGAGAAGCAGGCTCCCCACTGAGCAAGGAGCCCGACGCAGGGCTCGATCCCAGGACCCTAGAATCATGACCTGAGCTGAAGGCAGACGCTTAATCGACTGCGCTATCCAGGTGTCCCTCTCTCTTTCCTTTTAAAAAAGTAAACTCTACACCCAACAAGGGGCTCGACTTTACAATCCCGAGACCAAGAGTAGCATGCTCTCCTGACTGAGCCAGCTGGGTACCCCAGGAGCTAGGTTCTTAAATGGAGATAAAAAGCTGTGATTGGAGAATGGCCCATTTGGGGAAAATAAAGCCAATGATGGGAAATGGGCTGCATCTTAGGCAGAGTCTCCTTCTTTAGTGAGTCCTGAGTTAGAGGGCATTTGGGGGCTGAAAACTCAGAATGTCAGCTAAATTTGGCTTCTGCAAAGAGAAATTAGGTCACAAGTGCAATACTTTTGACCAAAGGTACTGCAAAGAAAGAAATTTAAAGTAGTTGCTGCTAGTGAACAAACAAGGTAATCATTAATATCAGGAAAAACAAAAAGTAACAATGAAAAATAATAGTACACTACTATGCTCTGCTTTCTTTGCACATGTGTAATAATGTAAACACCAAACACTAATTTAACCAAAAATTATAATATGATGATGTAGGGAGGACTAGGGAAGGGATGGCTGAAAAGAGTGCTAAATCCTCATTTACTAATACAGGAACTGAAAGAGAATGGCCTATGTGGATTATTTAAAATATGGCAATGTGTCCACACCAGAAAAAAAACCAGGAAGACTTAGGGGTGTGAGAGGGAATGAGGAAGGAGACTGCCACAGTTCACTGGACTTTTAGTATTATTTGACTTTTTTTTTTTTTAAAGATTTTATTTATTTATTTGAGAGAATGAGAGCATGAGGTGGGGAGGAATGGAGAGGCAGAGGGAAAGCAGACTCCCCACTGAGCAGGGAACCCGAAGAGGGGCTCAATCCCACGACCCCAAGATTGTGACCTCAGCCAAAGGCAGATGCTTAACCGACTGAGCCAGCCAGGCGCCCCTATTACTTGACTTTTTAAATTACATGAATGTGTTCGTTAAAAGATTTTTTAAAAAGATTTTATTTATTTATTTGAGAGAGAGAAAGTGAGAGAGAGAGCATGAGAGGGGAGAAGGTCAGAGGGAGAAGCAGACTCCCCGTGGAGTTGGGAGCCCGAAGCGGAACTCGATCCCAGGACTCCCGGATCATGACCGGAGCCAAAGGCAGTTGCTTAACCAACTGAGCCACCGAGATGCCCCATTAAAACAATTTTTAAGTGGTGTTGCTCCAAAAGGACAAGACAGAACAGAACATCTTTTCAGGTAAAAGTGTGTTAAAAAGACAAATGAACTTCAAGCTCTAAATATCCTGGATAACGAGGACAGTCAGGAAGCAAGAGGAAGGCCTAAACCTCCCTTAGTTGATTTATGCACAGTTTGATAACAGTTAAGTTGAATAAAAAGGGTCCTTAGTTCCTACCTAGATCTTGCATAATTTTAAAACCTATTATTGAGGGAACCTGGGTGGCTCAGTGGGTTAAGCCTCTGCTTTCGGCTTAGGTCATGATCCCAGGGTCCTGGGATCGAGTCCCGCATCGGGCTCTCTGCTCAACAGGGAGCCTGCTCCCTCCTCTCTCTCTGCCTGCCTCTCTGCCTACTTGTGATCTCTGTCTGTCAAATAAATAAATAAAATCTTTAAAAAAACAAAACAAAAAACCTATTATTGATTCTGTAGTATTTACAAGAGAATGAATTAAAACTTCCTTTAAAATGAGGTAGTTCGGAGGGGTGCCTGGGTGGCTCAGTGGGTTAAAGCCTCTGCCTTTGGCTCAGGTCATGATCCCAGGGTCCTGGGATGGAGCCCCGCATCGGGCTCTCTGCTCAGCAGGGAGCCTGCTTCCCCCTACCCACTCCGCTGCCTGCCTCTCTGCCTACTTGTGATCTCTCTCTCTCTCTCTCTGTCAAATAAATAAATAAATAAATAATTTTAAAAATTATTTTATTTATTACTTGACAGAGAGAGAGAGAGCAAGTAGGCAGAGCCGCAGGCAGAGGGAGATGGAGAAGCAGGCTCTCCACTGAGCAGAGAGCCCGATGCGGGGCTCGATCCCAGGATCCTGGGATCATGACCTGAACCAAAGGCAGCCGCTTAACCCACTAAGACACCCAAGCACCCCAATAAATAAAATCTTAAAAAAAAACAGATTAAGAAAAAAAAAGAGGGGACACCTGGGTGGCTCAGTTGGTTAAGCGACTGCCTTCAGCTCAGGTCATGATCCCAGAGTACCAGGATCGAGTCCCACAACGGGCTCCCAGCTCCATGAGGGGTCGACTTCTCCCACTGACCTTCTCTCCTCTCATGCTCTCTGGCGCACTTTCTCTCAAATAAATAAATAATTTTTTTTTTTTAAGATTTTTAAATTTTATTTATTTAACAGAAAGAGATCACAAGTAGGCAGAGAGGCAGGCAGAGAGAGAGGAGGAAGCAGGCTCCCCGCTGAGCAGAGAGCCTGATGCGGGGCTCGATCCTAGGACCCTGGGATCACGACCTGAGCCGAAGCCAGAGGTTTTAATCTACTGAGCCACCCAGGCACCCCAATAAATAAAAAATCTTAAAAAATTAAAAAAAAAAAAGAGGTAGTTTGGAGACATACTGAGTGGACCATATTCTATAGATCTGCCTCTTTAACTGTCCACACAGGAAGAGTGCCTGACCGGGGGCCCCAAGCATCCATACACATCATCGTTATTCACCAAACACCACCCGAAGAGCCAGCATACCAGCCATAAGACTTGAGACTATGATTGCCATGGATTCCATCCATTTCTTTATTCCCAGCTCTCTAGCAGAAATGTACAATGTGAAGGAACCTGCCAAAACAGGTCTTTGGGTGGCAGGTGACACTATTTAAGCAAACTTGCTGAGACCTTGAGTGCACGACCGGTGTTGAATGGACCTTCATGCTTTACACCAGGTTCTTTAATCTCAGCACTACTAACATTCTGAGTCAGATAATTCTTTGTCCCAGGGGTCTACACTGCACATGGCAGGATGTTTAGCAGTGTCCCTGGCCTCCATTACGACATGCTCCTCCTCAGTCGTGACAATCAAACGCTGTCGTTGGTAGCTCATCAAAGATTTAGGCCTAGTCTATATTACTAACTCTGCAGCAAAGAACATCTAAACAGTGATTAAAATTTATTATATACCATTCTGCATCTGATAACTGAGACACGTTAAGGGAGAAGTTTCTCCCTAAAGTATAATTAGGCTATGTAAATTACCTAAGTATTTTTGAATCCGGAATAAAATTGAAAACGAAAAGAATCTCATCCTGACATTCTGACACGCCAGTTAGATCTTTCTCTGGGGAGGAGACTCTAGTTCCCCACATCTTTATAATCTCCCCCTCACCTGAGCTTGCTTCAGCTTTCAAGAAAGCTGGAGTAGAACCCATGAGAGCTTTGAGTGGGCAGAAGGCACTCCAGTACGGATTCCCTGGCCAGAGTGGGGAGGACTGGGTCTGAGACATAAACAGCTGCTTCATCATCAAAGCCTCCTCCTGCCTGAGAGCAGGCTTTCATGAGAACTCGGGCTCATTGTGTGAAAATTCAGATGACTGAACTATAATTAGCTCGATTAGTCAACATTTTAATTCATAGGATTCTGGCTTTGATGTGCTCCTTTCTCACAGAATCAAAGCTAATAATTCTGGAATCGTAATTGGGAGCCGAGTGCCAGCTTGAAGCTTGGGGAACTCCCTCACCTTCTTGGCGAGCCATGCTTCCAAGATGGTGCTTCCTGGCCATGAAGGAACCCGGTCCAGCCACCTCCACCTTGCCCTTTGGCTCCTTGCTTCAGAGGACATTTCCTGAGCATCTCCTCTCCGTGAGTCAAAACTGCCAGCATTTACATTCTAAATTTGCAGTGCTAGACATTAAGCTATGAGGTCTGTCCCTCCAAAGCCTGAGTGCTCAATAGGTATTAGTAGGTGCTTCATAAACCTTTTTTTGGGATGTTGTTAAACAAACAGCGGAGCAGATCATTGGTTGGTTGTCTATCCAATAACCATCCCTCCTGCGTCAGGAATAGAAGGTGATTGAAACAACCAATTACAGTGATTGTCTTCTTGTTCAAACATAAGCACATGAAATCATTCTGGTTGATGAGAAATGAGAAGTATGCCAGCTGGATTCTCAGAAAGATCTCCTTGCTTAAACAGGCATACACAGGAAGAGACGGTCCTCTCCCACTGTCGGATGTGGTTGTGTTTCTAAGTGACATCTAGAACTGTGCCCATTATCTTGAAAGCATGAGGAAGACGACTGGGGAATAGAGTAGACAGGCCAAGGAGGCAGATACGATGGAAGAACGTGTAGCCTCTATGACATTGTTAAGCTACGGATCAGTCCTCCCTGAGGCTGCCTCGGGATTTCTTAAGTAGAGGATATATTTTCCCTACTTTTTTTTTCCCCCAAAGATTTTATTTATTTATTTGACAGACAGAGATCACAAGTAGGCAGAGAGGCGGGTAGAGAGAGAGGGGGAAGCAGGCTCCCTGCTGAGCAGAGAGCCCGATGCGGGGCTCCATCCCAGGACCCTGAGATCATGACCTGAGCCAAAGGCAGAGGCTTAACCCACTGAGCCACCCAGGTGCCCCCATTTTCCTTACTCTTAAGTTCAGTTGGATTGTCTACACTTAGAGTTGAAAGCATTCCAGTTGATAGAAGTGACTCGCCAATTTTTTTTTTTTTTTAAATAGAAAGGGATTTAGGTAAAAGTCTAGCCTACTGGGCCCTTTATCATACCAGCCACTGCTTACCAAGTACCAACCATGCACATGTGCAGAAACCATATGAACATTGACACTGATCCCCACAATAACTCCACGAGGTGATTTTTATTATTTGCATTTCAAAGATGGGGAAACTGAGGCTCAGAGCACATGGAGATCACTGGTGACTATGCAGCTCAGTCAAACGCACATCTAATATGACTCCATGCTTTTCTCTACATTCTACTTCTTTTTAAATTTTTTTTAAAAGATTTATTTATTTATTTGAGAGAGAGGAAGAGCATGCACTAGTAGGGAGATAGGCAGAGGGAGAGACTCTCAAACAGACTCCCCTGCTGAGCATGGAGTCCCACGCAGTACTTGATCTCGCAACCCTGAGATCATGACCTGAGCCAAAACCAAGTGTTGGACACTCAACCAACTGAGTTTTCTCTACATTCTATTTCTCATTAGCTTCCTAAAGACATGGTGCAAGAGATGAGGATGAGGAAGCTTACTTGGCTCAAGGGTGTGGGATGGAAGGAATGAAAAACTCATCTCCTAAAACTGCCTCAGTGGGGAATGAAACCACCATCCTCACCTGAAACATTCCTTACCAGGGACCCCGGATGCTGCTTCAAGCAAGGAAGAGGAACAGGAAACCCTCAGATATTTTGCCACCCACTGGAGCTCTAGACTGGTCCTGCAAACTTGGCCATGATACAATGTATGAAGGCTGAAGACCACCACTGGCTTCTCTTAAGTATTTCTCACTCCATCCTCTCATCCTCATGATGTAGTCTCTGAAGACAAGATTAAAAAGAGCCATTTCCTGTGTTTGTCTCATCCATTCCCATTCCCTCTTTGCCCTAACACTTTCTTCCAGTACACAAAAACAAGGCACCCAGGACCGACAAAGAATAGTGATGCTAAGTTCTTGGACTACACGCTGGTCCCAAGTCTGCTCTGGGTTTGCTCAAGAGGGGATTTTGGCAAAGGTCTGGAATGTACTATAGATTGAGTTTTAATCTCTGGAGACCCTACAGGACATGAGTGGGGAAGGGTGAGGGCTTCTGCACAGAGCCCTGTTGGGGCATGGCCTCGCCTCATATAACCCTGACCGAGAAAATGAATGAATTCCTCCTCCTCCCTGCTTCCATTTTCTTCCCTTGTAAAACAGGAATAATAAGGGCCAGTTGGCCATAAAAATGCAAAAATGAATGTCAGCATCTGATTGCTGTGAGCTGCCAGGGCTGTGGGGTGGGATGACGGAGCTCATCCGGCACCATCTTCCACTGTTTCTCCCTGGTACCTTCCCCTCTCCAACTTCCATTAGCCTCATGCTTCCAATGATCAGCAAAGATGATCTTCACATTTCCTGAGTGCTGTGAAGAACTGCTAAATGAGCTCATCTCTCCATACTACACACCCCAAGAGCTCTTGAGGAGTAGGCTTGCTGGCCCAGCACACTGACAAACCTGGAGAGGCCAGAGGGGATCTCTGCAGATCCTTGGAAACTGAGGCAAGAAGATGTGTCAACACAGAGTGTTGTCCCAGTGGGCCAAATGCGGCTGAGAGGTTGAGATAAAAAGGTGACATTAGATGAAGCAATGTGGAGGTTATTGGTGACTGAGAAGAGTCAGTCACCAATACAATTTGGTGGGAGAACAATTTGGGGCTGAGATGCTAATGGATCCATTGAGGAGAGAACAGGAGGGAAGAAGTGTTTACAGACAACTCTTGGAAGGAATTTTGCTATGGGACCACAGAAATGGAAGTTGTGAAATTGAAGAAGAATTTAAGATAAGAGACATTAGAGCATCTTTCTTTAAAAAGTTCTTATTTATTTATTTGTTAAGGGAGAGAGAGAGCACACAAGCAGGCAGAATGGCAGGCAGAGGGAGAAGCAGGCTCCCTGCTGAGCAGGGAGCCAGATGCGGGACTCGATTCCAGGACCCTGGGATCATGACCTGAGCCGAAGCAGATACTTAACCCACTGAGCCACCCAGGCCTCCCAAGGTATTAGAGCATCTTTGTATGTTGATGAGACTACTCCTTTCCAGAGGGAGAAACTGACAATGCTGGAAAGAGCAGTGATGTTTACAGAAGGGGAGTCTTTAGGAAGGGGAGCAGTGGGGGGAACTTGGTTCTCCCAGAGTGAGATCTTCCTGGCAACTTCACTTGCTCTGGTCTTCTGATGGACATCTGCTCTGTGTGCCCTCAAGTGGCAGCCTAATCAAGGACAGGGCCAAGAAGTACTGGGAGGATTCCATGCCTCCCTTAGCTTTCCATGCTGGTCTTGGCATCCAAGCTGTGGCAACCTGCTTCAGGGTTTGCTTTCTGATTTCCCAGTGCATCGTCCCCAAGGCCTCCAGCCCTTGAATCTGCCCCATATTTTTCAAAGGTCGAAAATTTTCAAAGGCCTGATCTCCCTCAGTAATAAAACCCTGAATATGGGCCAGCCATTTGCATTAATGGACTCGTTTACTCTTATTGTCCAACCCTACAGAGGGGGGAAGTTAGGCTCGGGAATGTTAAGTGAACTGCCAGAGGTCATACATCTGGTAGGTGGAGGAGCTGGGATTTGAACCCAGGCCATCTGGCTTCCTGAGCCCACCTCTTCCATTCCCTAGCCTGTCTGCCCCCACCCCCACCTCGCCCTACCCAATTATGTTTATTCTCTTTAGCCCTTCTCCCAGAAGGCCTAGGATCCTTTCTGCCAACAGAACCCTTGTGGCTTATTGTGTCTTAGAAGGCCCTAAGTCGGCGGGGGGCCCTCAACCTCATTCTGCAGTGCCAGGACCCCTTCTCCCCCCACAGAACATCCCGGAGCCCTTGCAATGAGAGGTCATTCTGATTCACCTGTGACTGGTCCCGTACCCATGAGGAACGCTGCCCACGCAGGGAGAGAGGACTCAGAGCTGCTGCTTTCCTGCCTTCCTATTTATATCAGGCCAGACCCGGGCAGGAAACAGATGGCACACTCAAGTTGGGTAATTTGAAGAAAGTTGAATATAGGGGCTATTTACAAAGGTGTGGGCAGGATGCAGGGAAACCACAGAGGCAGGGCAAGAAGTAACAGCTACTTGACCACCCCAAGGCCTAAAGGGGCAAGGGGCGGTGTGGTCACCGAGACCTGTAGCCGGCCGCCTGTGTGCTTAGAGTGACCTGACCAGAGCAGCCACCATGAGAAAAGGGATGCAGCCAGGCCCCACCCAGGCCACCCTCCCACTTCCCCTTCCCTCTGTTCTCCCATCTGGGACACCCGCTGGCTAAACCCAACCCGAAGCCAAAGGGCGAGCAAGGGAAGCCACTGACAAGGTCTGTAGCACAGACCAGGGTAGGGAAGGATGGAGAGTGGATCTTGAAGGGCAAACAGAAGTATCTAGCATATAACCAACTTATTTAGGGTGGTGGTGAAGAACATGGGGGCTCTGGAGCCAGGCTGCCTGACTTCAAGTGCCAACCGCCTCTTACAGGCCACGGGACCCTGGGCAAGTTACTTAACCTCTCTATGCATCAGTTTTTTCATCTGTCACGTGGGGATCGTAACCCCAACCTCACAAAGTTATAGTGAGCATTCATGCTTAGTGGATCTCAATTAGAGATAACACAAGTAAAGCACTTAGCATACAGTAGGTACTCAATAAATGCTGACCCCTTTCCTCTCTCGCCTCCTTCAGGTAAAATGTGTGGGGGATGAGGCCCTATACTTTGTTTGTGGCAGAATTAGATGTAGTCCATAAATACTGCTTGGCTGATGGCTGAAGGGTCATCTGTCCCTTGGAGGCTTCCAAACATCCTCCAAGTGACCTGTCCACTCCTCCGTCCTTGTAGCCTGCAGCAGTTACCGAGACTTAAAAAGTTCTTGCTGGGATTGCCGGCACCGTTCTCTCTCCTTTCACGGGTGGTTGCAAGGTTACAAAATTCTTTGCTTATAATTTATTAATCCGTATGCTTGTTTTATGCTAAGTCTCTATTTGTTTCATAGCTAACAATTAAAAAGTTCTTTAGAATCTCCTTTAAATTTCGTATAACCCTAAAAATTTTAAAAATTTCATTGTTTGCTTTCTCTCCATTGGCTCTGCCCTGTGATCAGGATGGATTTGAATTATCAACCAGGTTCGTGACAAGGGGCATTTGAAAGGGCACCTGGGTGGCTCAGTCATTAAGCGACTGCCTTTGGCTCCAGTCACGATCCCAGGGTCCTAAGATCGAGCCCTGCATCGGGGCCCCTGCTCCGTGGGAAGCCTGCTTCTCCCTCTCCCACTCCCCCTGCTTGTGTGAATAAATGAATAAAATCTTAAAAAAAAATAAAAATAGAAAGACGAGTTTATGAGTGATAAATGGTCCTGGGGCTGTTTGTTTTTTCCTATTTGGATATCACCTCCTATTCACAGATGCAGGAAACCAAAGGTGGGCCTACATCTTGTCCAATAGCAAGCAGCTCTAGGGAATGCTCCTACTGGAGGCAGCTATGTTATGCTCCCTACTCCTGAACCTTCTCTGGAGAATTCCATGGTTCAAATCCTTGCCCTTCGATGCACCATTTGACCCGGAGCAAGTGTCTCCCTCTTTCCTTTCCACCTCCCTCCATCTCCTTAGGGCCCCAGAATGCCTGGGATGCCGGGTCCCCTTGTTCACCAAGCAGATCTGCCATTGTTGCCAAACCCTGTTCCCAACCCACTTTTTTAAGGTTTTGCTGATTTATTTGAGAGAGAGAGAGAAGGAACACAAGCTGGGGAGCAGCAGAGAGAGAGAGGGAGAAGCAGACTCTCCCGCCAAGCAGGGACCCTGATGCGAGGCTCGATCCCAGGACCCTGGGATCACAACCTGAGCGGAAAGGAGACACTTAGCTGACTTAGCCACCCGGGTGCCCCCCCCAACCCTCTCTTAAGTAGATACCCAAGTGGAAGTATGCTTTCCCAAACTACTTACCTGACATTCTTCTCTTCTATTGTAAATCTCTTTCAGAGCTTCTCTCAGCACATGCTTGCCAAAAGGAATGAAAATTCCCTATGAAGATAAACACCACGAAAACTCAAAGTTCTGCAGTGGCAGGGAACCGTGACTTTCCTTGTTTTTATAACCTTATATTGCCCGCCTGAGTAGCTGACACAGATCAGGTGCTCAAGAAATGGTTGT
Source organism: Martes martes (assembly GCF_963455335.1). Taxonomy (NCBI): domain Eukaryota; kingdom Metazoa; phylum Chordata; class Mammalia; order Carnivora; family Mustelidae; genus Martes; species Martes martes. Next base: position 63,582,230 of record NC_137896.1, read on the forward strand.
TGCCTCGACCTGAAGAGAATTTTCCTTCCCTTCCTGCCCACGTGAAAACCATCTATCTCTCCTGGCTGGTGCCGTCACTCCAGGGGACTGCAGAAGGACCTGAGGGAGAGGGACTCTGCCCTCTCTGGGAGGCACTTTCTATATGCAGCAGCAGGAGTGCTAAAAGGATGAGATGGGAGGTGGACGGAGAGGAACAGGCATTTAAAAAAACTTTGAGGCTCATTTATTTTTAACAGTATAGATTTTCTCTTGCTTTCCTTGAGCATATGATGTGTCTACCCTCTTCTTGTAAAGGATTGTGTAACTGAGGACTTCTATTTGTTTATTTTGCCTCGTGCACAGTCACCAGCAAACTCTGGAACCTTCCATCCTCTACCCACCAAAGCTGGCGCAGAACGAGCAGAAACTCCAAGGCTTCTGGTGTTTTACTGGTGCTCAAACGACCCAGGCCTGGAGATGAGAGAGTGAGCTAGGCCCTTTAGCTCCTCTGGGCCTCACCTGTCCTCATCAGTAGCTGGGTAGCGTGGGAGTAAGAAATAAGCGATGCTTGTTGTTGTTGGCTTGAAAAGTTCCAGCCTGTGAAATGTGGGATCTATGAGAGGTTCAGATCCAATTCCTGGGCGAGGGCATCTGAGGCAGGGGCCTCTGGGAGGCCCAGAGCTTCAAGGTGTCCCCCCACAGTGAATCAGGACACAGATTGGCCAAATCAGCTGTTTTCCTTATTCCTCCAAGTTCCAAAGTCCAAATGTTTTCCTGCTGAGTAATTATTTTATAAAGGGGAAAGGGAAGTGCGAAAGGCAGACTCCTCCTGCGGGCTCTCTGATGACTCTGGAGATGTCACCCAGATAGCACTGCAGTATCTGGCCTCCCCACTCTCTCTAGGTCATGCCCCCTCATTCGGGCTCCAAATCTAAAATGACCCCAAAACAAGCCCATAGCACCTACCAAGGTGCAGCTTTCGCATCTCCTAAAGATGAAATTCCAAGGGTTTGCAAGTAAATACTCCCCGCAGCAAAATTTCATTGTGAAGAAGGACATCGTGCTTGTCCGGACGCCCACAAGAAGGGCGTTTTGCCAAAACGAATGGGAAATCATTGGCCCAATTAACATCCTGTGATCTTAGATCTAAAAATGACCTGGAGCCGGGTAAACAAGGTGACGTAAGCGGCCGGGCGGGGAGCGGCTCTCTACTGCCACCTGGAGGAGAGCGTTTGCAATGGCGCGAAGGCTCCGGGCGGCGGGGAAGCGCACCTCCGCCCGCTGTTAGGACTTGGTGACAACGGGCTCCAGGCAGGCAGCCCCGGGGAGGGGAAGAAAAACACGGAGGAGCCCAAACAGAGAGCAAGGACGGTCCCCCGCGACCTCGGTTAGAGGAAAACGAGGTCTGTGTGATCCGGGCCTTTGGACGTCGTGGCGTTGACCCTTGCTGCATGGCTTCCTCCTTGGACTCGGGCCCCATGAACTCTTGCTGGAAAAAATCATGGCTTAAAACTAGTGGGGCAGGATTCCCAACGCTGGAGACCCCTGACAAAACAGCTAGCAGTTTCTGAAAGGAGAAGCGGTGGCATGGCTATGCCAATTTAAACACAGGGCCACCAGATTTTCTGTTTTACTTTGGGCTTGGCAGGGACTTCGGTGGGGGAGGGAGCGCAGGAGAGTAACAGTCCTAATTTACTTTCTTGTCAGGCTAATGTGAGAATGAGGCTGCAGAGCTTTCTGCATTATGCAACCGGCATGCTGGGAGATGCCCCAGAAATACGCTGGGGGCTAGCAGAAGGTCAAGTGAGCGTTATTACCACCCCCCTCCCGCAGGTGATCCACAAAAGGAAAAGGAGGAGTTGATTTTTAGCTTGATAAAAGCGAAAACAAAACAAAACCCAGTTTGCTTTGGGGTTAGTCAGTTTTTGCTTCCCTGCAGCCCACCTCAAAAGTCTCCGTGGTTGGGGACAAGACACATTTCTTTTTCTTGGTCCTGGGTCTGCAGGTCAGCCTTGGTGTGATCTCAGCTGGGCTCCACCCGGCAGGTTGAGCGAGGCTGGACTCTTGGCTGAGGGTCAGATAAATGGTTCCACGTGGTTCTGTTTCCGGACCCAGGATGAAAGGACAAAGGCTACCTGAGGCATGCTGTCCTGGCAGAGGGTGTTACCTGTTCAAGGGGTCAAGGCAGAACAGGCAAATACATTTGGAGCCTCTGTGTGTCATGTCAGCTAATATTCCATTGGCTGAGGCCAGCCTAACATCAGTGGGGGTTATACGCTGCTGACTCTAGCAGGCTAATCTAGACTGGGATTTAACGAATGGGTCACCGTCTTCCCACTGCTTCTTTATTTTTTTTCCAAAGATTTTATTTATTTCTTTGACACAGATCACAAGTAGGCAGAGCAGAAGGCAGAGAGAAGGTAGGGGGGGAGGGGGGACGGGAAGCAGGCTCCCTGCTGAGCAGAGAGCCCCATGCGGGCTCCATCCCAGGACCCTGAGATCATGACCTGAGCAGAAGGCAGAGGCTTAACCTCTGAGCCACCCAGGCGCCCCTAGACCATCTGCTTCTTATGGAAGAATTGCAAAATGAGGACGGCCTACATAATCGTTAAGCAGTATTGGTGGTCCTCAGCGTGAATTGTTTTGCCCAACAGATACTTTTTTTTAAAGTTTGTTATTATTATTATCATTTTGTAATCTCTATACCCAACAGTGGGGCTCGAACGCACAACCCTGAGATCAAGAGTCCCATGATCCTGACTGAGCCAGCCAGGCACTGCCTAATAGATACTTTCCATTTTTATTCACACCTATCACTTATGACCATATGTATTCATAATGAATAAGGGAGACAATACCCTTGTCTATGTCTGGTCTACTTTGTGACATTCTGTTTCATGACAAGGTATACTTAAAACTCCCTGTGCCAGGGTGCCTGGGTGCCTGGGTGGCTCAGTTGGTTAAGTGTCTGACTTCAGAGTCCCTCCCCGAGCTCCCTGCTCAGAGGGGAGTCTGCTTCTCCCTCTGCTCATGATCTTTTTCTCACTCTCTCTCTCTCAAATAAATAAATAAAATCTTAAAAAGAAAAGAAACTCCTGGTGCCAGGAAGTCAGAGTTAGCTATGCAGATATCACCTGTGGAATGAAACAACAGGGAGCGGTTCTTTGAGGAGCAGCATGGTATGCTGAGAAGAGCGCTAGACTTGTGAATCAAGAGACCTGGGTTTCTAGTCTGGATTCTGCCAGGTTTGGAATTTGAGAAGGGGCAGCAGGAACCAGCAACCAGGTGCTTTTCAAGTCTTGCTGAGAAGCTTGGACTTAATCCTGTGCGCTAGGGCACAACAGGATCAGCTCAGAGTTGGTTTTGTTTTTTTTTTTTAAAGCCTTTTTGGCAACAGTGTGGAGGGTGGATTGAAGGAGGAAAAACTGGATTGGAGGCAAGGAGATGAGCTAGGATATCGTCCAGGTGAAAGGTAATGAGGGCAGAGACCAGGAAGGAAGCCCTGGAGATGGAAAAAGGAATGAATAAAGAACCTTAAGAAGCAGAACTGACAGGAAGAACTTGAAGACAATTGATTATGGGGAGGAGAAAGACAAGGGCCAGGGTGGGGAGGCGTGTGTCAAAGATGAATCGAGGGTCCAGAGGGCATCACCTGTATAGCGGTAAAAGTTATTTCTCAGTCTTTTTTTTTTTTTTTTAAGATTTTATCTATTTATTTGACAGCGATCACAAGTAGGCAGAGAGGCGGGCAGAGAGAGAGAGCAGGCTCCCTGCTGAGCAGAGAGCCCAATGTGATCCAGGACCCTGAGGTCATGACCTGAGCTGAAGGCAGAGGCTTTAACCCACTGAGCCACCCAGGCACCCCTCTCTAAGTCTTTCTTACAGCTGTGTACATGTATGTGTGCATAGGTTGACAGGCATTGTAAAATGCAGTACTTTCCAGAACCGGTGCAGAAAAATCACACACACTTCAGCCACTGGCAATCCTTATTCACAATCTTTGCTCTGTTCAAACACCTGCACCATTAATACTCAGTATTGTTCTTTCTTTCCTTAAAGATTTTATTTTTAAGTAACCTCTACACCCAACATGGGCTTCAAACCCACAATCCCGAGATCAAGAGTCCCATGCTCCACCTACTGAGGGGGCCAGGCACCCCCAGCATTGTTCTTTAAATGAAGTCATTTATTTAACCCAAACACTTACTGCAGGTTTATCCTTAAAAACCATGTATGTGGGATCATGACTTTGTTGGGCCAGTTATGTATGGATACATAATGAAACAAATACAAGGCCGTTATAATTTCAAATGAGTTTGTATACTACCTAAAAATATTATTTCCCATGGCCAAGGTTGTGTGCAGGCCAGATTTAGGGAACCCCTGCCCCAGGCAATAGCTAAAGCAACTAGGAGTACACAGACTTTGCGTTCTCTGTCCTCTTGTTAGTTTCCATTCACATTGTATCAGTGTCCAGTCCCGGATGGCAGGTCTGGTCTTTGCATCCATCAGTTGGCAAGGCTTTGCCCTGCGGACAGTGACCTTTAGCAGAGCTGGGCTGGAGGTTGTCATCCAGACAAATGGGGGCTGACCTGGAATGTCTCTTTAACTCAATGTCTCACATCCTGAGCCTCTGAAAGCCACTGCAAGAGCAGCCAAGCCAAATGAGCTCGGTCCCACTCACCCTGCAGACGAGAGTGCAAACGGGGCCCTGGGATCTCCCTTTGCTTCCCGTGTTCTCCCTGATGTTCTTCTGGAAGCCACGCACAGAGGTCTGAACGCGGAGGGTGACAGCTTCATCTTGTTTTGTTCACTTTTGATGCATAAAGATCCCTAGAGACTGTTTTCAAGGTAAAGTTGAATTAATTCTCCTCTCATGGGCTGGCAGCCACGAGGCCGGTCACTGAATTTCTCTGAGACTCAATTTCCCCCTGCAAAATAGGGCTGTGGGCTGGTGGTCTGGAGACTCTCTCCCTTTCACATCTTAACTGGGCTCAACAGTTTGGGGACATTTATGCTTCTTCTTTGAACTCCTTATTCCAGTCTTTGCCCATTTTTTATAGTATTGTTTGTTCCTATATATAAAATTTATTATGGTCATTGTGTTTTATGCATATTTTTTCATATTCTTTTGTCATTAATATCGCACATTTCCCCCCAGTATTATTTCAACCTTGTTTCTGCGAAATTTTAATTTTTGCTGTGGAGACATTTTAACTTAAAAAGAAAGAAAAAAAAAAAGCCCCAACTGACAGTCTTTCCTTTGAGAATTTCTGCTTGAAAAGAACTTCCTTACTCCAAGATTATAAAAATACACACTCAGTTTATCTTCTGGAATTTTAATGGATTCACTTATTTTATGTTCAAATTTTTAGACCTTCTAAATGGATTTTATATAAAGAGTCAGATAGAGATTTTATTTTTCTTTATTTTCTTTTTCAAACAGGTACCCCATTTATCAAATAATCTATCTTTTGCATACAGATTTGAAAATATGCTCTTTATGAAATTTTTAGAAATTATACATTATATACTTCTGGTAGTAAAAGCTATTGTGCATTATACTATGGCATATTTTAACTATTGTACTAATGGACCTACTATTTTATTTAGATCTTAAAACCATAGCAACAATATTTATTTCCAACCTTCCTGCATCCACTTTAATGTATTTATTTATTTTTTTTTTTAATATTTTATTTATTTATTTGTCAGAGAGAGTACACACAAGCAGGCAGAGAGGCAGGCAGAGGCAGCGAGAGAAGCAGGCTCCTTGCTGAGCAAGGAGCCCGATGTGGGACTCGATCCCAGGACCCTGGGATCATGACCCGAGCCGAAGGCAGCGGCTTAACCAACTGAGCCACCCAGGCGTCCCACTTTAATGTATTTAAACACTTACCATAAATGATCACTATAATGACCGTCCATCTATTAAAAACTCTCAGAAGGGGCAGTCTTCTCTTTTCCATCATGGTAATTAGTAATGGTAATCATAGCAATTAGTATTAGTAAAATATGAATCGTCATTGTAAAGAACTCAGTTGCTATGATTTGGGGGAAAGCAGGACTTGGACCTACGCAGGTTATTCTAGAGACCAGAGTTCCTGTGCAAACTAGGAAGTTAGAGACGTTTTCTCCCTGGGGTGTCCCCTCCCTGCTCCAAGTACCCACTGTTCTCTCCTTCTCACTACTTCACTCCCTCTCGGAGAATCTACTCTCAGATCTTCATTCACACTGAGGTGTTGATGACTGGTTACTGTCCAACACAGCTATCCTCATTAGAGTGTGAGGTATGTGGAAATTAACTTGTTACTAATAATAGAATACTGAAGTTTGAAATACTTTACTTTTTAATCAGTCTGAGCTGACTCTGTGTTTTTTTCCCTGAAATGAATTCTCCTGATCCTATTTGCGTCCTCCTTTTGTGAGAGAGAAAGAAGGTGTGCTGGTAATTGTCTGTAACCTCTTTCTCACAATCCATTGGGATATAACAATGTTCCGTTCTTAGACATGGCCAACTGCAGCTGTCACTGAGTTGAGCTTATGTGGTTGCTTTCATTTTCTTTTTAATGTCCCCGGATGAATTTTTAATAACATCCCCAAATCTGTATTGCAAGCAAAGAAGAATGATGCCAGAAACACATTAGTTAGTAAAATTACAAAAATTATGATTACTTAATGAAAGATAGATAAGGCGAGGATACCAATGTACTGTTATTCACATTGGGTACTCAGTAAATATTTGTTAAATGAATGAATGAATATTTAAAACTCATTAAAATCTGTGTTTCTGTAGTTAATAAATGAAACTGGGTTTGTTTATGCTTTTCTGAAATATTCACTCACTTTTTCTCTTGCTTTTAATAAAATCTGTGATATAAAAACAATAGTTTCAAAAAAATTTTTCAAAATGAAGTTTCATATTCTTTTAAAAATAAGAAATATTTTTTATCATAAAATCATCTATTTTAGAATAAAAGTCTGAGTGATGGACTAAGACATACAGGACAAGAGAACGGTAGTGTTTGAGGGTAGAAGCATGTCAACTGGCCTCTAAATTCTTGTCTACCATTTTTGGCCTCAGGAATATCTGGCTATATCCTGTAAAACACATTTATGAATACCTCATCTTATACTTTAGAAATATTTTCAATAGCGTTTGCTTTATTTCTTCGCCCGCTCCCTGGGAGTTATTTTGTCTGTTAAACAAAATAAAACTGGGATCTCTGATAGGAGTAAGTCTTTGCCATCCAAAATGAGGAAAATTTTGAGAAACAAAAATTTGAGGATTGAGAGTCTAAGCTAATGTTCCCAATATCACACACACACACACACACACACACACACACACACGGCACCTCAGAGCCTTAAACTAGAGGGAAGAGGCCCCAAGAGTAAAATGGAGGCACTAGCCAACACAGTGAGCCTCTGACTCACTGCTTTGTGGGCAGTCCCCAGCCTCTGTCCCATTGGAGAGTCAGCCCCGCTGAGCTGCTCTGTGTTTTTGCGTTCCAGGTGCCATTTCTGTTTGCAGGAAGGAAGGTGGAGCTGGGCCCATTCCGGGGAGCCACTGACCATAAGTGCTGCTTCTAAAGGCTGGGTAGAATATAGACAACCCTTCCTTCCCCAGCCTGCTCCCCCTGCTCCTCCCCCTGCCATCAGAGAGGAGGAGGATAATTGAGGTCTCACTGGCTTGCGGGAGGCATCAAGCATTCACCTCAGGGTCCCTTTCCAGGGGATTCAGTGACTTGGGATTTCAGTTCCTACTCCCCAAGCATTTTTCTCAGCACAAAAGGTTTTCAGTTCTTTTAAATTCATCTAAGGACACAAACTATGCAGAGCAGTCAGGATATAAGCCATGTGAGCAACAAATAACAAAGCAGTAATTGCATCTAGTGGGCATAGAGTTTCAGTGACTTCATGTTGGCTAAATATAGGCGAACACTTGGTGTGTTGTGCATGCCAGCGGGAACCATGATGCAATTATCCCCTCCCTTTGATGGAGGGGGTGGACCTAGGTCAGAAGGCAAGAATGAGATTGCCTAATAAACGGTCGCTTGTGATAGTCCCCAACTCCGCTTGTGTCCAAGGTTTGTACATGCACACACACAATAAAACAAAGCAAACACGACTACACAGCTTTGATTTTTTTTTTTAAAGATTTTATTTATTTATTTGTCAGAGAGAGAGAGAGAGAGAGCACAAGCAGGCAGACTGGCAGGCAGAGGCAGAGAGAGAAGCAGGCTCCCGGCTGAGCAGGGAGCCCAATGCAGGACTTGATCCCAGGAATCTGAAATCACGACCTAAGCCCAAGGCAGCCACTTAACTGACTGAGTCTCCCAGGCATCCTGACTACACAGCTTTAAAACAATATAGATACTCAGCTTCTGACCAGGGTTAAAGATAATGGTCTTGCTTAAAAATTTAATTATTTCAATTTTTTAAAAATTTTTTATTTATTTTTAAAATTTCTTTTCAGTGTTCCAGAATTCATTGTTTATTTCAATTTTCTTCTAAAATTTTCAATTTTCAATTTTTTTCTTTTCTTATTATATGAGAAATCCACATCCACCTTAGAAAATTTAGAAAAAAGAATTAACAACTAATTCTTATTGAGCGCTTAACAGGTGCTCGTCACTCCCTGCAGTAGAGGCTTTCCAAAATCAACTCATTTAATCCTAACAATAACTCTCTGAGCTAGGGCACAATCATTATTCCTGTTTAACAACTGAAAAAGAACAAGGGATGAGTTCTGTAACTTGTTCCAGGTCACCTACTTAGAAAAGCGAAGACTGGGAGTTGAACTCAAGTGCCCCTGATAAAGAATTTCACACCCTTGAACTCTAGACTGGTGGTGCTCAAGAGATACATACTGTGAGCCACGTATATACGCAGAATTTTCTAGTAGCGACGTTAAAAGAAGTAAAAAGAAACAAGTGAGATTACCTTTGATAATGTTTTATTTAGCCCAGGGCATCCAAAATAGAATCATTTCAACATTCAATCAGTATAAAAATAAACTAAATGAGATACTTCACATTCTTCTTTTCATACTGAGCCTTGGTAACTCAGTACGTGTTTTACACTTACTTCTCAGTCAGGACAAGACAAATTGCAAGAGCTCAACAGACATGTATCCAGTGGCTACCGTACTGGGCAGTGCAGACAGAGAACACTGCCATCATGACAGACAGTTCCAGCCGACAGTGCTGCTCTAGGTCATGTTGACAGTCAAAACAGAAAAAAGTCACCTATAAACTCCCCATCTATTCAACCTATCATGGCCTTCCTGCATTCTTCGTATGTATTTACACGCATAAATATGTCTTCCAACAGATGAAGGTCCCACACTGTGAATATCATTTTAATCCATTTATTTCCTTAATGATAGTGTGCCACCCTCCAGTGGTTTTGTCTCCCTGTATAAAGGTGAGGCAGTGCTGATATGCTGAAAATAACACGGGACTTGGGAGTCAGAGGACTCCATCGTTTTCCATCCGGGTGATACTGGACAAGCTATTCTCCAACGGAGATAACCTCCGTTATCTCATGTGAGGATTAAACCGGATAATGTATGTGAAAATTGTTTTATAAATGAAGGCTCTTTTAAAAAAATATTTATTTATTTATTTATTTATTTTTAAAGATTTTATTTATTTGATAGACGGAGATCACAAGTAGGCAGAGAAGTAGGCAGAGAGAGAGGAGGAAGCAGGCTCCCTGCTGAGCAGAAAGCCAGATGTGGGGTTCAATCCCAGGACCCTGGGATCATGACCTGGGCTGGAGGCAGAGGCTTTAAACCCACTGAGCCACCCAGGCGCCCCTAAAAAAAATTTATTTTTAAGTAAAGCTCTACACCCAGTGTGGGGCTTAAACTCATGACCCTGAGACCAAGAGTCACTTGTTCTACTGACTGAGTCAGCTAGGTACCCCAATGCAGGGTCCTTTAGAGGCACAGCTAGTTCTTCTTTTATATACATATATATATAGAGAGAGAGAGTGTGTGTGTGTGTGTGTGTGTGCGCGCGCGCACGTGCACACGCCTGCTATGAGATCATACTACAGAAATTTCAACAACCAAGCCAAAGATTTGCACTCCCAACCCAGGCAGAGCTTCTACTGGTCATTGGTAACTGGCATTTTTTTCCCCAAAGTAAGTGGATTTCTCTTGCTCTTTCCCTCCCTTTTTACAGATGAATTTTGAGATGTTCTTCTAGGCTGGACAGAAGTTGCTGCATGAGGAAGAAGAATATCTATTTTTCCACCACCACAGTTTGCCCTAGAGGAAGAAAACTCCACAGCCCACCACGGGAAGCAGAGGAGTAGGTTTTAAGTACAAGGGAAGAAAACAATCGATTCTGTATCTCTACACATGGATGGACAGCAGCTCACACTCTCCAATCAATAAGGAATCTATGAAAATCTGCATTTTCATAGGGTCTGGTGAAATGAATTTGACCGGGCTCAAGATACACTACCCCCAAATATGACACCTTGGTACTCTGAATATTTTAAGCTGAAGAAAAAAGAATGAAAATAAATACAAATAGCATCAGTGAGCTTTAGGACAACTTTGAACAACCCGATATATTTATAGTTGCTGTCTCTGAAAGGGTGTGGGGGACACAAAAATCTATTTGAAGAAATAATGACAGAAAAACTTCCAATTTGATTAAACTATAAACACATAGATCCAAAAAACCTAATAAACCCCCAATACAAGAAACATGAAGAAAGCTACATCTAGAATGTTTCAAGTTGAGTAAATATGCATTATTTACCCTATATATGTAAGGCTGGACATAAATTTAAAATGAAGGGAAGGGGCGCCTGGGTGGCTCAGTGGGTTAAGCCTCTGCCTTCGGCTTGGGCCATGATCTCAGGGTCCAGGAATCGAGTCCCGAATCAGGCTCTCTGCTCAGCGGGGAGCCTGCTTCCTCCTCTCTCTCTGCCTGCCTCTCTGCCTACTGTGATTTCTGGCTGTCAAATAAATAAATAAAATCTTTAAAAAAAATAAAATTAAGGGGAAAAAAAATCTGTCCTTCACTAGCTAAGAAAACCTTAGTAGCCCCTTGACTGTCTTCCTGGATATCATGGAGGACTCAAGAAAATTCAAAACAGTTTCTGTCTTCAACTAGATTTTAAGCTACCTGGGTGCATTAATGTGGGAAACACCATTCGTTAACTCCACAATATCCATTCTCTCTTCTTCCATTACTGGCAGACACCCCCTGGTTGTGTCCAAACATCTGCCTTTTTTCCACACGACTCCAGAAGGAAAGACCCAGCTGCAGACCAGGGAATAAATGAGGGTCTGATTCCCCTTGACAGTAATTGACACGAAGGTGGCTATCTGACCCATTTCTGGCTGAGAGATATTGGGGAAAAATGCGCAGGAGGATATCTGAGAAAGATTCTTGGCTTCCAAGCAAGGTAAGAGGAAAAGACAATCTCTTTGTCCTTTGGACTCTGAAATGCCTGACGCCTGGAACTTCTGTACTCAATTTGTGACTAAGCTGGGCAGTCTGAGGTCAGAGTCAACATCTTGAGGACGACAGAACAGTGGAAAGAATCTGGATCTTTGATGATGTTACTGAGCTGCTGAATTAAGCAACTCTGAAGCTTCCATACCAGTGAACTTCTTCTTGTATGACATAGTACATTTCCTTACTGTTGAATTCAAATTAAGTTTTATGTTCCTTATAGCTCCAAATACTCTTGTTAGCACTAACTAACTACATGACTCATTCTGCCATGGAAAGTGAAGGACATAGACAAAACAAATTCTACAGTTACTTTTGGCCCTAAACAACCCACCTTAAATGTAACTGATTAATCTAGGCAGTCAGTAATAACTGTCATGTGTGTGATTCAGAAAATAGGTGCTCCATGACTCAGCATTCATCTTCCGGAGATAGACTCAAGAGAAACCAGTGAATATATCCACCAAAAGACATACAAATAGGTGCACAGAAACTTTATTCATCGTAGCTCAAGTCTGGAAACCCCACATCCGGATTCGCCAGAGAAACAGAATGACTAGGTTCTATACATACATATATTAAGAAATTGAAGGGGTGTCTGGGTGGCTCAGTCGGTTAAGTGTTTGCCTTCAGCTCAGGTCATGATCCCAGGGCCCTGGGATTGGGCCCCGCATTGGGCTCTCCGCTTAGCAGGGAGCCTGCTTCTCCCTCTGCCTCTGCCCCTCCCCCTGCTTGTGTTCTCTTGTGCTGTCGAATAAATAAATATAATATTTTGTTAAAAAAGGAAAAGAAATTTAAGAAAATGGCTCAAGCAGTTGTGGAGGTTAGCATCTCTGAAATCTCCATGGCAGGTCAGCAGACTGGAAACCCAGGCAGGAGTTAAGGCTGCAGTTTTGTTTTGTTTTTTAAAGATATATTGATTTTGGGGGCACCTGGGTGGCTCAGTGGGTTAGAGCATCTGCCTTCAGCTTGGGTCATGATCCCAGGGTCCTGGGATTGAGCCCCATATCCGGCTTTCTGCTCCTTGGGGAGCCTGCTTCCTCCTCTCTCTCTGCCTGCCTCTTTGCCTACTTGTGATCTCTGTCAAATGGATAAATAAAATCTTAAAAAAAAAAAAAAGATATATTGATTTTTGAGAGAGAGAGAGTGAGCAGAAGCAGGGCGAGGGGAAGGGAGAAGCAGGCTTCCTGCCAAGCAGGGAGCCTAATGCGGGGCTGGATCCCAGGACTCTGGGATCAGGACCTGAGCTGAAGGCTGACACTTAAGGACTGAGCTAACCAGGAACCCAATGCTGTAGGCTTGAAGCAAAATTTCTTCTCTGGGAAACCTGGGTTTTTGTTCTTAAGACTTTCAACTAATTGGAAGGCCCCACCCCCATTATCAAGGTAATCTCCTTTACTTCAATTCAACTGGTTGCAGATACTATCACATCCACAAAATACCTTCACCGCAACACCCAGGTTAGTGGTTGGTTAACTGGATACTACAGCCTAGCCAAGGTGGCGCAAAAAACTAGCCATCACGGACCCAATGTCCACCTGCAGAAGAATGGACCAATGCTGGTATATTTGTAAGAAGGAATACTACAGAGCATAAAGAATAAGATGCTAATAAGCAACAGCATGATGAATATTATAGACGCATATCCCAGGATGAGGCAGCCAGATACAAAACTACACACTACACACAACGTGACCCGTTCATTAGCATTTTAAGAACAGGTGAAATTTGCGGATGTTAACAGACAGCTGATGGCATGTATGGACAGAGAAGGGGCCCAAGGGAATCTTCTGAGTGCTAGAAATGTTTGACATCCTGATCTGATGGCTGCACAGGTTATGTGTGTGTGTGTGTGTGTGTGTGTGTGTGTTCACTGTGGTGCACCTGGGTGGCTCAGTTGTTGGGCTTCTGCCTTTGGCTCAGGTCATGAACCCAGAGTCCTAAGATCGAATCCCCCATATGGCTCCCCGCTCAGCAGGGAGTCTGTTTCTGCTTCTCCTTCTGACTTCCCCCTCCTTGTGCTCTCTCTTTCTTTCATTCTCTCTCTCTCTCTCAAATAAATAAAATCTTTGAAAAATTCATTGAGCTATACACGGAAATTCTTAACACTTAAAAACAATAGTTTATTGAAAAATTTTTTACAAAGTGCTACAGGAATCTAGAGGTAGGAGAGACCATTCTGATCTAAAAGGACAAGGGATGTCTTCATGGAGACTGTGGGCCTAAACTGAGGTTTGAAGGGTGAATAGAATCTGAGAGATGAAGAGAAGTAAACGAAGTAAACAAAGTTATGGCAGAGGAAATGCATAGCATGTGGCTAAAGGATGATGATAAGTTTTGTTGGTTTTTTTTTCCATAAAAATGCCACTTTTGCCCTGGAAACACAGTGAAATCAATACAGTACACCAGAAGCAATGTTGAGTAGCAGTTACAAGCATAGGCTTTGGGGTCAGATATTTTTAGGTTTGAATCCTGGCTCTGACGCTCTCTGGTTTGAATGGGTGCTCTGGACCTGCTTTTCATCTCTAAAATAGAATTGACACATACTTCATAGGGTAGTGGAGAGAAATACGTAAACAAAGTAACACATGTGAGTAAGCCCTTGATAAATGGAAACCATTGCTGCTACTAGTATGTCTATAATTGCCAGTCTGGGCCATCTGGTCACCTTTCACTTGGAGGGTGGTAGTGCCCAAAGGAAGAGGAATGGCCTAACGATGATCATGTTGGGACCTTTCAAGCTCTCAAATCTATAATGCCTAATACAACCCAAATGACCAGATCAGAGCGAATGAATGACTGAGGTTTACCCTTCCAAGCTATCTTGATATCATCCCCCTGCTCCCAGTAGTCTGGTCCTTGGTCATTCCTAACTATACTCCTTGATTACACCAGCATGCATCTCTGCCCAGATGGGACAGCCCAAACTCCAAGTGCTCTTACATGTTGGCTGCGACACACATATACGCATGGAATCCCGAAGCGTGTATAAATGTGCTTTATCTTGGGTGTATATCATATATTCCGCTTCTTTAGAGATCACAAGGAGAGTTAGGGACATGGGAATGTTCATATGTTTTGTTATTTTTTTTTAAGATTTTATTTATTTGACAGAGGGAGAGAGAGAGAGTGCATGAGAGCACAGGCAGGTAGGAAAGAGAGTAGCAAGCTCCCCACTGAGCAGGGAGCTCAATGCGGGGCTCGATCCCAGAACCCTGGGATCATGGCCTGAGTTGAAGGCGGATGCTTAACCGACTGAGCCACGCAATTCATGTTTTTCTCGGTAGTACCGGCTCCCCTTCCACTGCCAGTGAGTTGGGTTCTCTTTGAAATAAAGTAAAATTTACATAACATCAAATTAACCAGTTTCAAAGTGTATAATTCAGTGGCATCTCATATATTCGGTGTCATAAAACTACCACCTCTGTCTAGTTCCAAACATTTCATTGCCCCAAAGGGAAACTCCGGACCCATAAAACAGTCATTCCCCATTCCCTCATTTCTCCACTCATCAGCTTTTTGAATCTATGGGTTTCCCCATTCTGGACATTTCATATAAATAAAGTTATATACTATGTGACTGGCCACTGATTCTTTTTGCATCAGTGTTCTCGGCCCTGTTTAAATGTGTGCTCCCTCCGGGTTGACATAGAAACCACTTCAGCCTTAAACTGTCTATGTCTTCTTCCTCTTCAATAGCCCCTTAGTACTCTATATCCTTTTGCTCTCATCTCGGGGATCTTTTTTTTTTTTTTTTTTTTTTTTTAATTTATTTGACAGAGAGAGAGTGAGAGAGATCACAAGTAGGCAGAGAGGCAGGCAGAGAAAGAGGGAGAAGTAGGCTCCTTGCTGAGCTGAGAGGCCGATGTGGGCCTTGATCCCAGGACTCTGAGATCATGACCTGAGCTGAAGGCAGAGGCTTAACCCACTGAGCTACCCAGGCACCCAGGATCTTACTTCTTGTTAGGCAATCTATCCTTCACTCCAGAGCTGTGATTTCCAATACTAGCCACTAGCCACAGGTAGTCACTTATATTATTAATTAAAATTAAATAACATTGAAAATTTGGTTCCTCAGTGACAGTGGCAACATTTCAAGTGTCCAGGTGGCACATGTATTTAGCGACCTCCATATGGGCCAGCACAGATAAAGAATATCACTATCACCACACAAAGTTCTACAGAATAACACTGCTCTAGAGGGCACTAGAACCTGGAAAGTGAGAATGGGATTAGGGAAAGAGAACTTCACAGTGGGCTGCCTTCTGGGCATGAGATCTCTAACATTACACGGCCTTCTGCATCACCTAGGACTTTTCCAGGGGCGTCACTCACTGTCTATGTGAATAGCTCCCCCTCAAATTGTACAGTGCACAGCCAGTACATCTGTACCCAGTCATGCTATAGAATAGTCTGTCTCCCTCTGCATCCCACCCTAGTTGGTGCCCAACTCCAAGAAAAAGAAAGAGAGAACAGAAACAAAAACCCCTTCCCACCACATCTGCTTGCTAGCTTAGTTTTTTGCCTCTCTAGTTAGGCTATGAACCCCTTGAGGGCAGCCCCCACATGGTTTCTTTATCCACCCTGCTTCCTAGGAAACATCTAGCACACAGGTGTGCCCACAGCAGGCATGCAGCTATGATTTCTGGATTACTGATTGAACCATTCAACCCAGGCTCTGTCACTGAGCATAGGGGTACCAGTACCCCCAGACCCAAATGGAGGGGGTACGTTCTCCACATTGACCCTTGCTCTGCCCTCCAGTGATGGGTGCAGGACAGAGAGAGGCAGTGGGTTTCAGACTACACTTTGGGATGTTCATTGTGGACTTGCCTCAAAGCAACAATGGCACCGTGCTCATTCCACCACTAAAACAATGATCACTGGTGGTTTATGTTACCTGCCTGTGCCTGCATTGCCCAGCAGAGTGTGGAAACTGGATGTTAACATGAGCTCATTAGAAGGCATTCAACAGTGGCGCCTGGGTGGCTCAGTGGGTTAAAGCCTCTGCCTTCCGCTCAGGTCATGATTTCAGGTCCTGGGATCGAGCCCCGAGTCAGGCTCTCTGCTCAGAGGGGAGCCTGCTTCCACGTCTTTCTCTGCCTGCCTCTCTGTCTATTTGGGATCTCTCTCTCTGTTAAATTAAAAAAAAAAAAAAAAGAAGGCACTCAACAATTTAGGGCAAAAACGAATAAACCTAAACAGATATGTCCAAAGAGATCCTTCTCCAGTAGGAGGTAGAAATGGCAGTGAGGGACATGAAGGCCACCAGAATGGGGACACTTCAGAGCAGAACAGAGTGGGGTTGGGGGAGGCAGAGGCTGGGGCCTGTGTTCCATTTCCTGTGCGACAGGCACCCTCTAACCCAATCAGACTTGATGTAACCCCTCCTTCCCTACCTCAGGGGTAGGGAGGTGGAAATATATTTCTCCTTTCAAATTTACTCCTTTCAAAATTACTTATAATCTTTGCCTCAAGAGGCCAAAGAAAATAATAGCCAAGCCTACACACCAGTGAGCTGAATTGTCATGGAAAACATGAAACAACTCTTTTGCACTTTGGATTTTGATCCCCAGTAAAACTTTCCACTAGAAGCCAGTATTGATTTCTCAGCACCACCCAGGTCAATAACGCTTAATGAATCTTGATGTGACCTGCTCCCCCTCTACTCCTTTTACTCAACACTGCTGGCCACACCCATGCATCTGCGTTCCCATTCAGCCCCTTTCCAGCCGATTAATTAGAGCATTTTCCTCCCGTCCTCTGAAACACAGATGGTAGTAGCTCTCAGATGTCAATCTGGGGGCCTTGTTGTTCCGGCAGTCATGGGAACGGCTGCTTTTGGCAGGCTCTAGGGGCACTTGGCAGAAGCTCCCACGTTGCTTCAGTTCCAGGTAGACTGTGTGGTTTCCTTAAAGGGCCACTGGCCACTGGTAAATGGGAGGGAAGGAAGTCTCTAGGCTTACACCCTCTAGCCTGGAGAGCGGTTGGTGAGGTTGCCCTGCACCGATTTCACATTCCTCTCCTGCAGATGTATTCCTCTCACCTTATTACCTAGTAATTAGCACCCAATCATGCTGGAAGCACCAAGCTTTGTGTCCTTTACCGGTGTCATTTGTTCTTCTGGACAGATCTGTGATACGGTACTACCACAACCACCTCATTACTGACCTTGGACAGGTTAGTTAATTTACCCAAATCCACAGCAGCAGCAGCTTGCCGAGTGTGACATGAAACCAGCTCTGTCTGACCCCTAAACCCTTGCTCTTATCCTCAGAGGTGAACGGTCTCCACCATGTTGCGATTTTAGCTGGGTTCTCACTAGTCTGAGTTTAGAGATGAGGATAACTGAGACTCAGAGTAGGTAAGTAATTTATGCAGGTTCACCCAGCTTATAAGAGCCGACGCCAGGGTTCAGTCCCCTCGGTCCAGCTGACTGCAGTACCTAGTTGGTGGGATTGCCTTTTCTGTGCATGTCTTTGTAGATGCTAGTCCCAGCCCCACCTCCGTTTTCCCCCCATCCTCTCAACTCTTAGCAAAACACGTCCCTCTTCCTAGAAAGCATGTCTTCTCTTCCTAGATAAATACTCTCCTTCTGTGCCGCCATGTGCATTTACAGCCATGAGCTTCAGAAGTGGAGACGCCAGAACTCCTGAGCTAGACCCCGTGCCCCTTTGTCCCGTGCTTCTTCGCATCACTCACAGCATATTGGGCCTGGCACCCAGGAAAGGTGAACATCCGAGCATGGTTACTTGAAATGGTATCGGCAAGTCCAGCAAATATATTTATTTATTTATTTATTTATTTTAGCAAATATTTCTTTATTTTTTATTTATTTTTTATTTTTAAGATTTTATCCATTCATTCCACAGACATCACAAGTAGACAGAGAGGCAGGCAGAGAGGGAGGAGGAAGCAGGCTCCCCGCCGAGCAGAGAGCCCGACGCGGGGCTTGATCCCAGGACCCCGGGATCATGACCTGAGCCGAAGGCAGAGGCCCAACCCACTGAGCCACCCAGGCGCCCCGCAAATATTTCTTTAATGTCCACTTTGGGCGAGGCTCTTTCACACGTATCACCTCACTTAAATCTTTTTTAACTGCTCCTACAAGCTCATTGGCTTCTCTCTTGACACAGTATATGAGATTATGGTTTCTTTGTTCTTACGGAGCAGAAACTGGTTCATGTGATTCTCATGAAAAACAAAAGAATGCATCCCCTGAGTTTCAGAAACAGGCAGCTACCTAGGCACCAATGCTTAAAGAAGAGTTAGGCAGCTAGGGCATCTGGGTGGCTCAGTGGGTTAAGCCTCTTCCTCCGGCTCAGGTCATGATCTCAGGGTCCTGGGATCGGGCCCTGCATCAGGCTCTCTGCTCAGCAGAAAGCCTGCTTCCCCCTATATTTCTCCACCTGCCTCTCTGCCTACTTGTGCTCTCTGTGTGTCAAATAATTAAAAAGAAGAAGAAGAAGAAGAAGAGGAGTTAGGCAGGACTCCTTGCTTCCTAAATGTCCATACCACTGATGGCCACTATGCCATGATACCTTCATTCTCTTAGACATAATTTTTATTTCTCTTCTGAGGTCCCTTCTAAAATGAAATGCACCCTATGCTCACCTCCCCCATGAGTATTAAGCCTTATCAGCACACATAACAAAGGGAATCAGGAGGAATTAGACACGGGACAAGCGCTTGAGTGTAGGGAATACAGTGTAACTCCTTACCATGGCTCGAGATACCCATCAGGAACTGGTCCCTGCTTGCCTCTCTAGCATTTTTTCTTATCACTCTTGCTTTGGTAATGCTACAGTCCTGAAACACTCAATACCCTTCCCTCCCTTCATCATTCCTTGCTCTCTTTTGCTTTCTGGCCTTTCGATATACTGTGCCCACTCCTTTGGCTGCCCACCTCCTACTCATCCTCCAAATTCCAGTTCAGACATCCCTTCCTTTAGGAGGCCTTTCCTACTCATCTCAGTCTGGGCTTGATGCCCCTGCCATGTATCCCTATGGCTCCCTCTGCTTTCCTCCTCAGAGCACGGAATGCACTGTCTCACATGACTGTTTATTGTCCATATACCTGGTTGACTGTGAACTCTATGGCTCAGGGTCCATGTTGGACATTTCACTCTCCCAGCACCAGACATGCCTGGCACCTTGTAGTTACCCAAGGAACATCCACTGAACGAATCAATAAGCGGGGCCTGAACAGGCAGATGGGAGTACCAGGGACAGACTTCAGTTCCTTCATGGAAGAGGTCAAGGACATGACTTGCTACAGCTCCATGTAGCTTCCCTAACTCCAGAGAAGCCCCCACTAAAAACCATACTAAGGATCACAAAAGACTCTGAGAACACGAATAGTTCTGTACAGGCCATTCCCAAGCCTAGATGTACAATTCAGAGCACATGTCATTTTCTTCTGATGGGACAAAGTATGCCCATGTCCCCGGAAGTCTGTGCACCCACCTCAGAAGCTCTAGACATCCCCGTAGGCCACCAACATTGTACTAGCATGAGTGGGAGTTCTGGGGTCCTTGGGAAAATTATAAAGGTGATCTTGGAGCCAATGGTCAGATTCCCAATTGTACAAAGATGGGAAAACAAAGACTGTCTTTTAAACCCTGAGACAAGTGCTTACAAGGAGCCAAGAACTCTGCCTGATGCAGGAGAGCCACGGAGGCCAGGCCTTGAGTAATAAAGGCAGCACAGATCATGCTATGCTTAATAGCTTTCAGGGACCCATGCTCCAGGTCCCTGGGGGGAGGAAGATCTGCTCTTTGGAAGAGTCAGAAGAGACAGAATCACAAGAAGCCAAGCATTCCAAGACTGACTAAAAGGCTCACTTCTCTCCATCTGAGGTAATACAGTAACAGTCACAGCCAGACGTGTTTGAGAGCTTACAAAGTACTCACTCCTGGTTTTGGTGCTGTACAAATAGGAACCAATGAGTCCTCCCCATGCCCTGTGATAAGATAGGTCCTATTCTACTCCCATTTCACGCATGAGGGCACTGAGGTACAGATGTGTTTGGTGACTAACCCAGGATTGCAAGAGTAAGTGGAGGAGGAGGGATCTGAACACACACTCTGGCTTTGAAGCCCACAGGCTTGGCTGAGATTCCTGGCAGGAGCGGAGTGCACTGGTCAGCAGTGCAGATGATTGGAATGACAATCCAGCGGGACCAAGGCTGGGTGGCGGTAGTTCCCACATTGTGCCCTCCTCGCTGTTCTCATTAGTGTCTTCTGGGCTGTGGGGTTAGGTACTGGGCAGAATCTAGTCCCTGGCCTTGAGAGGCTCTCAGTCCCTATAATGGCTGGGATGTGGGATTAAGGAGGGCACATATGATGAGCACTGAGCATTGAAGAGAAGTGCTGAATCATTAAATTCTACTCTTGAAACTAATATTGCACTGTATATTAACTAGCTGGAATTTAAAAACTTGGAAAAAACTAAAATGGTGTAAATTTTTACTGAACATGGAAAGATATTTAAGACATTAATAAGTGATAAATTATATATATACATATACATATAATATAATATATACATATACATACACATATAAAGAAAAAGCTGGGTAGATATCCATCAGAAAATTAAATGTTGGTTATTGTAGATTGTGTCGTCATGGATAATTTTTACTTTGTTTTCTAGCTCTATTCTTACAATGAGCAAGCAATGAGCAATCATAAAATGTCTGAATGAGTCTCTTGGATGATTTTAAAAGCAGAGAGCCTAACCTAACCCTGGAGCTTCATCAACCCCTCCCTACTCGTAAATAATCTGAAAGGCCCTAAATGATCTGGAATGGGGGACAAGATCACGTCAGGTCACACGCTGCTGATTGGAAGCTGGAGTGGCAGGAAGCTGCCAACCCCAGTAAAATCTGCCATGCTTGGGAGGGTTTTTTGGACAATAACAGAGAGTTCTGATTGCAGGCATTGGTAATTCTCTCCTTTCTGCCATAGTTTCCTGAGTCAATGGCGGCACCATCAGGTGAATATACTTGGGATTGGGAGGTGAGCGCTCTTGTAGACGGCGGAGATGGTCCAGGTCAGCTCTGATAACCCTCCCACACCTGCCAGTTCTACTTCCTCTCCCCCAGTCTTTTCTCAACTCAATCAGGGATGAGCCTGGACTGGGAGCAGATCACTTTACTCACCACTATTTCATTGTCTGCATTTACCTCCTGCCCAAGAGGGCAGCTCACTTTTCCACTGTAAATTATTTATATACAAAAGCTCAGAAAAGATCCTTGATCTTTTTCCATTCCTTGGGGGGTCTTACCTCAAGCATTTTAACTGTCTCCCTGGGTTGTCTTCCTGGATAGCCTCCCCAGCTCTGGGGTCTGTCTTTCCACTACATTTAGGGCTGGAAGTTTAAGGGACGTGGAGAACTGAGACAATGGTGTAAGTTCCCCAAGAGCCAAACCCTTGGGCAATTTAGTATCCTCAAGGCTCCCCTCTCTGGCCAGGATTAGAACGGCCTCCACAATCATGCTGAGCTGCTCCACCAGAGAAGGATAGGGGAGCTCTTCCCCACTCAGCCCTTTTCCACGCATGCCAACAAGTACAGCCACACATGCATACACAGAGGGGCGTAGCACGTCCAGAAACGACACACACACAGCCATGCATACATGCATGTTCCATACACACACCCTCAGATAAGTACTAACATGTGTTCTCCTAGACATCCACACCTATCAGTCTACAAACGCAGAAAACACACAGGCATTCATACGGGCACTGGAATGTACACAACCACATACAGACACACAGAGACACAACTGCGCATTCCGACACAAGCAGACATCGATCCTTGCACATATATTTAATCACCCGGACACGAGAACACATAAATCTACTATAGGCGAAGAAGAGAGTTGACAGACATCCCTAGACAGAGACCATTACCCTTCACCCTGATGTGAGGACTGCTTTGTTTTGTAGGAAGTTTTTGTAGAAAGTTGGCTGTGCCTGTGACAAGCCCTCTACTGCCTCCTGCTCCCCAATCAGCGTTCTCCTCCCTGTGCCCCTGTAGCCCTGTTTTCCATCCATTGCTGTGCCTGGCCAAGGGGAATGCTAATCGCCATGACAGGAACCATTTCCACCTGTTTACATCCTGCTCGCCTCCCCTTAATGCCATTTTCGACTCTGCCAAGTAGTGGAGGAGGCCTGCTGTGCAGGCCCTGGCAAGGGGGGTAAGGAATGAGCGAGAGGACAGTTGGAGTGTGAAAGGGACCCGTCGCTAAGTGACTCCCCATTCCAACAGCCACACACAAGATGCACATAATTGCTTTTAGCACAGTGGGATGAATAGAGATACAAAAGGTCAAATCAAGGATTTGTCCCATAATATCTTTGCTAAGCAGCAGCGTCAGACGTTGGAAAAGCATATTCATGAACTGAGGTGCCAGAGTGTGGGGCAGGCTTTTCAGAGGCGGCTGTGTGTTCCCTCTTTGAGGTGTGCCTGCCGTGGTGATTGGATTCACACGGAGCAAGTGACTTCTCAATGCTCAACAAAGCTCTGCCTGTGAATTGGACTAAATAGACTACTTGGCAGGCAGCTGAGATAACTATGCTAAGTGAATTCCATAGTTGCTCCCACTCCCCTTATGCCCAAGCCTCCTGGAAAATGCAGGATAAAGGCCGAACTCCTGAGCATGACATTCAAGGCCCTCCGCCTATCTTCCCAGGCACCTCCCAGCATGAATGTTGCACGCCCACTCCACCGGGCCCTTCTCCCATCTCTGAATACATGTGAGCCTTATGGCTTTGGGGACCCCACCTGCGGCATTCCCCAGGGCTCACTGTGCCCCCCCTTGCCCATTCGAATGCTATTTGTTATTCAAGCTTGATTCAAATTCTAATTCCACCAATCCTTTCCTTGTCCCCCACCTAGATGTGACCTTCTTGGAAGGAGGGGGGCAGCAGGATATTAGAGAAAAAATGCAAGAGTGATCTTACAGGTGAACAGGCTCACTAGCTCACTGTGGCTGGGGTGTTGAGACTAGTCTGTGAGGCAGGGAGGCTGCTGAAAGCAGAAGGCAGTTTGGAGGTTCTTGTCATCATGGGGTGAGGAGGGTGGGTGGTGTGAACCAGGAAAATAGCAGTGGAGACGGTGAGCAAAGGTTAGATTCTGTAATATATTTTGAAAGCAGACCTGAAAGGTATTGCCCAAGGACTGGTGGTGGGGTGTTTAAAAAAAAAAAGAAAAAGTCAATCATGAGATTTTCGGCCTACGTATTAACTGGTAAGCAGCAAGAGCAAACTTGGATAGTGGATATTAAGAGTCTAGTTTTGGGGGTGCCTGGGTGGCTCAGTGGGTTAAAACCTCTGCCTTTGGCTTGGGTCATGATCTCAGGGTCCTGGGATCGAGTCCGCATCCGACTCTCTCCTCAGCGGGGAGCCTGCTTCTCCTTTCTCTCTGCCTGCCTCTGCCTACTTGTGGTCTCTGTCTGTCGAATAAATAAATAAAATCTTAAAAAAAAAAAAAGAGTCTAGTTTTGGACTTACTTAAGGGGCTTCTTACACTTCCATATAGAGATGTCAAAACTGAGAAGGACAGGTAGTAAGATGGAAGAAAACTAGGGGAGGGTGGGATCCTGGAAGAGTATTTCAAGGAGGAAAGCATGAGCCGTCATGTCCAATACATAGCTGAGAGGCCTAGTGAGAGGACTACAAAAACCGACCATGATATTTCCCGTGTGGAGGCCTTTTGGGACTTTGGCAAACATGGCTATGCAAAGTAACAGACACGAAAGCCCGAACCTGAGAGGTTTCAAGAGGGGAGAGTGAATTTTTGAGAAGTTTTACTGTAAAGGGAAGTCAGTTAGTGAGGTGGAGTAGTGGAATCAAAACTGATTTTTCTATGGGAAAAACAGTGTCTTCAAGACACATTTGCCCACACCTTCTACTACTCAGAGACAGGCAGTGTTTCAGGGTTTTGCCAGAAAAAAAGTGCAGCATTGAGTTCTCAGTGCCGGAAAGAATCCCCACCCCAAGTTTCTCTGAAAACCGGAGAACTCTTTCTTATTGAAAGCCCAGTCCTGTGGCTCTGGCCACCTCCACCTCTCTCCTTCCCAACATCATGGCCAATTTGTCATTTTTTCCAAATTTCTCAATTTCACCCACGGAGGCAGGGGGACCTTCTTCAGGAGAGTCACAGATTTTCCAGTAAGTAGTACTGGCAAATCACAGTTATTCCTAGCAACTTAAAAAGATATATAAATAATTTAAAATTTTAATGTTCTTCTCTGTAGGAAAAAAAAATGTATCTGGCATATCAACTGTAGAGATGTTAAGTGCATTTGCAGTTCTCAGAAAATACTCCGTGTGTCAGGTACATAATTCATTTAGCCTATTGTGTGGAGCGAGCTATTGTGAGGGGGTCTGTCATGTCTCCATTATTCCCAACCCCCATTGGGGTTTAATCATATTCAGGGCTATTTGCAACTATGGTTTTCCATTTCAAATGACATTAGGCTGAAATTAAGCCTATAACTTATACTTTGGGATTTAATATGCAACATTTTCCATCAGCGTATTATACTGGTTAACTTGCTTTGGAGCAATGTAAAGGAAAAATAAAATAAAAATATCCAACTTAGTAGGAGAACTTGAGAACCACTCATTTTGTAATTTTCCTGAAGGTCATCTCCAGTAGGGAAATAACTGGGAGGGCCACTCATCTTTCATTGGCTGTGTGGCTGGAATCCTGTCAGTCTCATACCAATACTTGTGAAGAGGTCAATCGCCCCCCTCAAGGCAATGAGTGGGTTTTTTTTTTAAGATTTTATTTTATCTTTAACTGTATTATTAATATTGTATTGTTAAGGAATCCACTTCTATGACTGTCATGAAATGAACCCAGGCTGAGTTAACAGTAATGAGTCTTAGAAGTAACTACACTGGACTCTAGACTTTCTGGTTATAAGCACTGGCTTCTCTCTCTACCTCCATGGAAAACCCATGAGCCCTCAATCCCTATGTAGGAGGTTTTTTCAGAGGAGAAGAACAACTTTGTCTTCCCAGAAGACAAACCTTCTACTTCGCTTTTTGAGGTGTGCAGCACCCCCAAACCACAGACAGGTGGGACCTGTGCAAGGCTCAAGATTTTATCTTTAAGTAATCTCCACACCCAGTGGGGGGCTCAAACTCACAATCCAAGATCAAGAGTCACATGTTCCATCAGCTGAGCCAGCCAGGTTCTCCAAGGCAATGAGTCTTTTCGAAATAATGGTTTGGGTTTGCTCCTGGATTCCCTGTGGTCTCTGACTTCACATAGAGCTGCCAGTTGAAATTACACAGGTTGGGAATGGTAAATCCTGGACTTGGGCAGTGCACAACCTACACAACTATGGTCCTGCTTCAGGGGGCCTACATGGATAGAAGAAGAGAATGGCAGAGTACAAAGAGCTGGGAGTTTCTTCAACAGTGGTCCTGCCCTTATGGACACTGAGTCCCTCTCTGCTCCACTCCGAAGTAGAAGGCTGAGGGCACTAAATGTGCCACTGCCACCATACTGTTCAAAAAGATCCCACATGTCATATTGACTGCTGGGTCAGCAACCATGATGCACAAAAAAACTAACAAACAAGCAAACAAAAAAACCCAAAACAACAACAAACCACAATACAACTGTAAGTTTGCTCTACCTCTATGTGCTCAGAAAAATGGCTCCTAGATCTCTCCACAGGAAGTACCATAATCTCACGGTAGCCAGAGAACCCATGCTCTGCACACATCTGGCTAAGTCTGAACCATTAGCTCCCACTGCTTCCAAAGCACCGTAACACCCAGGCATTCAGGAGCCCCTTCCCTCACTTCTCTTGTCCTCCTCCACAGGCTCCTTGGGTTTTTCCTCTACTTCTGCCCACTGTGGAATGCCAGCGTCATTGTAGAGAGCACTCAGTTCCTTGAGGTCCCTGAGGAGATTCTAGGTCTGTCAGAAGGAAACATCTACAAGGTAATGGCCATTCTCTTATTAATCAGTTACATCTTACCAGAGACCCTTACTATGGACCAAATAGGTGTGTCTTTCCCAAATTCACACGTTGAAACCTAATCTCCATCGTGATGGTACTTGGAGATGGGGCCTTTCGGGGTTATGGTTAGACTAGGTCATGATTATGGTTATGGTTAGACTAGGTCATGGTTATGGTTATGGTTAGACTAGGTCATGGTTATGGTTATGGTTAGACTAGGTCATGAGGGTGGGATTCATGATGGAATTAATGTCCTTACAAAAAGAGTAAGAGACTTGAGATCCATCTCTCTCTCCCTGCCATGTGAAAATACAGAGAGAAGCTGGCCATCTATAAACTGGGAACCAGGCCCTTACCAAGAACCTGACCACGCTGGCACCCTGACCTTGGACTTCCAGTCTCCAGGACTCTGAGAAATGTATGTTGTTTAGGCTATCCGGTCTATGGTATTTTGTTACAGAAGCCCAAGCTAAGACAACCCTCTCCAAAGACAGAGGAGGAAGGAAAAGCCCATTCTAACCTGGAAAGTTCTTTCTTCCTTTGATCTGAAACTGACTTCTAGTAGGGTTAGGTCCTAGTTTTGCCCTGAGGAACATGTTGACACAAGCCTCTTCTACCATCAACCTTCACCTCCTGAAGCTTATGCCATGGTTCTCTTCAGTATTTTCTCCTGCAGGCTGAATTTCCCTAGTTCCTCCTCTGTATGGCCTGGCTTCCAGAAGCTTTCCACCACAGTTAGCTTGTTGCTCCATGTTGAT
Organism: Martes martes; assembly: GCF_963455335.1. Lineage (NCBI taxonomy): Eukaryota > Metazoa > Chordata > Mammalia > Carnivora > Mustelidae > Martes > Martes martes. The sequence goes on from NC_137896.1 coordinate 63,609,439, forward strand.
GTGCTTTACAAAACTTGGGCCTAGAAATGACCATCCACCTAGACTTGGTTACACAGGAGCAATCTCTATTTTCATGTGCATGTTAGAATTTTATTTGACATAAAGTAGTTAGGGGATATTTAAAGTGCTTTAAGAATTGGCTTTTAAAGAGACTAGATTGGTACATAGGCCAAAAAAAAGGGGGGGGGGCTGTTTTGAGCTATTACTCTATGGAATGTGTTTTGAAGTGGCCCACATGGCTACACTGGGGTGATATCTACTAGAAGATCTGATCAGTCCTGTGTGCCTTTTGGCAGGTCCTTTATCCCATTTGGGGTCTTGATAACTTCATCAGAGAAATAGGGTGTTAAGTGGTGATATTTACACTTTTTGTGGTTTGTTCTTCTTTCTTAGGGGCTCAAGTGTTTCCCAATATTGAAGTGCAACCAGGGAACCTGGGTGGCTCAGTGGGTTAAAGCCTCTGCTTTCGGCTCAGGTCATGATCCCAGGGTCCTGGGATCGAGTCCCGCATCGGGCTCTCTGCTCAGCAGGGAGCCTGCTTCCTCCTCTCTCTGCCTGCCTCCCTGCCTACTTGTGATCTCTGTCTGTCAAATAAATAAATAAAATCTTTTAAAAAAAAAATGAAGTGCAACCACCCAGCTATGCTGCCCACAGACACATAGTTGGAGCTGCAGGACCAGATTCTCCTCCATCTGTCCTTGGGGTGAGAAAATTGGTGAGACAGAGGGGTAGGTGGAGGGAAGAGGGGGGCTAATCCCGAGTCCAGGACCAAGAGACCAGGGCTTATTCTTAGCTCCCTCATCTGAGCCAGACTAAGTTAGAAATTAGGGCAGTGAGAAAAGCCCCTTTCTCTACTTCCCTTCTTGTATGTCTGTGCCAAGGTGAGAGACCCTTTGTATGGGTGATGATCTCCTTACTATGTGAACTCCTATTGGGGTGTCTCTCTCTTCTCCCCAATCATGTCTATTCATACTGGCATTTAGGGGAGGAGAGGCAAGGTCTCCAGCAGCGCAAGGAAGGCGTGGCCTCACTGTGTCACAGTCACTTGTGGCCACATGCCCAGGAGAACTAAGTCTCAGTTTTAGCTTCCTCCGTCCATCCTGGCCCCCTCCACCCATAACGTGACCCAGAGTTTCCACTTTAGGGAGTGAGTTTCCTATAGTCAGTCCTCACAAGACCAAATCCTACCATGTCAATGTGACTCCGGAAGGAGAGAGGCACTGCCTTGTTTTTCACAGTTCCCCCTTCAATGGTCTCTGACCCCATGGTGTTCTGGGTCTGCTGAGCTGATTTTTGCTTCAGTGTTTCAGCTTCTTGTTGACAATTCCACAGCCAGCCCTGTGCCCTGCCTCCTTCCCTCCCATGTCTTCCATCCCCAGGCTGGGAGCCTTTACTCAATCTTCTCTGGTCTAATCTAATAGCCAACAAGCAGCCTCTTCCGCTGCTTTCTCTCTCTGACAGACTTGATTTGTCTTGATGTGTCAACCTTTGGGCCTGAGGCCGTGCTGACCTCTTTGGGGAGCTCAGCTTTTGTGGTGCCCAGGAACCCACTCTTCTGAGGGCTCTCTCACCCTGTTCTTCATCACAGTGGATGATGGGTTTTTCTAAAAAGGACCTGGGAGGGCTGCCTGGGTGGTGCAGTTGGTTAAGCATCCAACTCTTGGTTTTGGCTCAGGTTGTGATCTCAGGGTCATGAGATAGAGCCCCATGTCGGGGATCCTGCTTGAGATTCTCTCCCTCTCCCTCTGCCTCTGCCCCCGACTAAAATAAATAAATAAATAAATCTTAAAATAAAAATAAAGAGGACTGGGACACCTGGGTGGCTTAGTTGGTTGAGCTTCCGCCTTTGGCTCAGGTCATGGTCCTGGGGTCCTGGGGTCCTGGGATGGAGCTCCACATTGGGCTGCTTTCTCAGTGGGGAGCCTGCTTCTCCCTCTGTCACTCCCCCTCACCCCCTGTGCATGCTTTCTCTCTCTCTCTAATATGTAAATAAATAAAATCTTTTTTTTTTTTTTTTTTTTTTTTTTTTTTAGATTTTATTTATTTGACAGAGAGAAATCAGAGCTAGGCAGAGAGGCAGACAGAGAGAGGGGGAAGCAGGCTCCTGCTGAGCAGAGAGCCCGATGTGGGGCTCGATCCCAGAACCCCGAGACCATGACCTGAGCCGAAGGCAGAGGCTTAAACCACTGAGCCACCCAGGTGCCCCCGTAAATAAATAAAATCTTTAAAAAAATAAAAAATAAAAAGGACCTGGGAGGGCAGCCCACACCATGACTAAAGCTGTCAATATCTCTCCTTTCTTAGGAGACCTTTCTTTCTCCCTCCTGTCTACCCAGCAAGGGCTGGGCCCAGAGGTGGGGTGGAAATTTCAGCTGCCATCACATCAATAGGACAATAGTTCTTTAGACCATGGACTGCTGACAAAAGGGGCAAAACATTATGCATCATAACATGTTTATTCCTATCCAATCCTAACCTATCCTATCATCATATTTCTATTCATTTGCTAGGGCTGCCGTAACAAAATACCACTGAGTGGTTGGCTTAAATAACAGAAATTTATTTGCTCACAGTTCCCAGAGACAAGAAGTCCAAGATCAAGGTGCTAGCAGAATTGGCTTCCTCTGAGGTCTGTCTCCTTAGCTCGCAGGTGGCCTCTTTGCTGCCTCTTCACATGGTCATCTCTCTGTGGCCACATCCCCAGTGTCTCCATGTGTGTCCAAATCTCCCCTTCCAATAAAGACACCAGTCAGATTGGGTTAGGGCTCACCCTAACAACCTTGATTACCTCTTTAAAGATCCTATCTCCAAATGAAGCCACATTCTGAGGTACTGGGGGTGGGTAGGGTTCAATGTATGGTTTTGGGGGACACAACTCATCCCCTAACAGTATCTTCTCCCAATCCCATCATCGCCTTGTGCGAGGTCATAGCAAAAAGAATGGTCTCAAATTGCAGCGTGGGAGGTTTCAGCTAGATGGAAGAAAGGTTCAGGCATAACCCAAATTAAGATCCTGGGTGGGAGGGATCTCATGTGGGGTGAGGAAGAAGGGGTACAGGTGAAGGCAGGCATCCCGGAAAACACACATTCCCATCCACTTGGGACCCCTTCTAGAATTATGAGGTTAAACGAAATGATTTTTCAGTCCTGACATTCATTCGTTCATTCAATAATTTCATTTAGCAAACATTCACTGAGCCCTCACCATGTGCCAAACACCAGGAATCAAGAAGCAAACCCAGAAAGTTCTTGGGCCCCCCCATGGAGGATTTACACGCATTGATTATCTAAAACATGAACACGATGGGAGGAGGGCAGGAGCAGCAGAAAGAAGTGTCAAGTATACTATGAGGCTTGAATATTAATGAAACCACAGACCTCAGCTTATGTATTTCCTCGCTGGTGCTCAGCAGTTCCCCCACTCAGAGCACAACCCTCTATTTGAGAGAAGCTTGCAAAAAGCATCACCTCCCTGGGTTCGGGAGATCTGAAGGACCTTGCACTTTCAGCCAGCCCAGGGGAAGCTGGAGACATGTCTAAGCCCCGCACCTAGGGCAGCCAGTAGGAGGGGGGCGGGGCACTGCAGTAGAGTCACCTTAGCCACAGCCAGGAGGTTTGGGATACAGTGGGTCCTGACTCCCCCGAGACTACTAGAGCTGCAAGTCAGGCAGGCATTCCCAAACCAGTCCCCTCTTCTCCCTGCTTCTCCCAAAGCTGAGTCATACCCTCCCTGGGGAGCCCATCAGGTGTTCCTGGGATCTGCTGGAGCGTGTGTGGCAGCTGGACCCCAAGGCAGGGCTGCCAGCGCCAGGCATCTCTATCTGGAAGGTAAGCCTGCCATCTAGTGTCCAAGTTTGAGGGGCGCAGGGGAAAGCAAGCTCTCCAGGCCCCGTTGGCCATGCTCAGGCTGTGGCATCTCCTTGGGCCACCCTCCATGAAGGCACTCCACTTGGCTTTCAGGGTGCATTTGATTTTTTGCAGACAGCTAAAAGTCACTCTAAGACAAATGGTTACTGATGGCAATACAAAGAAATAACACAGATTTTCCTCTGGGGTTTGTAACCATCTAAAGGCAAGTGAGTATTTTGAAGAATGTATATATTTTCAAGGAATGTCTTGAGATTAAAAGTCTCATTATTTTTAAGCCAATATGTGTACCATGGAATCTGACTAAAGCACATTTTTACAGAGAGTTGAAAATACATATAGAGAATATAGAGAGAATTTAAAGTAGAGAATTTAAAATCTGCCCCCAGAAATGAGTTCTGGCATGGCTTTTTCCATGTAGACCCATCTTTTCTGTAAGAAAGGAAGAATGGTTTCTTTGATGTGGTCAGCTGCTGGGAAGGGAGTCATCCACACAGCCTGACAGAGCCCAGTCTTCCCTCAAGTGCTGGTCCCTCCGAACTGAGTACTGAACCCAGAGACTGGGTCTTGTTTGTCATGGGGCTTTCTTCAGACTTCAGATCCAGCAAAAGGCTAATGGAGGGACACCAGGCAGGATGTTAGCTCTGTTCTTGTTTCTCAGAGAAAGTGTGGAGCTCAGTGCCCAAGCCAGGGGGGGCAAAGGGCCTGGCACATCTGGAGGGATGTGCCAGAAAGCATCAGAGACTCAGCTATGCAGTCCTTGGGATCACTGGTTGAATGGTTGTTGCTCCCCTATAAAGCAGAAAAGTCAGAGTCCTAGACAGCCTGACTGAGGTAGGAGAGGCTAAAGAAAGTCCTACCCAAACCAGCAAACTTCCTGAGCAGCGCTGAGTTCCTTGTGTCTTAGGAAAAGACCCCTCTTGCAACACTCAGAGCCCATTTTTCCTGAAGCAAAAGACAGACCCCTCTCTTAGGACCCTTGCTTACTTCAAAATTATCTAAGTACAAAGGGTCAGTTGGACCAAGCCTGGAATTTAAGCCTGACCATCAGGTGGTGAGGATGGTGAACTAATCTTTTTTAATATGGAACGAGGTCAGGAAAACAGGGCCCTCACTAGGCCTTGAGTCCTAGAAACTCCATTATTCCCTTGGTTAGCAGTATTCTGGAGCTGGAAGAGTCCCAGATTGTAATCACAGAAGGATAAAAAAGTTTTCAAAAATTACTAATATTCCAAATGAAATAATGGACCCAGGTATCAATCACCAGTGAATGCTAAAATCATCAGGTAAAAGGTTAATGGGAACTCTGTGGGCTGACCCTACCTAAACCTACTCATCGATGCTGGCAGAACTAAGAGAGAAACATCCAGATATTCTACGTCTCACAGCACCAGCCCCAACCGATGAAGTAGGGGTGCCTACAAATGTTAATCTTGAATCTAATCAAGGCCCTACACATAACTCCCAGCTTATAGGGAAAATGGAGGCTAGAGGAACATGCTATCTGACTCCACAAGAAAACAATCAGGCAAATAGCAAACACAGACATTATACAGAACAAATGACCCAGTTCCTCCACACATCAATGGCCAGGATGGATTGCTTCAGAATCAAGGAGACCAAGAAACACAACCACAGGCAACATGTGGATTTTGAAAAAGCCAAGTGTAAAAAAGGGGTCTGAGATAATTAAGAAATTTGAATATGGATTGGGTTTAGTTGATTTTGAGGAATTATTGTTAGTTTTTTAAGGTAGATATTGGCATTGTGGGATGTAAAAAAAAAGTCTTATTGATTAGAGATACAGGGGCGCCTGGGTGGCTTAGACAGTTAAGCCTTTGCCTTTGGCTCAGGTCATGGTCCAGGGTCCTGGGATCGAGCCCCGCATTGGGCTCTCTGCTAGGCAGGGAGTCTTCTTCTCCCTCTCCCTCTGCCTCTCCTCCAGCTTGTGCACTCTCTCTCTCTCTCTCTCTGACTTACTCTCTCTCCAATAAATAAATAAAATCTTAAAAAAATTAGAGATACAAAGTGAAATGTTTCAGGTGAAATGATAAGCTATCTAATATTTGCTTAAAATACGCCACAAGAAAAAAAGGGAAAGACAGACGAAATAAGGTCGGCAAAATGTTAATAATTACTGAAGCTGGGTGAGGGCTACAGGGAGGTCTTCTTATTCTAATTTTGAGTATTTTTAGAAATTACATAAACACATACACACACACACACACACACACACACACACACACACACTATGGTGCCCCTGACTCCCATACAGATCTCAGTTCATATCATATTATGTAAAACCCAGCCTCAATCTGGGGCCTGGGGGAAACGGTAGACTCAGATGGAAAAGGCAAGAAATGCCTCTGGCAAGTTTGGGAGACTGTTCCTTCAGGCATTTGGGATTTGAAAAGATAACTGGAAACAGCAATGAGATAGCACTATATACCTACTAGAATGGCCAAAATCCAGAACATTGATAACACCAAATGCAAAATGGTACAGTTACTCTGTATGAAAGTATCATAATGGATACATGTCATTATACATTTTCCCAGAGCCTCAAAATGCATAAAACCAAGAAAGAATCCTTATGTAAACTATGGACTTTGAGTGATAATGATGTTATCAATGTAGATTCATCGGTTGCAACAAATGTACCATTCTTGTGGGGGAAGCTGACACTGGGGGAAGCTATGCATCTGTCCAAGCAGGAAGTATATGTGAAATCTCTGTATCTTCCTACCCATTTTGTTGCAAACCTGAAGACTGATCTAAAAAATAAAGTCTAGGGGCACCTGGCTGACTCAGTTGGTTAAGCGTCTGCCTTCAGCTCTGGTTCCAATCCCAGGGTCCTGGGATCAAACCCCTCATGTGGCTCCCTGCTCAGCAGGGAGTCTGCTTCTCTCTCTCCCTCTGCTGACCCCTCACGTCCCTGGCTCGTGTTCTCTTTCACATGCTCACTCTCTTTAAGTGAATGAATAAAATCTTAAAAAAAAAATTAAAGTCTATTTTAAAACAAGACAATTGAGGGGCGCCTGGGTGGCTCAGTGGGTTGGAGCCTCTGCCTTCAGCTCAGGTCAAGATCTTGGGGTCCTGGGATCGAGCCCCGCTTCAGGCTCTCTGCTCAGCAGGGAGCCTGCTTCCCCCCCTCTCTCTGCCTGCCTCTCTGCCTACTTGTGATCTCTGTCTGTCAAATAAATAAATAAAATCTTTAAAAAAAAACAACAAGACAATGGAAATGATCTTTTAAAAGCTACTCCAGAGTCTCCAAAATGGACAGAATTGGTACAAAATGGACGTCTATGTGAGAAGACTCTAAAAGGCTACTTCTTGGCAGTACTGGGAACTGGTTACTAACTAAGCTAAAATAAGCAGCATCTGTCACAGACACACACGAAAAGACATCCTCAGGGCACACACACATCGACAAGTCAGGACACAGAGGAGCTGATGCCCATGTGTGCCGACATACCCAGGAAGGCACACACAGGCTACGCACATGGAAACTGACCCCAGCATGGCCACCCCTCTGCCCCAATGCCTGAATGTCCCCAGGGCACCAGAACACACCTGCTTCCTGGACCCCTGCTGACACAGAAATCCAAAGACAAACAAATGAATTTAGTAGCGCTGAACATGAACACGTGGCTAGACAGAAGCAGAAGGCTTGGAACATGAAAACCAAACTCTCAAACATCCACATCCATCCTACAACGATGGAAACATCTTGATTAACCTGAGGGTAAGCTGAAACTTGTGTCTCAAAAAAAAAAAAGAGAGAGAGAGAGAAGAAGAGTCCACAGGAAAAAGACAACACTTGACTTTCTCAAGCTTCATTCTTCTCACACCACACATTCCCTCTAAGAGACCTCGTCCAAACTAAAGCCTCATTCAGCGCGGGTCTACTAACCACTCCTAGTTCTTGGGCCTCTAGCTCTTGCCTCTTTCCCTAGCGGCAGACCTCTATGTTCAACCGCTACTAAACATCTCCTCTTGGATGTCATACTGTAGTTAAGGGCCAGGCTAAGCTTATTTCTCCCTCCTGGAACAATTCAGAGGTAGGCAGCCCAGGGCAAGTGGCAGGGCACGGCCACCTTCAACATTTTCATCTCTCAGCTCAAGCTGGCTCCTTCAGTGCTAGTGATCTTTCGGCCAGCGGAAAGGAGGAAAGAGGCAGGAGTGGTTCATGCCCAACCCATCTTTTTCTTTTTTAAATTTATTTATTTATTAGAGAGAGAGAGCGCATGCATAAGACAGGTAAAGGGCAAAAGGGAGAAGGGGAGAGAGAGGGAGAGAAGCAGACTCCCTGCTGAGCACAGAGCCAGAAGCAGGGCTCGATCTCAGGACCCTGAGATTATAACCTGAGCCAAAATCAAGAGTCGGGCACTTAACCAACTGAGCCTATGCCCAATCCTTTTAAGAGCAAGACACACAGCACTTCGCACATTCCCTACTTTCTGCAGGGGAAGCTGGGAAGTAGAATCATTAGCTGGGGGCCATGTGCCAGCGACCACTATCCTTGCAGAAGGGCAGAAAGGTATTGGGGGATAATCGGAACCCAGTTACATCCCTTGGATACCTCAAACTCAATATAAATAAGTGTAAACTCATCATGTTCTCTGCCTCTGCTTCCAACGGTGCCTCCTCCAATTCTCAGGTTGACAAATGCCCTACCACTTATCCATCTCCCCAAATTGGTTTGCTGGATATTGAATTAAATGCTAAATATTGCATTTGAATTTCAGATAAAAAAGGGATCATTTTTTAGTATCAATATGTCCCAAATATTGCATATATTTTTTATCTGTTAAATCTGGCAGCCCTACATCCAAGCCAGAAGCCTTAGAGCCATTCTGAATTCCTCCCTCTTTTCCCACTTCTTTTTTTTAAGATTGTATTTATTTATCTGAAAGAGAGAGAGCATGAGTGGGGAGAGAGGCAGATGGAGAGGGAAAAGCAGACTCCCCTCTGAGCAGGGAGTCTAACACGGGGGCTCGATCCCAGGACCCCAGGATCATGACTTGAGCCAAAGGCAGACGCTTAACCAACTGAGCCACCCAGGAGCTCCTCCCTCTTTGTTTGCCCACTTTCAATTCCCTTCCAAGCCCTGCTGATTCTTTTCCATAATATTTCTCATTCTGTTCCCTCTTCTCCATCTCAACTGTGACTCACCCCCTCTCTCAAAGACTTCTGTAATTGCCTCCTACTTGGCCTTCCTGTTTCCAGCCTTGCCCCTTCTAAATCATGCTACGCGCAATAGGCAAACTGGTCTTTCTTTTTTTTAATTATTTAATTTTTTATTTGACAGAGAGAGAAATCACAAGTAGGCAGAGAGGCAGGCAGATAGGAAGGAAGAAGCAGGCTCCCTGCTGAGCAGAGAGCCCGATGTGGGGCTCGATCCCAGAACCCTGGGATCATGACCTGAGCCGAAGGCAGAGGCTTAACCCACTGAGCCACCCAGGTGCCCCCAAACTGGTCTTTCTAAAACGCAATCCTGACCACATAGCTCTTTTGCTTAAAATCCTTCCACTGTTCCCCATGGCTTTCAGGATAAACTTCAGACTGACTAGCCAGGCTGATAAAGTCCTTGATCATTTGATTTCTCTTTCCCCCTCGGTAGGCTCGCCCCCTCGGGCTCTAACCCATCACCCATGCCCAGGCCACATCCAGCTTCTGGGAGTCCTAGAAGGGTGCTCCTTCCTACCACCATCCCCACACCCACCACACTCTTTTTCCTTGGCTTGGCTACATCCTAGTCGTTATGAAAAACCCAGTTTAAATGTCAACTTCTGCAGAAAGACTTCCTAACTTATTACTTTGGGCGCATACTTTTGCTCCCATCGCCCTTGATGTACTGTACTGCAATAGCTGACTTGTCTGTGTGTTTCCCCAAGCACAGTTTACATTTTCCTTCAGGGCAAGGACTGTGTCTTATTTATTTTTACTGAGCAACCAATACAGTAACCGGCACTAGTAAACAATGAATCCATGTTTATCCTATGAATTATGATTCTCCAGCTTGCAATGCTCCTATTCCCATCCCCGGCTGGTTCAGCTCATCTTAGCTGGACACTTCCTTCCATTCCAGATGTGGACCTTTCTGCACCAGTCTTAAGCCTGTTATACCTTTATTCTCACTGAAACTCTGAGCTCTGATTTCCATGGCTCAACCATGATGAAAAAGCTTCTTGTCCACTCCATTACGCTCCTACCTAATGGATGTTAGGAGAAGGAAATGACACCTTACCGAATGAGGCCCTCACCAGTGCCCCTCCTGAGCTGAGTTTCAGATCATGATTCCGGCTGACACTGGGCAGCTGTTAGATGAGAGTTTCTTGCCTGCCCTCCCAACCCCCATAATGCACCCCCAGCCCTTCCTCATCCCCTGGGGAGTAACTTCTCTCTCTCTCTCTCTCTCTCTTTTTTTTTTTTTTGGGCCACAGCAATGTTTAGCGGGAGCAGGCAGCCATGCCTTGTTTGCACTGTGATCTAACACCAGCTGACAGGTGGGTTTCGGGGTGTCTCTGGGGCCGTGGCCTGTTTAGTGGATTTACCACTCTAAACTCAATTACAGGAGACTTTCACGCTCCACAGGCAATTTCAGTCCCTTTTTGATAAAAACTCTGGTGAGTAAATAAGTCATGATGGTGATAGGGGCCTGCCATTTAATATTCATTGAAGTACACATGTTTGGAAATTGGAAGCAGAGTTTAATCCATTTTCATATTTATATCAACATGAAGCTTTAAAAAGGATCCCTCTTTTTCTCCACCAATCTTGTCAATTCCTCCTCTGGAAAGATAAAGGCAAACAGGATATAAACTTCATTTTTTAAAAAAAATTAGAAATATGTGAAGTTATAATAATTGAAGTGTGAGCTTCGGATCAGTTCATTTTCAACTCAGAACTAACTCTTGCATTTCATTTGAACTCCCGGAAGAGGTAGGTAACAGATAAACCAAAGTCACTGCTGTTCCTGGCGGCCAGATTTTTGGATTTGACTTTGCTATGGGAGCTCAGTGAAGAGCAGAGGTTGGGAACAGGGGGATCTCAGCCCTAAGATCTTACCATTTAGGAGAAGGTCTCATAGCCATTCCAAATAATGCAAAAGCACCCTTCCAAATAATGCAAAAGCACCCTTTTAAAAATAAAGGCGAGGCTCACAAAACAATAAGCATTCATGCTCATCAGTAAAGGCTATAGAACCGTTCAGTGAGGGAGACCCAAAACCTAGGGAGAAAGAGTTAACACGGGGAAGGGGGTGGGGCACTGTTTTCCTGTCCCCCCACTCTACTTTTTTTTTTTTTTAAATGTGGATGAATATTTAAGTATGGTGCTGTGGTCAAAGGCATCTCTTTTAATAATGCAACACACAGCATCCTGAGGGGACAGCCGTTGATTTGGAAACTGAATATGGTGCACTCTAAATTCTCCTCCCCAAGGAAGGCTGACTAACTGATAAGTGCCACGAGCTAGCACGGGGACTCATTCTGTCAAATCAACTTGCTGGAAAGGCCCCATGCGGAATCTTCTCCAGTCTCTGGGAGCTAATGTGAGCAGACACTTGTGACATTAGACAGTGCAGCAGGCCTGGCATGAAGGAAAAGTTCACCGTCTGCCAACAAGGTAGTCTTTAGATGACAAGGATAAAGAAATCAGTGCAAATTTGTTAATGTAACAACTTGGAAAAGTATGCTTTAAAAAAAAAAAAAGCCACTCTATGGGGAGGGAGGATCAAAAAGAAGAAAGGCAACAACAGGACTTGGAAGCTTTTTTTGGGCTTTCTGAACCTTTTGGTGACATGGCCTTTTCCCCTGGTCCTTTTTCTCTACTGGGGGATCTTCAGTTAAGTGAATGAGTCCCACTGCACAAACCACTGCTCCATCTAAACCAAAGAAATGAATAAAAATAAAATAAAATAAAAGTAAGGAAAGGAAAAGCAATGGAGAGAAAAGAAAAGAAAATGCTTGTGCCTTTGCCTTCCTGGGATAAAGAGCATGTCTCCTCTTTCAGACGGGCGATCACCTGACTGTATCTCAGAATTCTCATCTGTCTGATCTTGGTGCATTCGTCCTGGAGGAAAACTGAAGCGACTCTTATCTGGGAAGAGACATGGAGATAAGATGTTACCTCTGTGTCTGACACAAAATGTAAGTAGATGTCTGTAACTGGATTAAGTATTTTAAGAATCAAATAGCACTACAGAGAAAAAATGCAGTTATTAATATCAAAGAGACAAATTTGATGGTGTTGAGCGTCTGATTCAAAGAGGTGGTTCTGATGAGGGAGCAGGAGGCTGACTGAGGACAAAGCAAAAGCCCCACGGGTCCTGTCCCCGTGCTTTAATAAAGCACCATTGTGCACCAAAGATGTCTCAAGAATTCTTTCTTGGTCATCGGCTCCGGACCTCAGCCCACCGAACCTCACCTAGGTTCTAGAACTTCATCAGTTCTGCCAGGTTTTTTCCCCCTTGGTGGGGCCAGTTTAATAAGAAAAGGCAATTTAGTGCAGCATACTTACTCCATACTTAAAATAGGAAAAAAAAAAACCCATAACTTTGAGTATGGTGAGCTGAATCAACTCTTCTGTGGCAGCTGAGAGAGCACGGGCTCTGGAGAGAGATACCCTGGGCTCAGGTCCTGGCTCTGCCACCGATTTAGTCTTAGGAAAGTTGTTTCATAAAAACACTTCTACCCCATGAGATTGTTCTAAAAATACATGCTTCAGAAGAATCTCATTATGAGTGAATACATGTGAAGTCCTGAGTTCAGAGTCTGGAATATACTAAGTGAGCCATAAATTTGGCTGTGATTATTATGTAAATGAGTCTCAATGGGCTTCCATAGGTTCTTTTTTTTTAAATTCAAATTCAATTAATTGACATAGGGTGTATTATTAGTTTCAGAGGTAGAGTTCAGTGATTCATCAGTTGTATCTAACACCCAGTGCTCATTACATCACCCAGTTACCCTATCCTCCCATCCACCCGCTCCAGCAACCCTCAGTTTGTTTCCTATGGTTAAGAGTTGGTTTCCGGGGCGCCTGGGTGGTTCAGTGGGTTAAAGCCTCTGCCTTTGCCTCAGGTTATGATCCCAGGGTCCTGGGATGGAGCCCTGCATCAGGCTCTCTGCTCGGCAGGGAGCCTGCTTCCCCCTCTCTCTCTACCTGCCTCTCTGCCTACTTGTGATCTCTGTCTGTGAAATAAATAAATAAAATCTTAAAAAAAAAAAAAAAAGACTTGGTTTCCACAGGTTCTTTTTTAAAAATGTTTTACTTATTTATTTTTAATTTCTTTTCAGTGTTCCAGAATTCATTGTTTATGCACCACACCCAGTGCTCCATGCAATACGTGCCTTCCACAATACCCACCACCAGGCTCACCCAACCTCCCACCCCCCTCCATAGGTTCTTAATGACTGTAACTAAAAGGAAGGGTTCAGTGGTCAGGTTTAACACAATTAAGCAATTTTTTTAACCGTGGTATTTTTTCATGCCTTTGTTATGTAAACACACATGATGAACACCCAAGGAAGAATGTGCTTTCTAATATTTGATCCTATAAGCCCTTTCACAGCCAAGGCTGTCCCTCAAGTGAAGGAAAAACAGTATCCCCAAACTCTGGGTCAGGAGTTAAAGACATTTTTGAGTCATGGTGCCTGACCCACTAAGGCAGTAATTTATTTTTAATCTTTTTTGTTTGTTTGTTTTTTTCCTAAGTAAGCTCTACACTGAATGTGGGCCTTGAACTCACAACCCCAAAATGAAGAGTCGTGTGCTCCACCAACCAAGCCAGCCAGGTGTCCCCTAAAGCAGTAATTTAAAAGCATGGTAACTGGTTACCATACAGACCTCATAAAAGGTCTCAAAACACTCCCTTTAAAAAACAGTATTTTAGGGGCGCCTAGGTGGCTCAGTGGGTTAAGCCTCTGCCTTCGGCTCAGGTCATGATCCCAGGGTCCTGAGATCAAGCCCCTGCATCGGGCTCTCTGCTCAGCAGGGAGCCTGCTTCCCCCTCTCTCTCTGCCTACTGCTCTCCCTACTTGTGATCTCTGTCAAATAAATAAATAAAATCTTTAATAAAAAATAAAAAACAGTATTTTGTAAAATGGGATTGTGGGAGGCAGAAGAGTGTAAGGTTAAAACCCAGACACGGGAGTAGGACAGACCTAAGTTTAAATCTGTCCGGCAAGTGATTTCCTATCTCAAGTGGTCAGTGCTCTCAGCTGTGACATGGGGTGGGTGGGGCTATTTACCTCCCAGTGTTGCTAGATCAATTAAATGAGGGAATGCCTGGCTCTGTCAGCTACTGTTGATGCATATATCCCAACAGAGGGGCTGATAATTTGCCAACAGATAGAACCAGTCATTTTGTGCCCAAATGCTCTACTCATTCAGAGGCCTCGGTGCCTCTAGGTTGCAGTGGAAAAAGCACTGGAACAGGAATTGACATGCGTGGGTTTTAGCGCACCTTTGTGCTTAATTGAGGAGTTAGCGGATGAGCAGAGGACATATTTACCAAGATTAGCACACCTCTGTGCCCAGTTTTCCCATCTGTGAAAATCAAACCTGCAGCATACCTTTCTTGCTTGTCAGGATTACTATAAGACCCAGAGATGCTCACGTACATATGACTTTCTTAAACTGGCAAGACCTATTGCTGTTTCAGACATAATTCATGGAAAGCTTACTATAGTCCAGATAGCATACTCGGTCTTACATGTAAGGTCTCCTTTTAATCTTCACTACAAGATGGGTATGATAATGCCAATTTGAAGGATGAGTAAACAAAAGCCCAGGGAGGCTAGATACTGCTGATTTTCCCCTCAAGTTCTCACAGGTAATAAGTGGTAGAGTCAAGAATCAATTCCAGATTTGTCTGACTCCAAAGGTCCTAGAACCACTGGGCTTTAAAAAAACCATTAAAATACATTTTAAGTTCAAAATTAGTATTGCCCACATACACTTCTCCACTAGCTTACACAGACAACTTTTTGATATTGTAAAAATCCCTAACTTGGACAGCAGCCACCAGTTAAATGAATGAAGATGCAGCATTGGGTAGAAAACAGAACGATCAATACAGCATCCAGACTCTTAACTGGATGATGATTTATGGATACTGGTTGGCTGGTTAACTTTCCCTGGGACCTACATATGTTTGCTATGATTATTATCATGACTAGCAGCATATGCTGGAGGGCACCAACTCGGAGGAAGTCGTAACCTGTGTTAACTGATTTCTAGCTCCTGGATGGCAAATTGATGTGCACGGCAAGTGGCTTCACAGACTGGAATAGAGCAAGGTCTGTCAGAGCAGGAAAATCCATATTAATGATATGCTATAAAACACTTTTTGTTAGTTATATATATTCCTTTACTTTCATTTCCCAAGAATAGCTCAGCTGTCAAAGCATTTCCAAGATTTCCATAGATTCGGCAAATACTGTGCGATCGAATTATTGCTCTGAGAGAAGTTGCAATTAAAACACATTAATCATTGTAACAAAGGATCCTTATTGAGGCTGACAAAGGTGGTGAAATCTGATGAATAATTAGTCTGGTTAATCTTTAAAAGTGAATTAAATTGCTAACAAGTTAAATCACTGTGATTTTCAAAATAAGCCTCCAGGGTGAGCAGAGAATGGGAATATTATCTTCATTTTTAAAAGATATTTTCTTCCTCATTCTTAATCTCTCGGCTTGCACTAGAGGCCCTGGGTTACAACAGTGGGGCCCTGTGGAGCAACTGAGGGGAACAAGGCTGGTCAAGGTCAGAGGGCATGTTTTTCACTACCCGCCCCCCCGCCCCCCCCAGTGATTTCTTAGTATATCTAAAATGAACAGCAGATAGAAGAACCATGGATGACCTTTAAATCTGATCCAGAACTAACATGGCACCTGCTCACCAGCCATTCACAATGACCTGAAGTAGATCCATCACTGGTTCTGATTTCATCCCCACTGTAAGTCAATCAACCATGACAATGGGGTCGTTCTATGATTTCCTCTTTTGTTCTTCTCTCCAGTCAGATGGCTTATTCTTCCAGTCAAAACCTCTTCTCTTTGCATTTCAATTACTCTGGAAGGTTTGCCAAGCTCTGAAACAAACCAAGATGGGCAAATACAACTGATGAGTCATGGAAAATGGACAGAAGGGCACCATAATTGTTTGGGCTTAAGTCTTGACGTTGGCTCAGCCTCCACAATTGTGGGGAGTTCTAGTGGATGCTATGATGTGTTGTCCAGACTCCCTTCAGGAAGGAAGGACTTACTCCTCCAGCAGCTGGGAAAGATGTTGGAATCTGGCCCTCCGCTGTTAGCCTTGAAAACTGCCCCTCCTCAACAAGGTCACACTTCCTTCCAGAGTAGCTGACAACCAATTACTGATCAATGTCAGGGTACAAAGACCAGCCCAATTTGGGACAAGTGAGGGTCATCCCGATGTCAGAGTTCCCTGTGGCATCACAGGGATGGCCTTTGCTGGGATGGCCTGAGCTGAAGACAGATGCTCAACGGACAGAGCCACCCAGGCGCCCCAAAACTAGATGGATCTTACGCAAATTCTTTATTTTAGGCTAGCTACTTTTCTATGATGGGCAAAGTGGGAAGGTACTATTGGCCTCACAAGCTTACTGGTTAAGTGAGATGATGAAGGTCAGTTGCCCTACCCCAAGTCCCCCTAAGGGTTTTATCCTCTTCTGGTTCTTCATCCTCCTCAGCCTGCTTTTCAGATCCCAGGAAAACCACCGCTTTTCCCTTTTTCTGCCTGATTTAATCTACTCGAGGTGGGAGTGCCTGATGATTCCATTTCAGGCTGAGGGTGTTTTAGAACACCACCACCCATCTTCTGCCCATCTAGTCTCTCTCAAGATGGCTATCTCATCAGTTACATGTCTATACATGTTAGTTCCAGTGGGGGCCGGGGGTACCACACAATAACCTCCTCCTGGGAACAGATGACCTTTCCTACTGAGAAGATACAGGGGACAAGTCAACGATGCTGAAGTGTGGTTCTTTCAGTTTAAATCTGGGCTCCATTCTTGGTTTCATGTGTGGTGGCCATTACTCCCCCTAAACTGTAAGTTCTGTGAAGGCAGGTCACATATCATCTCTTGTAACCCAGAGGATTTAGCTTGGAGGGAGTGGTTTTTTGTTTTGTTTTTGCCAAATCACCTGGGGTCGTGACAAACAAACTGCTAAGCCATACCCATAGAAAAAGTAGTATGTCCTGGGATCTCCCCAATCACTCTGGCAATTTCCAAGCCATTTTCATTACTCTTTAATCTCCCTGTGATGCCCTTGCCTCAGGTCACTGTGAGAGAAAGCCAAATTTAAATGTTCTTGCCATGAATCAGACCTCCTCTCTACCTTAGGCTTGAACCCAGGGGATCTTGACAAACTGTAAAATATCAAGGGAAAATTTGGGAAGCAAGCTAAAACTGAACCTCAGAGAAAGGCAAAGAGGAAGGGAAGTCACTTGGCCTGGAATAAGGGAAGTTCTGTTCACTCCCTTGCAATGCAAAAAGTCTATTATGAGGAAAGTGTTCAATTCTTCTTTGACTTTCCATAGGAATAAACAAGACTAAAACAGGAAGGACCTTACCAGGATTACCAACACTGAACATTGAAAATCTTTAGAGAGATTAAATCAAACTAGTGTGCCTGTATGTGTGTATTTTCAGGACTGTTTTTAAAATATTATTTTCTTTTGGAGCACCTGGGTGGCTCAATCAGTTAAGCATCTGCCTTTGGCTCAAGTCATGATGTCAGTCAGGGTCCTGGGATCGAGCCCCGAATCAGGCTCCCTCTCCAGCGGCGAGCCTGCTTGTCCCTCTCCTTCTGTCTCTCCCCCATGTTCCTGCTCTCTCCCTCAAATAAATAAAATCTTAAAAAAAATAAATATTTTGCTTTATTGCTGTGTAACATACTCAGATGACTGCAAAGTTAAATCTACAGAGCAATGTATATTGATCTCTTATCCTCCCACCCTAATCCCTCCCTCTCCCACAGGAAGTATTTTTATGTT
This sequence comes from Martes martes, assembly GCF_963455335.1. NCBI lineage: Eukaryota > Metazoa > Chordata > Mammalia > Carnivora > Mustelidae > Martes > Martes martes. The sequence continues at coordinate 63,627,335 of NC_137896.1, forward strand.
TTTATTTTGTTTTGGCCTATATTTCTTTAAAAAAAAAAACTTTCTATCTTTCTTCCTTTCTACTATTTCTCTTCAGTCATTTTTCTATTCTGCTTATTCTCTTTTGAGTTTTCCTAATTTACTCTTCATTTTAAAAATACATCTTTCCCTTTTTTTCGAGTTCTTTCCTGGGTCTATCACCTCGTTTCTGAATTATTCTCATTCGAAGTTGCCATTATTTTATCTCTTCTATCATTTTGTCGATTTCTTTTAGCTTCTTCGAAATATTAGGACATACTTTTCATTTGTTTCGTAAGCATATTTTTCTAAGTGGTTTTAATTTGGGAGCAAAAAATTTAATTTGATGTCCCAGCTTCGGTGACCTACATGCTCCCTCCTTTCTACAGGCCTCCACCCATTGTCAGGCTTTCCAGCCCTCCCCACTTATCCAGGATCCTCCTCCACCAACTGCCTGCCTTTCTCCTTTTCTGTTCTTTTAACCTCTCCTTCAGCATATGAACATATTTGTATCTATCTTTATTTTTTTAAGATTTTATTTATTTATTATTTATTTATTTATTCATTCATTTATTTATTTGAGAGCACGCAAGAAGGGGTGAGGTGCCCCTGTATCCACCAATCTTTAAAAACTATGATAAACTGTCCCCTACCCATCTTATATCCCCCTTTGTCACCTTCTTCTCCAACTCTTTTCTTAACCAACATTTTGTGTTTTTTGTTTGTTTGTTTGTTTTTAAAGTTTATTTATTTATTTGAGAGACAGAGTGTGAGAGTGGAGAGCTCAGAGGGAGAGCAGACTTACTGCCAAGCAGGGAACCTGATGTGGGACTCGATCCTGGGACTCCAGGATCATGACCTGAGCCGAAGGCAGTTGCTTAACCAACTGAGCCACCCAGGCGTCCCTTAACCAACATTTTGCAAGGTCTATTGGTATTACGTCATTTCCCAATGCCTCCTCAACCCATGCCATGTAGCCCCTCTCTACACTCCTCTGCTGAAACCCTTGCAAAGGTCCCTACTGACTTCCTTATTGCTAAATCCAATGGCCATTTTTCAGTTTCCATCTTATAGGACCCCTTTTACTCTTGGACATCAATGACCACTTCCTCTTTCTTCAAGTGCTCTCTTTTGCTAGTTCTCCTTCTCTGGCTTCTCCTTCCTTAACCAATCACATACATTTGCTGTTCTGGGGGGGTTCTGTCCTTGGCCCTGTCTCTTCCCCTTTTGCCCACTCTCCCTGGGTGATCTCATTCACTGCCTTAATTTCTACTACTCCTCAAAGGCTTAGAATTTCCTATTCACTTATTTATTTACTCACATTCCTCTTATCTGAAAATGAATGTAAGGTACCTCAGTAAAATAAACATTGGAAAATTTAACAGAAAGTTTAGGCAAAGGGTGTGGTGCAGGGGAAGCAAACAAAGTAGAATATAAAATGTGGTTCTAAGATTTCCTGCAGTCAGTGCAAAAAGGAAAACAGAATACTGTATCTGTTCCACTGTGTTCCTGACATAAAAGTAAACAACTTGTTCAATAGAAGCACAAAATTTATGTTTCTGAGGGATAAGCATTTTGATCCATGGGTCCTCATAAAGGGGACACTGGAACATCCTCACAGTGTATCAGTGAATACTATGTTTTTCAATAGGGTTTTCAGATTTATTTCTTTTATTTTAGAGAGGGATAGTGTGTGTGTGTGCGCTTCAAGCGCGGGGAGGGGAAGAGGGAGAGAAACGTCAAGCAGACTCCCCAATGAGCACAAGCCCCAACACGGGGCTCAATCCCATGACCTATGAGATCATGACCTGAGCTGAAACCAAAAGTTGGCTATCCAACTGACTGAGCCACCCAGGTGCCCCTTTCTACAGGTTGTTTTTAAAAAACTAATGCCTCTTGGGGCGCATGGGTGGCTCAGTGGGTTAAAGCCTCTGCCTTCAGCTCAGGTCATGATCTCAGGGTCCCGGGATCGAGCCCCGCATCGGGCTCTCTGCTTGGCAGGGAGCCTGCTTCCCTTCCTTTCTCTCTGCCTGCCTCTCTGCCTCCTTGTGATCTCTGTCTGTAAAAAAAAAATAAATAAAATTAAAAAAAAAAAACAAAACAAAAACTAATGCCTCTTGATATTGATGAATCAGATTTTTTTTTTTTAAGTAAACGTATGGATGGCCAGAACAATGTATTCCAGGTACTCTGGCTTTTGACAGCCAAGCCTTTAATTTTCAAACTTTCTTTAACAGCACCCTTGGTTAAAAATGAAACCTCACGTGGAGTCCCAACTCTTAAAACCAATCTAGCTGGACCAGGTCTGGTTGAAAGGGAAAGCAAAGCCCTGTTCCTTCCATCTCCTGTCCCTTCCCACCCATACTGGCTGCCTCAGGAGTACACTTTTGGAAGCCATTATCCTAACTTAGATTCATGTGTAAATCAGAGAATCCAGTCTTGGATGAATTGCTACAGAGATTACTCCCTATAACGATTTACCTAAGCTGAGTTTTGGATTGGCAGCAACTAAGGACATAGGGAAAGTTATTCATCAATGATGAGCATACCTGTTCCGGAATACAATCTGGCAATATTGATAAAAAGTAGTACTGGGTGGCTCAGTGGGTTAAAGCCTCTGCCTTCGGCTCAGGTTATGATCTCAGGGTTCTGGGATCGAGCCCCACATTGGGCTCTCTGCTCAGCAGGGAGCCTGCTTCCCCCTCTCTTTCTGCCTGCCTCTCTGCCTGCTTGGGATCTGTCTGTCAAATAAATAAAATCTAAAAAAAAAAAAAAAGAGTAGTCTAAGTAGTAGTGAATTCAAGGTTATATTCCCAAACACATACAAGTATTCTAAGTCACCACATAAGCACAGATCCATATGATGACATGATCGGCCAAGTTGACGACAGGATCAGGATCCTCTTAGGCCATGGTTCTCAAGCTTAAGGTGATATCACAGAGTCCCCTGGGGGCTTGTTAAAACATAGATTGATATAATCCAACCCCAGAATTTCTGATTTAGTGGGCCTGGCAAGGAGGCTGAGAATCTGTATGTCTCACAAATTCCCAGGTAATCCTGTTACTGCTAGTTTGGGGACCACAGCCTGAGAATCATTGCCCTTTAGGAAATTTAAGGAAACCTGAAGAGGCCATCCCACCTATCCAGACGGATCATTCATTTGCAGGAATATTATACTCCTCAAAATATTTGAACATAGGGGCGCCTTGGTGGCTCAGTTGGTTGAGTGCCTTCGGCTCAGGTCATGATCCCGGACTTCCAGGATCGAGTCCCGCATCGGGCTCCCAGCTCCTTGGGGAGTCTGCTTCTCCCTCTGACCTTCTCCTCTCTCACGCTCTCTCTCACTCATTCTCTCTTAAATAAATAAATAAAATCTTTAAAAAAAATTAAAAAAAAATTTGAACATAATGTGACCCAGATGTTTGGAACAATCAAGGCATTCAAGTGATGTGATTCAACATGGCAACAACAAACGTTAAAGTGAGAAAAAACTGAATACCTCATTGTCGTTTTGGTCTTAAAAATATACATAAGCAAGGAAGCCTAAAGATCTAATTGAGTGAACAACCTCCTGGTAGACAAAAAAACAAAAAAAATAAAAAATAAAAAACCTAACATCTTTTTGGTTTGATTTACTTTTAATTGTGGTGAGATTTCACCTTTGTATTTTTCTGTGAACTATCTTTTGATGCACATCCTTTCCCTATTTTAATAGGATTATTTATCTTTTTCTGAACAATCGAATACAACCTCTGCCAGCCACTGGGTTGCAAGTATTTTTCAAGTTCGCTTTAACTTTGTGGTAATTTTTTTATTTATATATTTTGAAATTTGTCACATGCAAGCATATATACTAATCTTTTCCTTACTATCTAATGATTTTATATTTTGAAATTTTGAAAGTTCAATACCTTCTCTGTTGCAGATCACATTTTTATAATTTCACCTGTTTTCCTCTATCACTTTTTATGGACTTGTGTTTTTATGGTTAAATCTTTGACTCCTCAGGATTTTACCTTGATAGAGTGATCTAGCTTTATTCTTTTCCTCAACCACTAGCCGGGTACCGCTAAGCCACTTGTTAAATTATCTAGTATAAAGCTGCCCTTCTAAAGAAAAGGAAGAGATCAGTATTTCCTAGACTTCCCTGATGACAAGAATCCCCCAAGGCACATATGCTCCTCCCCAAGAAACTCTAATTAAGTAGGGGGGGCAAGAGTTCATATAATTTCAACAAGTACTCCCAGATGATTCTTATCATCTGGGAAGTTTGGCAAACAACAGAGTAGACTCTGTTCTCGATCTAAATAGAGAGGACCAGGCCATCAGAGACTGGATCTTGGACATTTCTTGAGAGGTCTGAGAATTCGCATTTCTCATAAATTCCTGCAGCTGAGGAATTAAATCCAAACCTGTATTTCTAGGGGTACCTGGGTGGCTCAGTCATTAGGAGTCTGCCTTTGGCTCAGGTCATGATCCCAGGGCCCTGGGATGGAGCCCCACGTCGGGTTCCCTACTCCACAGGAAGTCTGCTTCTCCCTTTTCCACTCCCCCTGCTTGTGTTCCCTCTCTTGCTGTCTCTGTCAAATAAATAAATCTAATCTTAAAAACAAACAAATAAATAAATCAGACCTGTATTTCTGACCTTGTCTTCTACTAATTCTCTGTATCCCCGTCTCTGCTTGATTTTTCTTCCCTAGAATCTATCACCATTTGATATATTATTTGCTTACTTGTCAGTAAAGATAGGAATTTCATTTTGCTCACTTGTATGTCATCATTAGGATGATGGGTGGTATACAGTAAATGCAAAGCAATAGTAGTCTGATGAATTTATTAATGTTTCTCCAGTTTGGAATTCTCTTCTGAGATTCTGACTCTGTTACCCACTGCCCGGTAGATACTTTCACTTGAAGGTCCTGCAGGAACTTTAAACTTAATATATCCGAGATCGAGCTCATCATTTCTCCCACCTCAACCCAAATCCTGACTGCTAGTGCACCCTGGCTTGGACAATAGCCTTACCAACAACCCTCCTACTTAAGGAGAAGGCACCCTTGAGACCCTCTCATCTATATCTACCAACTACTAAGGCGTGGTGATCCTACTTTTCATCCTCTCTCAAATCTGCACTCCCCTCTCCAGTGCCTTAGTTCAACTCATCCTTATCTCTTGCCTGAATTATTGCAAAAGGTCCCTATAGTCTCAACACCCTCCCCAGTAAGTACAAATTTCTACACATCTGTAATCCTCACTTAAAAAATCTTTCAATGGTTCTGCACTATTTTGAGATGTAGTTTAATTGACTTAACTTGACTCATCAGGCCCTTCAGGACCAATCTCTTTCACCTACTTTGTCAGGCCCTTCAACCCTGATCCAACAGAATGAACTATTCCTTCTCAACAGACAAGCAGTGGTGAAGCATGAGGGTAATGATTAGAGTAGTCTTTCCTGGATGGAGGTAGCAATGGGTTGTCTGATGTATTGCCTAGAGGGAATTTTTCCATCTAAATTGGTATTGTTTAAACACCAGTTTTTGCAGGAAAAAAACTAGGGGGAAAAAAAAGCAATACTGAGGAAAAATTCCCTTCTACCCTTTTACGTTCTGTGGCTGGGCCCAAGAATTAAACTGACCTAAGACAGATTAATAAGAGAAAAGCACACACATCTTATTTAATATTTTTATGTCCACACAGGAGACTATATATGGAAAACAAAGACCCAAATAAGCACTGAAGACCGAGAGCTTATATACGTTTTACTTTAATTACTTATTTCTTAAATTTTTTAAAATAAGACATTTTATTATTCTTTTAAAGATTGTATTTATTTGACACAGAGAGAGGAGAAGCACAAGTAGGCAGAGCGGCAGGCAGAGCAAGAGGGAGAAGCAGGCAATCCGCTGAGCAGGGAGCCCTATGTGGGACCCCAGGATCATGACCAGAGCCTAAGACAGCTGCTTAACCTACTGAGCCACCCAGGCATCCCCAGCTATCTACTTTTTAAACAAAGGAATTGCAAATTTGTGGAGACGTAGCAAGACGAAGGGGTTTGGGTTAGGGCAGTGAATTGTGGGACAGTGACTGAGAAATACATGAAGGAAACTAATGGAAGATCAGGGTTACTTTAGGTTTGTCCAGATTCATTTTGGAATTGACTCCCACTCTCCTGTGGTAAAAAATGTTCTTCTCTTCCTGATCCAGGGAGAGGAAATTTTAGGACCTGACTTAAGTAGAAAGGGGGAGGTCAGAGAGCCCTTCCTGCACCTGCTGTTCCTTAAGAGACTTCAGCTCAAAACAGTCTGTCCAAGGCAGCCTGAACCAGCAAGTCTAGATGACAGTGAGCGGGGGGTGGGGGGAAGCCAGCCTACAATCTCCAGAAACAGATCAAATGCAAGTAGGTTCAATGATTACAAACTGATGTAATACAGCTAAGCCATGTTGTTCCCTTGTTGGGCATAAACATCATGCAGAACATCTGCTTTCGACACCTGGTCACTGCACAACACCAAATACCAGGTAGCTCACTCTCCTGCTAACTTGACTGCTTTAGCTTTGATTAGTCCCCATTCCCTTCGCAGATAAGATTTACTGAGATGCCCAATCATAGAACTGCCCCATTTTCTAGTAGCACCCCATCCAGAATGAGCCCTTGTTTCCTTAGATGTCCCCCAAAATTACACAACTAAAGCCCAAATCCCAACCACGTAGCTTCCTTCTAACACCCTCTTACTGAGACATCCATAGTTCCCCATGGTGTGTGTTCTCCCTTGCTCTAACAATAAACACAACTTATTCGACTGCATGTGTATCCTTGTTTGTGTTTGGGTGAAGGGCACGGATAAAATGCAAAATCTTTTTTATCGGTCTAACTTCTAAACAACTGCTGCGGTCACTGTTGAGCTTTAACAAAATACATATAGTCTTCCAATTAGACCATTTTTATTACTCAGGACTTCTGCCCGGATTGCATTTTCTCCTTCTCTTGCCAGACAACCTCTACTCATTCTCAGGCCTTAAAGTGATACTTCTTCTGGAAAACCATCTTTAAAGTTTCCCCAGTCAGAGCCCCTCGAGACCTATATTTCCTTTCTTTTTTTTTTTTTTTAAGATTTTATTTATTTATTTGTCGGAGAGAGAGAGTACAGGCAGGCAGAGTGGCAGGCAGAGGCAGAGGGAGAGGCAGGCTCCCTGCGGAGCAAGGAGCCCGATGTGAGACTCAATCCCAGGACCCTGAGATCATAACCTGAGCTGGAAGGCAGCTGCTTAACCGATTGAGCCACCCAGGAATCCCTATATCTCCTTTTTGATAGTGTCAATGCTTGTTTAACTGTTTATTACCACGGCCAGCTTGTGAAAAGCATATGGATATGGCTTGTATTCCTCTCGCTGGCTCAGTAAGTGTCTGTTAAGTGCATTAAATGATGAAGCCCCTTCCATGCCAGAAAAAAATGGGGCAAAGAAGTAATCAGCCTTAGCTACAGAGCAAGTCTTTTGGTAGAAGTCCTCAAGCAGGAAGTTTCTAAATAGGAAGTTTCCTCAGAGGAGTTCCCACAACAAACTTGTGAGAATCAAAAGAACTAGCCTCAGTTTTGTTTTTGGGGGTTTTGTTTTTTTACGATTTTTATTTATTTATTTCGGTGAGAGAGAGCACACATGCGCTCGAATGAGCAGTGGGGAGGAACTGGGAGAGAAGCAGACTCTGTGCTGAGCAGGGAGCTGGATGTGGGACTCAATTCCAGGACCCTAGGATCATGACCTGAGCCCAAGGCAGATGCTTAACCAACTGAGCCACCCATGTGCCTGAACCAGCCTGTTTTCCTTCCCTCCATTCTTTCAGTCCCTGCCTCTCTCTACCCTTTAATATCATAGAAGTATCCCAAGAAAATTCAACGTAAAGACAAGAAAAGTAAAAATCCACCCGAGATTTCTAAAAACAAACAGAATCTGAAGAAGAACAACAACTGGTGTGGGAGGTAGGGGAAGACCAGATATGGGAAATGTCCTTCACCCTAAAGTAGATCTGTGAGGAATAAGCCTTTCCCTCCTTAACCTTCAACTCTGCCAGGTACAAATTTTTCAGAATTAGGAGTGAAGGGGCAATAAACTTGGGTCTCTGAAGGCTGAGGCAAACCTGGGAGAAAGAATGACTGACTGACTTCTGGGATGGGGGATAGAGGATCTCCAGTATTCTTTTTTTTTTTTTTTTAAGATTTTATTTATTTATTTGACAGACAGAGATCACAAGTAGGCAGAGAGACAGGCAGAGAGAGAGAGAGGAGGAAGTAGGCTCCCTGAGGGGCAGAGAGCCTGATGTGGGGCTCGATCCCAGAACCCTGGGATCATGACCTGAGCTGAAGGCAAAGGCTTTAACCCACTGAGCCACCCAGGTGCTCCAATCTCCAGTATTCTTTTTTTTTTTTACCTTGGAACTTTTTATTGGCCTCCTGCTCCCCAAAGGGTACCCTTCTTTCTGCTCCCTCAACGCCTCAGAACTTTGGTGTCATTGGTCTCAGACACGACCTTGCCGTCCACAATCCTGCGGGTAGTGGTTTTCTGGATGGTCTGCATGGAGCTGCTGCTGTCCAGGGTGTCACTGAGATTGAAGTCCTCCCCATCTTCCAGCAGGCGACGGTAGGTGGCGATCTCAGCTTGACCTTGACATTCAACAGGGTTTCGTACTCCTGGGTCTGGCGCTGCCCCTCCGCCCAGGTCTGGGACAGCTCAGACTCCAGGTGCAGCAGGACCCCGTTGAGCTGCTCCATCTGCATGGCATAGCCAATCTCCAGTATTCTCGAGGATCCACCACTAGTGTGGGTCAGCAGGTAAGAGGAAGCTAAGCATCTTGGCTGAGAAATGTTTTGAGTTTCCCTTGTCGCTAGCATTTTATTTATTTATCCTTAAAGAATTTTATTTTATAATAAAGAATACACAGTAATAAATAAATAATTTTATGTATTTGAGAGAGAGCACAAACGTTTGGGAGGGGCAGATAGAGAGTGAGCAGGGAGCTAGATGTGGGGCTTAATCCCAGGACCCTGAGATCAGGATGTGAGCCAAAGGCAGATGCTTAACTGACTGAACCATCCAGGCACCCCCGTCGTTAGCATTTTAACATGAGGATTCAGACTCACTCATTTTCCCAAGAGCCCTTCTGTCACGTGTTTACAGATGACAACCAATCCACAGGATGTCTTATGGGGGACCCTGTGCAGGCTAGCAGCCTTGACCATCAGAGTTGTCCCAGGAAGGTGAAACAATATGAATATCCAGTGTTGCTATGTTGTGTGTGGACACTTCGTCTGTTTCTCTGGCCCAGAAACACAGTATTCCACCTACAGATTTGCTGTACTGATTAAAATGTATGTTTTGAGGCAGAAAGATTCCCTACATTATAGTGGGTCTGAGAACTTACATGTCAGGCTGAAGCCTGATACAAATTAAACAAATGAGTAACAAACCTTCTGGAGAGGAGCTTATAATGGAAACACTGACGGGATATAATTACGATCTGGATTTTGATCACTACATTCTACTGAAGACACCTCCAATATACAGTAGTTATGTAAAATACCTGTACACTGTCATCAAGTGGCATTTGAGAAAAGCATTAGGGTAAAGTTAATTTTTATGAGCCTCGAAAACCACAGTGATGATTAAATGAAGAAGCCAACATTGCATTCTCTTTGCTACAAAGGAATTCAAGGGAGCTGAGAGAAGGGGGTGACTAGTAGCAATCCACTCAGGTCCTATCTGTTTTGTTTTCAATTCTAAGTGATTCTCGGCCTTTGTAGTTTATGTTGAAGGTCTGACTGGAGGACTGGCACCTAAGTGTAGCCTGACAGAATATTCCCAAATAATTAAACTCAACAATGATTACACGTTGCCCTGTGGTACATACAACATAAGTCACAATTACCACTCTCAAGGAATTTATAATCCAGCGGAAGAGAGATAATCCAAATGTACAAAGTACCAAAATGGAAAGCTATACACTGTAGGTGCTATTGGGCCTTAAGGTTCCTTATTTAGTCAGGAGATTAGAAAAAGCCTAGGAAAACTAAGAGCTTAAAAGATAGGTAAAATCTTCAGGAAGAGACAAAAGTGAGGAGTGTTTAGGGCATGCCTGGCACAAGGAAGCAGTGAGAACTACGGTCTGGAGGCCCATAAGGTCTGATTGGGCACAGCATTAGACTAAGAGAAGCAGAAACTTCCAATGGGTGATAGTCATTAGTATGAGGTCAGCCTGGAGAAGACCCTGTCACGCTAAAGACTTAGAACAGTAAGACTACATTATCTGTTGAAGGTTTGTCATCAGAAAGTAGTTCCAGCAGAGTTGTGTAAATGTCTCCAATAAGAGGAAAAAAATTGGTAATGCCCCTCAGTGACAGAACTGTCCCCTTTTTGAAAAAAAGATGTGCTATAGATCCTTTTTTATAGATTATAATTCCTTTACAAATGTCCTTCCTTTTTTTTTTTTTTCTCTTAAGCAAAGAATACCATTCTACCCTAGCTCCAGTCCTGAAATGTAATTTAGGCTCAACCTCAAGTTAAGCCTGATCGAGGTCATAGATGAGAATTAAGAAACTGGAAGAAAAACAAAATACACTCTTAGAATTAGGCTACCCAACCTCTGCTGTTTCTTTCTCCTTTTCTGTCTTGGGCCTCAGCAAGGGGCAAGCTGGGGGCCTCAGACTAGGGATAAATGACTAGTCTTAGAGTGCTCAATATAATGAACAAGTGAGTTCTACGTCAGGGAAAGTTGAGTTGAGAATGGGAAATGTGACACTTTAAAATCTTCCTTTTCTTTAAAATCTTCCTTTTCTTCTTCTAGGGTCTTCAATCTTCATAAAAAGGAGTTAGTTTCAATTCTCTGAAAGCTCTGAGTTTTCTGTGTGTGTATGCATGCACATATGCACCCATTTGTACACCATCTCTAAAGAGAATACCTGGGGGGCTTTCCTCTCCCTGATGGCAATACAAAGAAAGGGAAACTTCATAGAAAGATTAGTCTTTGAAATGTACTAAAAGAGTCTATTCCACTGGTTTGGTGTGACAGATTTAAACTCCTTTGCTGGGGACGCAGCATGTGGTCATGGTATCGCTGTCCATGGTGCTGACACATCACTGTGTGCTAGGTAGATACGGTTGTTTCTCTTGAATTAAAGTAGTTGCAGGCACTTATGTTACAATAGCCAGAGTTGTATGTATTCTATTTTTTTTCTGAAAAGCAACTTAGTTTTACTATACTGCAGAACACAATGATCATGTATATATCCCACTGTATGCAGAAAATTCACATACACTGAGTTCTATCATGTGTCAGTTAATTACAAAATTTCCCCCTCTGAAAGCACATGGTCTATCCTTCCTTCCCCACATCTCTCTACTTACAACTCTTCCTGGCTCTGAAAATATTCTACAATCCAATCATAATACCGGCATGGCACTATCTCATAGTTTCAGTAAAAGCAAGAGCAACTGCCTCTTTACCACTGCCATTCTCCTCTATTTTTTTAGCTCATTCTGGTTCTCAGACTGTAATTCCCTTCACTTGTTATGATCTCCCTTTCTACTCATAAAAACTATACGCAGATTTCAGGACCCAGTAACCCAAGTACTTTCAGTTGTTCCTCCTCTCCAAATTCTTTCAGAACTCAGTATTTGACAAATGTGGCATTTCATCTTGAACCATAGCATATTTGGAAGGGAATCTCAATTTTATTTCTATACCAATGCAATACAATGGAAAGGGCATGTGTTTTAGTATTACACAATTCTCGATTTCAGTTCTAGCTCCTCCATTCCCTAGCTTGAGTGAGGTCCTTCGCCTTTCAGAGCCTCACTTCTCTAATCATGAACAATAATCTTTACCCTACACAAAATTATACATGCAATAAATTATCTGGGAGACAATAGGCTCTTAACAAATAAATTTTTGGTCTCTTTCTCTTCCCCCACTGTAGCCTTGACACCTATTACATGTTAAACACATGGTAAATGTGTCTAGACTGAAACGCATACAAAATTCAGCTTGTCTACCCAACTATGCTGTAAGATCCACCTGCAAAAACTGGCCATCTCTGATCAAGCACATTTTGGGCAGAGAAGTGTCCACAAAGCCCCCGAGACTGTAAACATAAGAGAGACCTCATGTCTCTTGAAGAGACCTTCAAGACCTGAAGATGTTGAAATACTTGGTTCCTGAAATGGTTTTTATGATGGCTAATATTATGTGTCAACTTGACTGGGCTAAGGTCTGCTCAGATAGCTGGTAAAACAATTCTGGATATGTCTGCATGGGTGTTTCCCAAAGAGGTTAGCATTTTAATCAGTAGACTGAGTAAAGATAGACCCCACTAAAGTGGGCATCATTCGATCCACGGGTCTGAACAGAACAAAAAGGTAGAAGGGCGCGTTTGCTCTCTACCTGAGCTGGGACATCTACCTTCTCCTACTCTTAGACATCGGAGTTCCTGGTGCTTAAGCCTTTGGACTTGGACGAGGACTTACACCATCAGCCCCCCAATTCTTGGGTCTTTGGACTGAGATTAGGATTGGCTTCCATGGTTCTCATGCCTTCAAATTTAGACTGAATTACACTATCAGTTTTCTGGGTTCTCCATCTTGCCTGCTTGACAACAGCTTGTGGGACTATTAGACCTCCATTATCCCATAAACAAATTCCCATAATAAATCTCCTCTTATAAATATCTGTATATATATCTCATTGGCTCTGTTTCTCTGAAGAACTCTGACTAATACAGTCATGTTCTCAGTCAGGGTCTGATGAATGAGTACAAATACTGTGAAGCCATTCACAGACACGGGCACTGGCAAAGAATTTAAGTGAATGTGGAACTCTGACTCCCTGAACAACCAGCGCCCCAAACTTTTTAAAATTCAAAGTATAGTGTTGGAGAAATTTCCACTCTCTACAGCATGCCAAATTTTGACATTTTCCCCACTGACATTTTTATTTTCTATTATCAGAAAGGGCAGAATTTCTACTGAAAAAGAGAAGAAGATACACAGAATATCGGTTTTAAGTGTTATTTTTGTTCCTGAAAAGGCTTCTCATAGACTTTAAAAGAAAGCTTTTTTCCTTCAGAGATTTATTTTGATAGAATTATCTGAGCCTTGTCAGAGAGAACAAAATTTTGTGAGCCTACCATACCAGTAAAATGCCAAATTATATGCTGTAAGTTTTTTGTTTCATTATCTCTGGGTCCAGTCAAAGAGAAAAAAAAGATTTTGAATCCAGAACTATTAGCATTTGAAAACAAAAGAGTCTTCACTGCAGCCGCTCCCCCAGGGCCTGGTTCCCAGCCCTCCAGGCTCCATCACTCAGGTGGGAAGAGGCCGTACCTCCTTCTCCTCCACCACGCATGTCTCTTCTGGAGAGTCAAGGAGTTCACAAACAGGATCAATTTCCTCAGCAACCTCTTTCACAAACTTAAAGCCAGCTTTATAATGAGCTCCAGGACATCAGCACACACGCACTTACACACCCCCTACAAAAGAACATTTTGCCGAGGGCATGAAGTCCTTGCTGGTCCATCCCAGTCACAGAGAAGTGCCAGTATGCAATGGAAAGAGTTTCAACTTTATTTTTTTATTTTTTATTTTTTTTAAGATTTTATTTATTTGACAGAGAGAGATCACAAGTAGGCAGAGAGGCAGGCAGAGAGAGAGGCGGAAGCAGGCTCCCCGCTGAGCAGAGAGCCTGATGCGGGGCTCGATCCCAGGACCCTGAGATCATGACCTGAGCCAAAGGCAGAGGCTTAACCCACTGAGCCACCCAGGCGCCCCAAGAGTTTCAACTTTAAAACAAGACACACCTGAATGTGAATCCCCGTTCTGTTACTGACCAGCTCTGCGACTTTGGGCAAATACCTAATCTCTCTGAGCCTCAGTTTCTTCCTGTGTAAAGAGGAGATAGTAATATTTATGTCGAGGGGTCATGGCTCAAAAATTAAATATGGAAAGTAGTGGCCATACTGGCTTGTCTGTAGTACGAGCTCAATAAATGATACGCTGTTATTTTAGAGCGAAAGCTGGAACTACAACACCTTTAGGTGTTGGAGACACCAGAGGAAGGACACTGGGATGGAAAGAAGCACCAAGAGGGAGCAAGCTGGTAGGTCTGGAGAAAGGAGCAAGGGTCACATCATATAGGATCTCATGTAACCACAGTAAGGACTCTGGAGTTTTTTTCTAAGGGTGATGGAAAAGCCATAAAGGGTTTTGACTAGGGAAATAAAATGATTAGATCTGTTTTAAAAATATGACTGGCTGTTGTGTGGAAAACAGACTGCAGTTGAACAATCAGGAGGTTCCTCTCATAGTTCAGGTGAGAGCTGATGGTGGAGAGAGGTGATGGTGTAGGTGGCAAGAACTGGTCTGAAGTGCACTATGCCTTGTTAGTGGAGTTGACAAGGGTTATTGATGGACTAGATGCATGGAGAGGGGAGGGAAAAATGAGATTTTTAGGTTTTTTCCTCTAAGGAATTAGGAGAATGGAATAGTCATGAATGAGACAGGGAAGACTGGAGAAAAATTTGGGGTCAGAGATTTCTATTAAATTTTTATCTTTTTCTTTTTTTTTTAAGTAAGCTCCATGCCCAGTCTGAAGCCCAATGTGGGGCTTGAACTCACGAGCCCGAGTCAAGACCTGAGCTGAGATCAAGAGTTGGACACTTCACTGACTGAGCCACCCAGGTGCCCCTTCTACTATTAGATTTCTATCCAGGTGGGATTTAGAGACTGGACCTCGGAGGAGACAGGAATTTGGGTGCCATTATCATAAAAAACGGTATATAAAGTCTCCCCATGATACTAGAGGAGACAGCCAAGGCAGAGAGAGAAAGAACCTAAGGATGAGGCCATGTTACTGTAATGTTTAGAGGCTGGAAAAAGGGAGAAATCCAGTAAAATAGACTTTGGAGGACTATTCACTTCTGGATTTGGCAACACAAAGTATTGGTAAAATGTGGTTTTGGGTTACCACAAAAGCCTGATTCAAGAGTGAATGGAGGGGCGCCTGGGTGGCTCAGTGGGTTAAGCCTCTGTCTTCGGCTCAGGTCATGATCCCAGGGTCCTGGGATTGAGCCCTGCATCGGGCTCTCTGCTCAGCAGGAAGCCTGCTTCCCCCTCTCTCTCTGCCTGCCTCTCTGCCTACTTGTGATCTTGTCTGTCAAATGAATAAATAAAAAATCTTAAAAAAAAAAAAAAAGAGTGAATGGAAACCAGGGTGCCTGACTGGCTCAGTCAATAGTACATCCAGGGGCGCCTGCGTGGCTCAGTGGGTTAAAGCCTCTGCCTTTGGCTCAGGTCATGATCTCAGCTGAGGTCCTAGAATCAAGCCCCGCATTGGGCTCTCTGCTCGGCGAGGAGCCTGCTTCCTCCTCTCTGCCTGCCTCTCTGCCTACTTGTGATCTCTGTCTGTCAAATAAATAAATAAAATCTTTAAAAAAAAATAGTGCATCCAACTCTTGATTTTGGGGTTGTGAGTTTGGGCCCTACATTGGGTACAGGTTATCACTTAAATAAATAAAACTTAAAAAAAAAAAAAAGAGTGAATGGAACCTGATGTAGTCGAGGAAAGACCAGTATAGACAACTCTAGCAGGAATTTTATTATAAAGAGGAAAAAACCAGGGAGTTGCTAGAAGGAAAAGTAAAGCCTGAAGGTGGTTTTTGTTTGTTTTTTTTTTTTTTAAAGATGGAAAATGTATTAGAATGCATGCTGATGGGCATCATTCAGCAGACATGGGAACTTAATGGTACAGGAGAAAGAAGGGAGAATTTCAGGACTGAAGTATTTGGGGAGCCAAAAGGAGATGAGATCTGAATGTAAGTGGGAGGATTAACCTTAGACACAATGGATTATAAGAGGAAAGAAGGCCAAGTTTACGGGCATGGATGCAAGAGACTGGTAGAATAGCTGTCTTGCATATTTCAGAACAGAGCCTGGGCCAGGGCACATTATTGGAACCTATATTGGAAAGGATGGCTTCTATTATACCAAGAGATTTCACAGCACAATACAGGGGAAAGTTAATTTTATTTTTCTCCTGGTTCCCTCCCAATGACCCCTCCTGCTGTCTCTGCAGCTTTTCCAACCAGACTCCAGCATGGACACTGCATGCTAATGAGACAACATTTGGTCCAATCCCAGGCACTTGTTTCTGAATAATTAATCTGGCACTTTACCAGCACCTACCAGCCTCGGTTTTTCTGATGATTAAATAAAAGGCCAAGGCTCTTAACAACCGTCAACTAGCTCTTCGGTGTGGTTTGGCTCCATGTCATATTAACACACCAGGAAGTCTGGACCGATCTGATGAAAGGAGAACACCCTCCCCCTTTTGGCTCTCCACCAAACCATAGCTCAGACAGCAGGGGTTCAGCTTAGTCACTCCAGAGAGATGACGGAAGATGGGATGTCCTGACAATTCTGACCCCTCACACCCATTTCAAGCATCACCTGCGACCGTCTGGCTTTCCTGAGTCCCCTCCAACCATTCAGGTGCCTTGTTTTGTTTGCTCTCTGGCAATTCTCATGGTCCCTTCCTCTCCATCCTATAGTCTCATGTTTCTCCTGAATGTGAATGTGATCAACATTAGCTTAACTTCCTCTGACTTGAACCCTACACTCAAAATAAAAGTCTCCTCCCTGCTGAGAATTAAATAAAAACAAAAACAAAACAATAACAGGTTTCTCTCAGCTCACGTTTGAAAATGCCAAGCAGAAGCTTCACCTTCTAGACAAGCTTTGAGACTTAACGATGACTGAAAGAAAGAAGAGAATGAGGATTGGTTAGCAACGGGTTTTTGTCAAGTCCTACTGGGGCTGCAGAGCTTGCTGAATTCACAGGGGGCATCAGAGGCACTGAGATGGCAGAGATCGTTGTGGCAGAAGCAACTGGAAAATGTCCTGAGACTGAAACACAGACAGATTAACATCACCCCAGTGGACACTAATGACTTGCACTTTGAAATGCCAGAGGCTCATACTGCCAGTTAAGACAAGGAAAAAACACATTTCTAGTCTCCAAAGACCTTAGATCTTTCCAAACTCTGCAGGCATATGCAGCCACCATGAATTTCTGCAGCTGGGCAGCCCCTTTGCGCCGCTAGGGGAATCATTGCCAGAGTTGCTACGGGCAGTGTAGTCAGTAAAGCTGAATAAAACAATCACTGAAAACCTCCCAGAGGTTAAGTTAGTAATGATTCAATTTATAATTCAATGTATTCAAGCCTACAGCATTTCCAAATACCAAGATTATTTTAGCGGTACTAGGTAAAACACTCCCCTGAACATTCACAAGCTCAACAAATGGGTTTCCAAACAAGTTTTATGATTTCCCATCGAAAGATAATTAGAAGGTCTTTTCAATCACTGGCATCTGGATAAAGTAATTTTGTCCCAGCATGGGCATTTCTAGGAAGCAAACAAAAGTCAAAGAGGAAAGAGCTTGCTGGAAGCATGCTCAAAAGGAAAAATTTTCAAGAACTGCTGCAGGAAGGGAATGTTCCCACACCAATCTGATTAGCAGAAGAAATGTGGGCTCTGAGTGGTGAAGATCAACAAGAGGATATCCGATGTGACTGAAGGAAGTAGCTGGTTAAACATCTACAACTGGAAAAGGGAAGGAACTAATAAAATGTAACTGACAGTCTCAAGAATTCTAGTGCCAAATGCATCTAAAATTCACAAGTATGCAGGTTTGTAAGGTCTGTTTACCACTTCCGAGTCTGCTCAGCAAATAATGGTGTGCCACACCGGGTGCTATAGGTAAGGGGAGAGAGAAAACTGGACCTGAGTTCTTAGTCTTTTTTTCTTTCTTCTTCTTTTTTATAAAGATTTTATTTATTTATTTGACAGAGAGAGAGAGATCATAAGTAGGCAGAGAGGCAGGCAGAGAGAGAGGGGGAAGCAGGCTCCTCGCTAAGCAGAGAGCCCGATGCGGGGCTCGATCCCAGGACCCTGAGATCATGACCTAAGCCGAAGGCAGAGGCTTAGCCTCCCACTGAGCCACCCAGGCACTCCCTTTCTGCTTTTTAAAGTAGGCTCCACGATCAATGGGGAGCTTGACCTCATGACCCTGGGATCAAGAGTTGCATGCTTTATCTACTGAGCCAGCCAGACGCCCCACTTAGTCAATTTCTGACACAGATGAGAAGGCAAGAGTAACAGGACAAAGGGAGGATAGAATTTGATGCCAAACTGTGTGATGCTGATTTTAAGTTGAGTATAAGAAGTTCAGAAATGAGAGAAACTAGGGTTGGCTGGGATGGAATAGTTCCTAGGAGGCAGAAGACCTCAGATGAATCCAAACATTTCTCCCCCTGGCCTGCCTGCAGTTGTCACCGTTACTGCCACAAAGGGCATTGCTGTTGTTGTTTTAAAGACTTTTATTTATTTATTTAACAGACAGAGATCACAAGTAGGCAGAGAGGCAGGCAGAGAGAGAGAGGAGGAAGCAGGCTTCCTACTGAGCACAGAGCCCGATGTGGGGCTCGATCCCAGGACCCTGAGATTATGACCCAAGCCTAAGGCAGAGACTTAACCCACTGAGCCACCCAGGCACCCCAAGGGGCATTATTTTTAAAATGTACAAGGCAGTGGTTAAATAACTGGCTTTGGAATCAGCTTGCCTGGCTTTCGAACCTGGTCCAACCACTGAGTAGCTGTGGGATCTTAGGGAACTTAGCTGTTCTGTGCCTCGGTTTCCTCATTTTAAAAATGTAGCTGATAACAGAATCCACATCATAGAACCATTATGAATGTTAAATGATTTAATTGATGTAACTCATTCAATACATTCATACTTTGGTGTGCATCATTATCACCTGGGAAGTTTATGCAAAATATGTATGTCGTGGGATCTGTAGAAGTTGAAGAAACTATGCCCCCTAGAGCACCTAATTATATCTGGGGAGATGGTAGTAGTGTGTAGTGTAGAATTTAATTGAGACTTTTTTTGAAAGTCTTTCCAAGCCACCTGGCCAGTAGGCCATTCCACCTCTACTCCAGGGTATTTCTCCTCAACCTCTTGCACTATTTGGCTGTGGAATATTTTTGGTGTGTTAGTTTCAATTGGGAGTATATCTGATTTAAAAAAAAATTCAATCATCCTTGATTTGTTCCTTTTTTGAAACTTTGAAGGATAGGTTGGTTATATTTTACTCTTTTGGCATTTTCAGTGCATTATTTTTTTTTTAAAGTAACGAATTTATAATCAACAAAATGATAAAAGAAATGATGAGAACACAGAATGAAATAAAACACTTAAATAATAATGAAAAAAGAATAAATACTCATTCATTTTTTTTTAAAAGATTTTATTTATTTATTTGACAGAGAGATCACAAGTAGGCAGAGAGGCAGGCAGAGAGAGAGAGAGAGAAGCAGGCTCCCTGCCGAGCAGAGAGCCCAATGCAGGGCTAGATCCCAAGACCCTGAGACCATGACCCAGGCCGAAGGCAGAGGCTCAACCCACTGAGCCACCCAGGGGCCCCCTCATTCATGTTTAGAGGAAGCATGCTATCAAAGAATAGAGATCCTATCCAAACTCAAGATGACATTAAAGAGAGCCTTTTATTTGTGCAACAGCAAAAAACTCTCAAATTAGGCGATTTTTTTGGCTTAAATAACTGGGAAGCCCGGGGTAAATTTATCCTCAAACACAACTGGATATAGAAACACTAATGAAGTCATCAGGCCTCTCTCCACTCCTTGGCTCTGCTTCTCTACACATTCTCATTCTCTACCAAATACAGGTGTCCTTATGGGTCAGGAAGAATGTCTCCCAGCAATTACTGATTCGCATCTTCATGGTTGATGACTCTGGAATTACATACCTCACCTACTAGCCACAGTCAGTAAAATTCAACAAATTATGTCAATTGACTTACTTTGGATCCCCAAACAATCACTCTAGCCAAAAGGATGGGACTGTCTCATAGGCTAGGCCTGGGTCATGTGCTGATCCGGTGACCAAAAGTGGGGGATATTATCAGAAATCAAAAGTATGTATGTTTGGGAAATACTGTAGATCAACCCAAAACAAAATGCTGACTAAAAATTCCTTCTGGGTCCCTGGGTGGCTCAGAAGGTTGAGCGACTGCCTTTGGCTCGGTTCATGGGATTGAGCTCCACATCGGGCTCCCTGCTTGGCAGGGAGCCTGCTTCTCCCTCTCCCTCTGCTCGTGTTCCCCCTCTCTCTGTGTGTCAAATAAATAAATAAATGATATTTTTAAAAAAATCCTGGGCACCTGGGTGGCTCAGTTGGTTAAGCGACTGTCTCTGGCTCAGGTCATTCTCCAGCCCTCCCAAGATTGAGTCCCAGTTTGGGCTACCTGCTCAGCAGGGCGTCCGCTTCTCCCTCTGATCCTCCCTGCCCCCGTGCTCTCTCTCAAATCAATAAATAAAATCTTAAAAAAAAAAAAAATCCTTCTAACATGCAGTGATAAACACATATCTTTCTTCCCATATATAATTCATTTTTTTAAAAGATTTGTTTATTTATTTGAGATAAAGAGAGTGCAGGTGGGGGGAGGGAAAAAGGAAGAGGGAGAGAGAGAGCCTTAAGCACTCTGCACTGAGAGGAGCCTGATAAGGGGCTCTAACTTACCACCCTGAGACGACCTGAGTAGAAACCAAGAGTCAAACACTCAACAGACTGCATTACCCAGGTGACTCCCCATATATAATTCAAAAAAATGCTTTAATCTAACATAATTCCACTGTCCCACCCTTGACTAAAAACATACCGGCTCACTCGTCAGTGGGAGACAACCTAAAGTCACACGTAGTTTCTATATCCTGCTTTCTATAACCTATTTCCAGGCTACTTGCATTTCTCCCAAAAAGGCCTGGAAAGCAAAATGGGAGTAGCAAAGAACAAGAGTCGTATCAGTGTATTTGCAACTTAATGCAATGGAAAATCCATATATTTTTTACTTAGCCCAAGTAAATGCTAGTATCTCCCACTCCAAATTGAATTGAAATTACTGGAAAGCAAGTTGCATAAAAGTGTCCGACTTTTTTTCTTTTTTAAAGATTTTAATTATTTATTTGACAGACAGAGAGAGATCACAAGTAGGCAGAGAGAAAGGGGGAAGCAGGCTCCCCCCTGAGCAGAGAGCCCGATGTGGGGCTCGATCCCAGGACCCTGAGATCATGACCTGAGCCGAAGGCAGAGGCTTAACCCACTGAGCCACCCAGGTGCCCCATCCAACTTTTTTTTTTTCTTAAGTTTTATTTATTTAAGTAATCTCTTTATGCACTGTGGGGGCTTGAACTCAGGACCCAAGATCAAGAGTCAAATGGTCTTCTGACTGAGCAAGCCAGGAGCCCCAAAGTGTCCAACTTTTAAAATGTAAATTATGTGGAGAGACACAAGCTAAAGCAAAAACTCCACATTATCTATTGCTCTAAGAAAATTAAATACATTTTCTAGTTCCTTAAAAACGATACAAACAAAAAACTCCAATCAACCAGGAAACTTAAAAGACCTTTAACACATTTCAGGAATTAACAATGACTATTAATAAACATTTCCTAAAGTTTACTCTTGGTTGTTGCAAGGATTATAACCGGTTTCTGTCTTGAAGGGACTCAGTTTATAGTACACTGAAATGCCAATTATGTTTGACTACTTTTCTGTATTGATTTATCCAGACACTATCTGCCCTGTGGGAAACACATAAACTTTCAGCCTTCACACATGGCAACACTGGGAAAATATCAGCAACAACCCCTTGTTGCCAGTGCTGGTTACTTTCTTATAATAAATGACCCTGCATCTGTCTTCCTGGTTTGTGTGCTTATGAAAGAATTATTATTTGACAGAAGTGTTGCTGAAGGGTGTAACAATGACAAATTGGACCTCCACTTATAATAAGAATCTGGGGGCTGTGTGCAAATAAAGGTCTGAGCAGAATATTTTTTGAATAATTAAGAATTACACACATGAATAAATTTGGATATGAAAAATGTAGTCACAGATGGAGGAAGCCCTTGATTCATCAGACAAGTGCCTTAAGAGGAAATACAACCATAACTAAACATTAAATCTGGTGCTTAAAATATGTTAAAGCTTTTAAGTAAAATAAGCTTTTAAACTCAAGGCAATCACTTGGTTCTTTGTTCCCACTATTTTGAATGTATTTGTGTGAAAACTGAAGGAGACTCCAAAGAAGCCAACAATTATGAATGATCAGTACTATTTTCTGATTCTCTGTGATCCATCGTAAGTTGTGAGGCAAAAAAAAAAAAAAGGTTAATTGACCAAAGTAAAAAGAGATTGATGTCCACTGCCTTGTAAATTTTCCATTTAGGGTGTCAAGTACTATACTTTCAGTTTGAATTTTTTTTTCTTTTTTTTTTTTTCAGTTCGAATTTTGAAGACAATTGTTCCCTTAAAAAAAACAAACAAACAAAAAAAACAAAACCCCAACAAAATACCACCACAGCCAGCAATTACACTATTAGGTATTTATCCAGATATAAACATAGTGATTTGAAGGGGCACCTGCACCCCAATGTTTACAGCAGCAATATCCACAATAGCCAAAATATGGAAAGAGCCCAGATGTCTGTTCACAAATGAATGAATAAAGAAGATGTGGTATATATATATATACCATGGAATATTAGTCTCTAAAAAGAATGAAATCTTGCCATTTGCAACAACATGGATAGAACTAGAGGGTATTAGGGCGCCTGGGTGGCTCAATGGGTTAAGCCTCTGCCTTCGGCTCAGGTCATGATCTCAGGGTCCTGGGATTGAGCCCCCATAGGGCTCTCCGCTCAGTGGAAAGCCTGCTTCTTCCTTTCCCTCTGCCTGCCCCACACCCTGCAGTCCTCTCTCTCTCTGTCAAATAAATAAATAAAATCTTTAAAAAATTTTTAAAAAGTGATTTAGGAACAACAGCAAGTTTTGATGTTTGAACAACGAGTTGCTAAGAAGTCAATCAACCCTGTTGCTCCTATGAACAGGTCTCCAGCTCTCACAGGTACACTTGCCTGCTGGGTGCTGTTCACTTTGCATTTACATTGACATGATTGAGTACAGTGCTTTTCAAACTTCTAGTCACGCTACATTAATGAATATCATGAAATCAAAATACAATAGGCACTTCAGCTTTTTCTTTATGAACATTCATATACATAGAAAAGTAGAGAGAATAGGAAAATCACCCATATTCCATGATTATCAAGATACTGTCACATATTTTCTTGGATTACCACCCAGCCCATGTCATACCTAAAAAAAAAGAGCCATAATTCCTTGTATTGGACAATACATCTCAGGTGTCTAAAAAATGTTTTCTTACAAACAGTTTGTTCAAATCAGGATCAAACAACATCTTATAAGATTCTATTAATGAGAGAGAGAGAGAGAGAGAGAGAGAGAGACTGTGTGCATGAGAGAGCATGAGCAGGTGGAGGGGCAGAGGGAGAGGGAGAAGCAGGGAGCAGGGAGCTCCACATAGGGATCAATCCTGGGACCCGGGGATCATGACCAGAGTCAAAGGCAGATGCTCAATGACTGAGCCACCCAGGTGCCCCTCAACTGCAGCATTAAAAAAAAAGTGAAACAGAAGAACAGATTACTGACTATCCATGGGCATCACATGTAAGTCTCGTTACTGTTTTATGACATTTCTTTTTACACGTGTGTATTTGTGTCATCTATTATGTATTTTCTTACCACTGGTCAAAGTCACAGAAGTGTGAAAGTCACTTGTTTAGTGATCTTCTCCTCTACTCCATAGGCTCTGGGCAGATTTCAGTGTCCAAAAACACATTCTGCAGTTTAAGGAAGGATATATGCACAGGAAGGAGAGCCCTGTATCTTTGCTCTTCCTGTTCCCTGTCCCCAGAACTCCCCTTGCCACCATGCCTACTATTTCATGTCTTCCCCAGCCTCCAAGGGCTGAAGGGTCATGGAATCTTTTTCTGTTCTCTGGCCCAGCTGTCACTTGGTTTGCCTCTTCTTTGTTCCACTCATTACAATGCCTTTGGTAACTGTTCTCTGGATGCAATATACGTTTTATACTACTGTATATATCAAGCTCATTCAGTGTATCAGGTGTAACTACTTTGCCCTGAGATGTAACTTGCTCTGCGTTTTGCTAACGCTAAGCACTTAACAAATGAATAAACTGAGTTGGAAGTCTGAGACACTAGCTTTAGGTTATTAGGCAGTGTCAAAAAAATCAGACTCCAAGGAGAGACTAGAGAAGAACACAAATTCATGAGGTTTAGACCAGCTCACGAAAAGCAGCAACAACAATAATAGTAGCTACATCATTTTTCAGAGTTTCTTATGTGCCTGGTACTTATAAGAACTTTACTTATTTTATCTAACATTCCCAAAACATCCTGGGAGGAAGGGTATTACCAGCGTTACAAATAAGGAAACCAAGTAGTTAAGTACTTTTGCAAAGTCTAGCATCTAAGCTGTCCTTCCTAATAAGATTCTATTCAGAGGCTATGGGACTCCCAGTTTTTTAACCAATCTTTGAATCCACTTTATAGTTCAGAATAAACTAAGGGAGAAACAGGATGATCAACTTGGACTTCTCTTCCACTTTGCCACAGCTTCTGTAGTCTAAAGAAAATGGACGATTTGGGAAGTCTAAACTGAAAAACAAAGAAACACCATTCTTTCCCTCTTATACACATGCACGAAACACACAGACACACACATGTGTGCATGCACTTTGCATGTGTTAACGATTCATTCTTCAGACCACAGCCTAATGATCCTTTCCCTGGATCTTTCTGATTCCCAGGTGAGGTATACTCTCTCATGGAAACACGTCTCTTCAGAACCCGTTTCAGTGTGTAACTTATTTAACATTATTATTTGATTAACATCTGCCTTGTCCTCTGAGATACAAGCTCCGTAACTATAAGGACCACTCCTGTTTTTGCTCATCATAGTATTTCTAGCACTTAACTTGCTGCCTGGCAGTGACTGCGTTTATGAGTGAATAAATGCATGAATGCCTAGACAAATTTCATCAGTAGTTGTCTCATACTTAAAGAGGAAGCCTGGTACAGCAACATAAAGAATATTAGGGATAAAGGGTCTCTGGGCTAGAAACAATTAGGAGAACATCCACTCATTCTCACCACTAGCTCTATCAGCCTTGTTGCATCTGCAACCATATGCCTTATCTTTCCTTCTGTGACAGTGGCTGGACAGTCTAGATTCTTACCTAAACTCAACCCCTTCACTTTTTACTGGATCCTATTCCCTCTTGCCTCTTCAATGTTACTCATTCTCTCTCTCATGCATTATCAAATTTTCACTCCCTACTGCAGCCCTATGCAACAAAATTTTCTATGATGGAATGTTCTCTGTCCATGCTGTTCAATATGGTAGCTACCAGCCACTTGTGGCTACTGAGTACTTGAAATGTGGTTAATCACTGAGGAACTGTATTTCTTGAAGTTTAACTTAAATTAAATAGTTACATAAAGATGATTTACATCAACATCAAACATGTTATTATTTTTTCCACCTTAAAAAATAATTAACCTCCCTTGACTTCACACTCCTTCAAGATACCACCCCTCTCTGGTCCCTCCTTCATAGTATATAGTATATAGTACAAAATATTTGTCTATACTCCCTGTATCTACTTCGCTTTCCTTCATGTATTCTTAAACTTACTTCAGTCTTTTTTCTTTTTTTTAAGATTTATTTATTTTTTTGACAGAGAGCACAAGAAGGGAGAGGGAGAGAAGCAGGCTCCCCACCAAGCAGGAAGCACGATGAGGGCCTCGATCCCAGCACCCTGGGATGATGACCTGAGCCAAAGGCAGACACTTATCCGACTGAGCCACCCAGGGGCCCTCTATCTTTTGACTCGATATGTCACCATAAGGTTGCTCAGCATCACCAGGGACCTCTGTGTTACCAAATCCTATGGCCAATGGTGAGTGCTCATTTTATCAGAATGAACAGCGTTTTACGTGGTTCATAACTCCCTTCTTGGAAGACTTCTTTCTTAGCTCTGTGTGCTGGGTTTTCATCTTTGCATCTTTTAAATACTGAAATGTCACAAGCCTCAGTCCTTAAACCTTACCTCTCCTCTATATTTTGTTCCTTGGTGCTTTCATCCATTTCCATGGCTTCCCATATTAGGTATAGGCTGCAGATGCCCACATGCATCTCTAACTCTAACTCCAGACTTGCACATCTTAGAGCAAACCCCCTTCTGAAACCTGATATTTGGATGTCTAACCCATGCCTCAAGCTTCATATTCCATTGGATCACTTTTGATTCGCCTTTTAAATCTGCTCTTCCCTCAATCTTTCCCATTTTAATCAGTGCCACCTCCATCTTTCTAATTGCTCAGGCCCCAAGATGTTTGAAAACATCCTTGACCTATGCCACAGCCAATCTACCAGCAATTCCCTCTTTGTCCTACTATAAATAAAACGAGAACCTGACTCTTTCCCATTACCTTACCTGTAAGCCCCTAGTTCAAGACACTACCACAGCTAGCCTGGATTATTACAAGAGCCTCTTGACTGGTCTCCCTTTTATTTGCCTTTATTCTCTTAAAATCACCTCTCTAAACAGAAGACAGTGATCCTTTAAAAATGTAAATAGATTCATATCACAGCAAAACACCGAGCTTTCCAATGGTTTCCCATCTTTTTCTGAACAAAAATCAAACCCCTTACAGCAGTCTGTGATAATCTTCAGAATCTGGCCCCCAATTACTTCAGATGTGGACGGGCCCTCTCTCCCCTCCCTGACTTCCTCCTTCCTCTAATCCACAAGGTCCTCCTCCCTGTTCTTTGAAAGGGCTGAACCCCACCTTCAATCTGTTTATCCTGACTTATTTTACAGGACAGTTCTTCTTCTTCTTTTTCTTTTTTTTTTTTTTTAAGT
Source organism: Martes martes (assembly GCF_963455335.1). NCBI lineage: Eukaryota > Metazoa > Chordata > Mammalia > Carnivora > Mustelidae > Martes > Martes martes. The sequence goes on from NC_137896.1 coordinate 63,654,263, forward strand.
TTTTTATTTATTTATTTGACAGAGATCACAAGTAGGCAGAGAGGCAGGCAGAGACAGAGAGAGGGGGAAGCAGGCTCCCTGCTGAGCAGAGAGTACGATGCTGGGCTTGATCCCAGGACCCTGGGATCATGACCTGAGCCAAAGGCAGAGGCTTAACCCACTGAGCCACCGAGGTGCCCGAGGACAGTTCTTATCTGTCTTCCCAAACTAAACTTAGGAGCCCTTAATCAAGAGTCCAGACTCGGCCTGTTTTGTTCTCTGCTGGATTCCCATCTCAAACAGTGCCTGACATTGAACAGGTGTCCAATAAATCAGTGCCGAGTGAGTGAATTAATAAATTATACTACTAATGCCTAGCAGTATAACCCAGTATAAATCATTTAACCTTTTTTGGATCTCATTTTCCTCATCGCTCAAAGGAGAGAGAAACTAGATAATCTCAAAATGCTCATTTACTCAGTAAATATTTAATGCAACCTACTGTGTGCTTGGCACTGGGTAGGTGCTTCAGCTACAAGAAAAGGTCACAGTCCCTGCTGTCAAGGAGCTGGATTGTGAGTGGATAAACAGCCATACGGGGAATTACCGTGGAGGGCTTCCAGGGAAAACTTCTGAGTGTTCACCTGGCAATGGGTAGGATACAGCTGGGTGAAAAGGGAGTGGAAGCCAGTTCCCAGCTTCCCACGTGTGCACAGGGAATCCTTCCAGACTGTAAACCCTGTGAAGGCAAGGGCTTCCGGTTTTCTCCCAGATTTGGCTCCAGACTCTTATTCTTATCGTTATCTTACCTCGGATACTGGTGCGTTTACTGAACGAAGAAGCGGGGTGGGAGTTGGGGAAGATAATGAATTCAGTTCCAGCTTTGAAACTAGACGACCTTGGTTAGCACCCACCTATGTCATAAGGCGAGGCGCTGCTTCCTGATTTAGGCTCGGACCCACGTATTTTTACATTATGTTCAAGCCCCACAGGAACACAAATCATATCCTATTTAACTTTGGCACAGTGCAAAGGTCCTCAACGTTTTTCAGTCCCACACTTCTCAGAGCTTTCCGATCAGGACGTTGCCATCCGCGCGGCAACTTCGGCGCTGAGCCGGCGACAAAAACAGCGCACGCCCGCGAATTGTCCCACACGCTGGGACCTTCATAGTCGGCTCTTCTCGAGAGTTCCCGGGTGTCCTTGCTAGTTGGCCCCCCGCAAGCCCCTGCGCTAACCTGGGAGGAGTCGACCTCTGCTGACTCTACCAACTGGAAAGTGAAGGGGTGCAGGCACTGAACATGCTGAGAGAAAGGTTAGAAAATGAAAACAGGAGCCACTCAGATAATTAGACACGAATCTTTATTAATAACATATCACACAGGGCTCATAGGTCCTCAGAGAAATCGATTTGTCTATCTTCTAAGGGTAAAACAACGCGTGGCTCCCCCTACGTCTGGCGCGCCCGGCCTTTGGTCTCTCCCGCGCCGGGCGACCCCGCGGTCACGTGCTCCCCCTGTCCTTCTCGCCCAGCGTGCATCCTGCGGTGGGGACGGCCGAGCCATGGCAGCCCTGCTGAGACCAGCTCGCTGGCTTCTCCGAGCCGGGGCAGCCCCGCGCCTCCCGCTCTCCCTGCGCCTCCTCGCAGGCGGCCTAAGCCGGCCGCACGCCGTCCCTTGTCTGCCCGCCGGCCGCGGCGGGCCCCTTGCAGGGTGAGTGCCCACGCGCTACCCTTCGCCTGTCTGCAGCGCGGGCCTCCCCCGGGGTCGTGATGCTGGGGGGCCTGGCCTGCCTGTCTTTCTCCTTGCCCTCTTCCACGCCCTAAGGCCAAACGTCCCGGGGTCTCGGGGGACCCAGCGGGGGTTTCGGGTGACAGGGTCAGTCGACTTGAGAAGGTCATGGCCGTGTGCTGGGTGTGCTTCCGGCATGGATTTAGCTCTCGCTTGGAACTGGGTTTTCCTGTTCTCGGGCTACCGGCGATCTGTTAAGGGAGGAGGGGGTGCTGGGAGGCGGGGGGCTTTGAAGGCTGCTGCTGGGATCGGGTGTTACTCTTCTTAGGATTCACGGGTTTGGATGCTGTCTCACGTGCGAACATTATCGGTGATCAGTAACGAGCTAGAACTTAGATTTCGATAAGTTTATATTTGGGGGGTGGGAGGGATAGGTTGGGAATTTGGGGTGAGCAAGGGATAGTTTAGATAGGGACGTTTAATTGTGATCAGCTTGGGCTTTTGCCTGCATTTTCTGGAGTAGAGTTTTCCTCGATATTTACAGGGGTGCGGTATTGGTTGGGAATTGTCACAGCAGGGCTATGTTAGTGTCAGTTAGTGAATAAGTGAACATGTGCAGGCACTTCGTGGGGATATAAGGATGCTAAGGGATCAGTGGTGTCAAGCGTAGGAATAAATGCTTCATGGATTGAGGTTTATCAGGAGATAGGTCTGGCATAGAGTTGGAGAGGGGATAAGGAAGTTTGGTGAAAAAGTATTAGAGTAGTATTCTGAGAAAGGGAGATGGGCACTGACGTTTTAGAATTGGAGAAAAACTGATTTTGAAATACTGTCAATAAATAAAGGTACTTTGGGAGACGATTTAGGACTAAGAGCTAAGGATTTGCCATTGGACAAGTTAACATTTCTAGGCCTCAGTTTCCTTAGTTAGATGGAGTGGTAATAGTGTTGGTAGTACTGCATGAGATTATCTATAAAAAACACCTAGCATAAGGCCTGGTACCTAGTAAGTGCTTTATTAGTTGTAATAATAGTAATAACCATGATTACATGAATCTTTGTGGAGCAGCCTGGAAACCTACACTCTGCATAAAATTATATGGAGGAAACATTTTATGACTTCTTAACAACGCAGTTATGGATCTTTGGAATGTAGCCTACTTGTAACTTACCGCCTTCCTGGATTTTGTTTTTAGGCCTAAACAGTTAACCTTCAGGAGCCATGCCTCTGCATTCTCAGAAAGCATTTCTCTTCTTTCAGATACTTTATTTGGAGAAAGTTGTGTCAGTTACTCTTATTTTTTAGTCCTTAACTATCCCTGTGAGGCCAGAGGAGGGTGGATGGTATCTCTCATAGTTCTGTTGTGTTTGAGGAAAACAGTAGAACAGAATCTTGTAGAAAGGGTATTGGTCTGGGTGTTCATCAGATCTGGATTCCATTTACTTGCTACATAATCTTACCTAAGTTCTTTGATCCTCAGTTTCATGATTTGTAAAGTAGAGGTAACAAGGCCTTTCTCTCTCCTTTGCAAAGATGGTTTCTTGTCGTTCAGGGTTCAGCTTAAATGCTGTTTCTTCAGAGAAGGCTTATCTCCGCACTCAATGTAAAAACTACCCTATTTTAGTTTTATCATGCTGTGTTTGACTTGTCTAATATTAATCTGCTTTTTGTTTGTTTTCTCAGTAAAAAAAGTGAATTGCATAAGAGCAGAACGTTATCTTGCTCACCACTGTGTGCTCGGCTCACAACAAGCAATGAGAAGAGTATTCCCTCTTTCTCTCGTACTCTTAACAGTCCTTTTATACAGTCTCCTGTCCCACAGCCTTCAAGCATGCCCAGATCTTTCTCACCCGAAAAAACAAACCCTTTCCTAGAACTCTGGACTCATCTCTGGATGTTTACCAATTTCCCTTCCCCTGTCCCTATTTCTGTCTCCTTTATTTCCTCACTTCATATTTACTCTTCTACCTACTGCAGTCACACTACTGGCAAAAGCCATCATTGTTTTATTTATTAATTTTTTATTGTATATTTTTATTTTATTTATTTAATAAGTACATTTCACACCCAGCGTGGTGCCCAACACAGGGCTTGAACTCATGACCACGAGAGCACGATCTGAACTGAGATCAAGAGTCAGTCATTTAACCAACCGAGCCACTCAGGTGCCTCTTTTATATTTTTAAATTATAAAACTCATGTTCCTTGGGGAGCAATTGCAAAATACGGAGAGAATAGTAATAAATTAAGAATTACCCTTAGATGCTTTGCTGGCTCAGTTGGTGGAGTGTGAGGCTCTTGGTCTTGGAATTTTAAGTTTGAGCCCCATGTTGGGTGCAGAGATTATTTAAAAATGAAATATTAAATAAATAAATAGATGAATGAATGAAACAAAAAAAGATACCCTTAATTCTCTCACCCAGAGACAGCCATTGACATATGTATATGTGTGTATACATATACATATGTATATGTATATGTGGGAGAGGGAGAAACAGGGTTCCTGCTGAGCAGGGAGCCGGATGTGGAGATTGAGCCCAGGGCTCTGGGATCATGACCCGAGCTACGCAGGCGCCCCAGAGCTTCACTTCTTAGGAGTTCCTTTCCAGGGTGTCCTGTATTCTAGCTATACCAAACTACTACTTCTGAGTCCTCTACAGCACGGCTTTTTAATGAGCATAAGAATTCCTTGGGGATGTCATGAAAATGGAGATTCTGATTTTGTAGGTCTAGACAGGGGAACTGAGATTCTGCATTCCAAACAAGCCCCCAGATGGTAAAGGTACTGTTGGTCCAGAGCTCTGAGGGGCCATGTTGCACCATCTCTTTGCCTTTGAATGTGGTGTTTACTCTTGGGATGTGTCGTCCTTTTCCCCTACTCAGGTGTTCCTTTTCTCTGTTAAATCTTGATTGCTTCTCCCATTTGACCTCTGCTCTTTTGTGTTTCCCTTAGATCCTGAATCATTAAGCATTATTATATGTGTACCAAACAGCCCTCCAGACCTGGCTGTAAGTTCCTTGAAGGCAGTGATTTTGTCTTTTTCCCTCCCCTGGTGTCTGACTTTGTGGCACATTAATAGGTGTCAAATATTTTTTGAGTAAATCACTGAAAATCTTAGACATTGAGGAAGGAATATTGTGACATGCAAAGACATTTGAAGGGATATTTAATCCATGCCTGTAGTGCAATGAACATCCACAAATTCACACCAATCTTGATTTCTAAGAATGTCCTATGAAAGACAGATGAGGATTATTGAGTCAAATTCTGGAATTTATTAATTAATAATTAATTTTATTAATTTGTTTTCAGACTTGAAGCGCCAGAAGGTATGTACTTCTGTATTCTTTAGTCTTGCTTCTCATTCCTATTTCAATACTTTTTTCTTTTTTTTAAACATATTTTTCTTAAAAACCAGCTCTTCCCTTATCTTCTGTGGGGAGTTTGAGGGGCAAATACTGTTGCTTTCCCCCAGACTCTTTTTTAATTTTTCTCATACTTCTGAATCAGAAGCTGCTTATACTTTCTTGTGAGAGTTTGCAGACTTCTGTGCTTCAGAAGAAAGATAAGCTTTGAATTAAATCTGTTTGGAAGTGGATCTAGTTCGATGATTGGCTTAAGGGTGAAGAGCACATATTGCCCTATGACAGAATGATGTGACTTCTAAGGTTGGAAGGAAAGAAAACTTTACCTTGTTTATTTCTTAATGAGAAAAAGATCTTCTCAGCAAATATTAAGAATCTGTCTGGGTTATGATTCAGCTTCTGGTTTCTGTGTGTATAAATTTATCAATTACAGAGGGCTATGATAGGCACTTGTCCCACTCCTATATGTTGTCCATAAAAGAGGAGCGTAATACTGTGGTTTTTCAGAGAAAAGAGCAGTCACATTTGTTTGTGGTAGGGTCTCAGTTGAGTTTAAGAGGACACATGGTAATAAGTAGTCAGAGTGCTCTAGGGGAGGAGAGCATGGAGGGACTTGGAGACCATACTTCCATCCTGTGTGGCTACATGGGGTTAGGTGTCATGGAAGTTGATACTACCAAAGCCAGTTGATTCCTTCTAGCTATTAAGGTTGATTAGAAGTTGATTATTTGATGTTTGGAAGCCATTGGAGGGTTTTGAGAGGTACAGGTCTTGACAAAGTGTATATAGACTGCAGGAGAGATAGAGGCTGGGGATGGAAAGACCAGTAGGAGCAACATTGATACCACAGATAAGTGCTAATAGGACCTCAGCTAGGTGGTGCAGAACTGAAAAAATAAAAATAAAAACAAACCACTTCCTTTTCTTCTTGAGAGGGAGTGAACAGGAGATTGGTCAGCATGTTGGCAGAATGGATTTGGAGATGAGGATAAATAGTAGTACCTTCGGATTAGATCTTTTCCTTTTTCAGGTTGTTCGTATGAATACATCACACATGTATTTCATCTTCTATGGGTTCATATTACAAATTAGGGAACAAGCTTAGAAGAGTGAAGTAGTTTATCTGGGATCTCCAGTTGGGGATTTAACTATAGACACTGATGCCCAGTTTTGAAGTGTTTTGAATAATATTGTGCTTTAGGTGTTGAAGGGATTGCTTATGGACATAAAGACATTTTTTAAAAAGGTGATATGATACATTATAGATTTAGAAATTAAAGACTATCACAGATAACTAAACACATAAGATCTGAGAATGTAAACTCTGGAAGGAATCTTTAGAGTAAATCTTGTCTATCCCAGTCTCACTTTATAGAGCCTAAAGAGTATCTTGTTCATGTCACATCATAGGTTCCAACCTGTGTTACTGTTCCTCACTTCCTGTCGTAGCTGAGACAAAGGAGACATACTTTTGGACTGGAGGACCTTGAGGTGGAGGGGATGTCTGGATAGGTGGAAAGGAATTGGTGTTTCAAGCCAGGAGACGTTTAAGTGTGGAAGAGTTTTAAGTGGCTTTTCTAGTCTAAAATTTTTGGTGTGTTTGGGGGACACCTTAACTGGCCAAGACTTTTTGGAGAATTGAGGTCTTGTGAAATAGTTGCGTGAGAAAGGTCATTGAGACAGCTTTACAAAATATTTTCTTAAAAGATCACTCAGCAGACACTGAGTGCGTTCTATAATAAAAGCTATTATTGAGCCCTGTTTGTTAGGAATTTTATATATTTTTTCCTTATATGATCTTTACAAGGTAGGTATTTTTCTTCAGAGGAAGTAACTAATGCTTAGAAAGACCAAATACTTTTACCAGAGTCACATAGTTGTTAAATAAGCATAGTTTAGATTTGACTAGGTCTTTAAAAATAAGTGTTGTGCTTTCTGCTAATACACTTTTAAAAGAAGGTGCTCTAGGAAGTGTGCAATTAATATTTATTATGCTGACTTTGCAGGGTCCTCTGTGTATACTTTCTCAGTGTTCCTCAAATTTCGGGCAATTATGTACTGCCTTCAGATTTTTTTGTCCAATCTAGGTACTACTGACAGTATTATTTGTATTTAACGTTCTTCTTAACATTGGTTTTAGGTTTAAACTGATGTTATTATAACTTAATTTTATCTTAAGCAAAAATATTAGTAAAATAAAGAGCTCGATGTGATAGTTACTTTTAAATATTAATTAAAATAGATAAAATGACTGAAATGAAAAATTTTTGTTTAAATACTACCTAAAACCATCTTGCCTAGCAGAAGGGTGATATTTTTGGAAACACTGCAGTATCTCAGTTAATCTTTGTGATAGCCGCCTGAGGTAAATACTGTTAACTCCCGGATTTTACAGGCTTAGAGTTGCAGTAACTTGGACACGCATCTTATAAAATGACACAGCCTGAAGTCAGGCTGGTCTATAGGACTCAGGCTCGTGCTCTTAAAGCTCAGAGCTCCTGTGTTTCTGCAGTGCCATGGAGCCTTCTGTTTTTGTCTCTTAAGATTGTACTTGTCAAGTGTACTTGTCAAGTGTACCAAGAAAATGGTACATAATAGGATAGGATGTATAAAAGGATTAAGTAAGCCTCTAAGGCACTTTTACATGAAATTTTCTTCATCATATTTAAGAAAGTGAGAATGAACAAATTTCATTGGTGAGACTTGTTGCTTGGAATTTGCAGTTAAATGGGCGGGGGGCTTTGGTGATAGGTGTTTCTTTCCCATTTCCACACCCACTGTGGTATAAACTTCCCTCAGCCTTTTACTTGGACTACTGCAATAGTTTTCTAAATGGTATCTCCCTCTTAATTCTTGCTACCTTTTAATTTATTCTTCACCCCCCAGCTAGACTAATCTTTCTAAAACAGAAATAGATCATGCCACATCCCCTGCTTAGAAACCTTCAATAGGGTTCTGATAGAGTTCTGTAGCTGGAATAAAATCTGTACCAAAAATAAAATCCAGACCATTTATTGTCACAGCCTTTCATGATCTAGCCCACTCACTAGTCCAGTCTTCCTCTTCAACCTCATCCCATCTGTGTTGCTCACTTGCTTGGCCTGCTGACTGTTCTGGCTTGCTTGGAGTACTTCTCTGTTGTGCATGGCTGCTGCTTTTAATGCTCAGCTAAAAAATTGGTAGAGGCTTTCCATTCTTTAGTCTCACCCTCCCAGTCTAGGTTTAATTAAGATGTGTCCCTGACCTTAACCTTGGGCAGCTCAGTTGGTTAAGCGTCTGACTCTTAATTTTGGCTCAGGTCATGGTCCCAGGATCTTAGGATTGAGCCCTGAGACATGCTCTGTGGGGAGTCTGCTTAAGATTCTTTCCCTTTCCCTCTGACTTCCCCCCAATCCCACATGCATGTGTATATTCTCTCTCTGTCTCTTTCTCAAATAAATAAATCTTTAAAAATAAATAAAAGGCATTATTCGACACCTGCCTGGTTTAGTCAGTAGAGCGTACAACTCTTGATCTCATGGTTGTGAGTTAAAGTCCCACATGGGGCATGGAGCATACTTTAAATAAATAAAAGGAGGCATTGTATTTTTGAGTTTTTAACATGTTAAAACTTAACTGGAATCAGTATCTGTATGCAACTTTTTAAGAAGAATTACATACTGTGACTAAGTTGGGTTTATTCCACGCGTGCAAAGCTGACTCAACATTTGAAAATCAGTCCATGTAATCATACATACCAACAGGCTAAAGGAAACTCAAGTGGAGTAGTTAAAATGAGAGGTGGGTGAGCACATGAAATAAGTTTGAGATCTCCACTGTCTACAGAACAGTACAGCAAAATAAACGGGGAGGGCAGCTTTATGGACATCAGTCTTGTATTTTATGGACATGTCATAAAATCAAAATGCCTTTCTTTTCAGCCATTGGAGGCTTTCCATTCTCTAGTCTCACCCTCCCAGTCCAGTTTTAATTTTCATTACTTCTATTGTGAACCCCCTATTGCAGCCAGGTTCGTTTCCTTGATGCCTTTCTGCCATGTTGAACTCATGTCAGAAAGAGATTACCCAGATACAGATCCGGGACTTGTCATCCTGTCATTAACTACCTTTTATTGTGACTTTGGGCAAGTTGTTTCAGTTTTCTTATCAATAAAATGAGGATTATGGTAATAATTTTTGTTACCTAGCATGCATCATTAAATGCTTGATAAATCAGTTACTGGTTATACCTACTCTATCACATATCTGTATCCCTATTTTTTTTTCCTTTAAATTCTGGGAGCTCCAAAGTGTTAGATGCTAGAGTGACTCATAATAGCAATGGAGTTAACTTGGGAGGGAGAGTTTGAGAATATGTGTGATTAGTTTGGTGCACATTTGAAGTTAAAAAAGAATGAGTGGGGTGTGTGGGTGGCTCAGTGGGTTAAGCTTCTGCCTTCAGCTCAGGTCATGATCTCGGGGTCCTGGGATTTTTGGAAAAGGCAAAACTATAGAGAAGGAGAAATGTGGTTGTTAGGGGTTTAGGAGGATGGGGGAGGGGAAGAATAGGTGGAGCACAGGGCAATTTTAGGGCAGTGAAACTATTTGGTGACTGCTGTCAAATACATTTGTCAAAACCCATAGGTATGTACATACACAGAGTGAACCCTATTGTAGACTACGGGCTGTAATGTATCATGATTGGTTTATTATTTATAATACATGTACCACAGTAATGCAAGATATAAATAGGGGAAACTGGGTGGAGGGGGAAGAGCATGTACAAGAACTCTGTACTCACTGCATAGTTTTTCTGTAAACCCAAAAATGCTTTGAAAAGGTAAGATATTGGAAAAAAGTACAGACTTAAGAGAGGAGTCCCATGGAAGCCTGCTTAAAATAATCTGCACTGCATGCCTTTTTGAAATATGGACATTCAAATATAAAAATCATTATTTTTTTTGTACTGAAGAGTCAAAATAATCGCCACCAGCACTAAAACAACGACAACAACACTGAGAATAACAATGCCAGATTTTGCCAGAGAAAGTTAAAGGGTAATCTGAATACGGTGGTGATTGCCAGAGTCTCAGGAGGGAACCTAAGATGTTTAACTCAGAAATGCAAAGGAGGGCCTCTGGGTGGCTCAGGTGGTTAAGCGACTGCTTTCTGCTCGGGTCATAATCCCGGGGTCCTAGGATCGAGTCCCAGATCAGGCTCCCGCTGCTCTGTGGGGAGCCTGCTTCTTCCTCTCCCTCTGCTTGCAGCTCCTCTGCTTGTGCTCGCTCTCTCTGTCAAATAAATCAATAAAATCTTAAAAAAAAAAAAAGAAATGCAAAGGAGCAATTTATGACACATTGATGAAATGTTAATAATTTTCCCTTACATGGTTACACCAGTTTTGGTCATCAGAATTTGGCTTGTGCAAGTCTGATAGGTAGGTGCTAACGCTACATGGACGTACTTTCACCCCTGGACTTCTTCTTTACTTTCTGTCATAACATACTTACTGTTCCAGGCATGGAGTTCCTAATTTCCTACTGGGTGTATTTCTGTGGAATTTAAAAATAAATTTTGGGCCAAATAATCAATGTAGAAAGCACTGCCATGTAGGGAAGCACTGGAGACTTCCTTTTGAAGAGTGAAGCATCCTTTAGTTAAGTATGTAACCCTTCACCATCGTTCGTTCTATGGTGGATTCATAGTTCAGCATATCTAATTAAAGTCAAGTATACTTGTGTGAAGGAGACTTGGCCTCATTAAAGATCTGTTTGTGAGAAAAATTAGCTTTAAAATGTTGAGAATAATGTTCTGGTTTATTAACTTGTCTTCTGTCTAAATTTTGTATTTGTTAGATCTTACATTTTAAAACTGCATTTTATTTTATTTTTATTTATTTTTTTAAAAGATTTTTATTTATTTATTTGACAGACAGAGATCACAAGTAGGCAGAGAGAGCGGGGAAGCAGGCTCCCTGCTGAGCAGAGAGCTGGATGCAGGGCTCTATCCCAGGACCCTGAGATCATGACCTGAGCTGAAGGCAGAGGCTTTAACCCACTGTGCCACCCAGGTGCCCCTAAAACTGAATTTTAGCAAAGGTTTTACTTTTCTGCTTTTTCACAGCTTACAAGATTTGAGTTGTGTAAAAAAAATCTTGGCAAATATATTTCGCTACAACTTTGAAGTTTCTTTTTCTTTTTTAAACATTTTTTATTTTGAAGTGATCTCTACACCCAACATGGAGCTCGAACTCACAACCCCGAGCTCAAGAGTTGCATTTACCACCGACTGAGCCAGCCAGGCACTCCTACAGTTTTGAAATTTACATACTAATCAGTTTTCGTTGTTGAACAATATTATTGATTGCACACTCACCTGAACTTCATATGTTCTGGATGATTTAAAATAATGTTATTTTGTGTTTGCCTAACAAGGGTATAGTTCAGTAAAAACTGATCCAGTGGATAGGTTCATGGCCAGAGAAAACCTTTGAAAATAGAGGATAAATATTTAGGAGTGGTACATATTTCTGTAGTTTGTAGGTGGTTAACATTTAATTAACTCAGCCTATTTTAACAAACTAATCAATTAGCCATCTATAATGTGCTGAACATTAGGTTTGTAAAAGTAAGAAGACTTTGACTTAGTTAGTTTTCCAATTTGTTTACGTAGATAGAATCCTTGAAGGCCAGAGTGCTTGTGATTTGTCCCAGATCATGGTGGTAGAGTTTCTGGTCTAGTATCAAGTTACTGCCTTTGTGATTTACATAATCTTGTGGTGAAACTTTTGGTATAGCTTTCTTTAATGTAGCATCACATACTCAATTATTCAATTTGTGACTGGTTTTCCAGGTTAATAACATAGGCTAAGAAACCAACAGTTTTATTTATTTATTTGTCAGAGAGAAAGAGAACACAAGCAGGGGAAGCTGCAGGCAGAGGGAGAAGCAGGCTTCACGTTGAGCATGGAGCCCAGACGTTGGTCTCCATCCCAGGACCGTGGGATCATGACCTGAGCCAAAGGCAGCCTCTTAATCTACTGAGCCACCTAGGCATCCCTATTTATTTATTTTTGAAAAGATTTTTTATTTCAGAGAGAGAGAAAGCACTAGCAGGGTGGGGGAGGAGGGGAGGAGCAGAGGGAGAGGGAGAAGCAGATTGTCCGCAAGGCAGGGAGCCCCGATTGGGGGGAGGGGTTTAAGAGTGGGGGATGGCTCCATCTCAGGACCCCAGGATCTTGATCTGAGCGGAAGCCTGAAGCTTAACTGACTGAGCCACCCAGGCATCCCAACAGTTTTATTTTTAAACTCACTACTTTGTAAATATTTTTTTGGTAATTGTGGTAAAGATGTGCATATACAAGAAAAATGGGGTTATCATCCTGAAGGCATCCCTGGATTAGTAAGTATTTTTACATCATACTTCGTTAATATGTGCTTTGTATATATTACTTAGTTATACTTACTGGCTGCTATTGGAAAGTTTAAGATATTTTGGGATAAATGCGTAAATCTTTGCACATTAGAAATTTTGTGTTAGGGTGCTTGGGTGGCTCAGGCGGTTGGTTAAGCATCTGCCTTGGGCTCAGGGTCATGATCCCAGGGTTCTGGCATCAAGTCCTGCATCAGGCTCCCTGCTCAGCTGGAAGCCTGCTTCTCCCTCTGCAACCCCACTCACCCACCTTCCCACCCCCTGCTCATGTGTGTGCTCATGCTGGCTCTCACGAAAATAAAGTTTTTAAACAAAACAAAACAAAAACCCAGAAAATTTGTGTTAGAAAGTGCTGTTGGAATACAGAGTAAATTTAAATTTTGATTCAAAGATTTATGACAGGGTTATCCTCACACATAAGGATTATTTTTAAATTTGCTATTTGTAAATCAGGTACAGCCTGTATATCTATAGTATGGAATACCTCTGCTTTCATTTTTTTAAAGCATTTGGCTTATGTGTTAGGCTCTGTATTAAAATACTGAATGGTTTAAAGGTTTTTGCTCTTTATAAACACACATGTACTAGTCTGACCTTACCCAGTAGACAGACCCTTTTTTTACTTTCTGAAAATTAATGATGTTTAATACCAGAAATCCTTTTAAAGATTATATTTATTTATTTGATAGAGAGAGAGCACAAGCAGGGGGAGCATCAGGCAGAGGGAGAAGGCGGCTTCCCACTGAGCAAGGAGCATGATGTAGGGCTCAATCCCAGGACCTGAGCTGAAGGCAGATGCTTAACCGACTGAGCCACCCAGTGCCCCTAGATATCCAGTTTTATTCTTTATGATTGTAGTTGTTAAAATAAGTAGAAAAGTATGTAATTAGCAGTTTGACAGATGGAAAGCAGATATGAATTGGGAACTGAAACATTGTCACTATAAAATGTTTCAAATTTATTTAGACAGATTGGAATTTCTTTTGTCCTGAATGATTCTTTAAAAAAAAACCTGCATAATTTGAACTTGGACATTGGTCTTTTATTAAATTCATAATGAGATTATACCTAGAAAACATTTGAAAGCAGTTATCAGAATTATATATATATTTTAGATCTCTTGTCTCATTTGTAGAGGTAAGAAGAGCTTTGTAGCATAAACTGCCTCATTTTCTTTCAATAACCTGGTTTTGCTTAAGGGAAATTAAAAAAAAAAACAAACACTTAAAGTGCACCATATTATTGTCTTAGTTTGAAATGATTCCGTGCATAAGGTTTTCAAGACCAAATCAATTATTTAAGGGATTTACTTTGCATACTTGTGTGTACATATGATTTTATTTAAAGCAAAAGACAAAACTTCTTTCTTACACTCTGAGCATTTTTGCTTTTGCACCAGAATTTAGATATTTGGTATTTAGGAGTATTTAATTTTATATTTACCTACTATTTGGTAACCAATAAACTTGTATAAATTTTGCTCAAGAAGAGAACTTATATGGTAGGAATTGTGTTAGTTAATTACCAATTTTGTTTCATTTTATAGAGGGCTACTGAACCAAGCCAGGAGATATGCCATTGCTGTTGAGAAAAAGAATTATCTTCAAGAGGAGCCTGCTTCTTCTCATAGAAGGAATGCCAGTCAGTTTGACTGGGCTCTAATGAGACTGGATAATTCTGTCCGAAGAACTGGCCGCATCCCAAAGACTCTTCTGCAAAAAGTCTTTGACAATACTTGTAACTCAGGTATTTGAAAATTTTCTGTACAAAAAGTTGAATGTCTTAATAAATACCTGTTCGGAGGCATTAGAACACATTATTTGATATTTTTAATTTTGTTTGTTATTTTTTTTTAATTTTTTTTTATTTATTTTTATTTATTTTTTTTAATTAAATTTTTTATTTATTTTCAGCGTAACAGTATTCATTGTTTTTTCACCACACCCAGTGCTCCATGCAATCTGTGCCCTCCCTAATACCCACCACCTGTTATTTTTTTGATCATCACGATTTTATGTTAGGATTGTGATCTTTCCAACTCATCAGGGCAAAGTTTTTGCGTAAAGCATTTTGTTTTTTATGTTTATTTCAAAATCAGCAACTAAAAATGGGTCTTTCTCCTTTCCCCAGTTTATAAGAGAGTCACTTTCAGTGGTAAATTGTCTTGGCAGTTATCGTTTTTCTTACCTTCCATTGTATAGTGTCCGCTTTCTCTAAGATGCTTATGTATGATAGATTTCCAGAAAGACTGGAAAGACTATTTCCCTTTCATTTTCACTTAGTTTCGCAATCTATTTGAGCCACTTACTTTGATAATCCAGTAGAAGTTTGTGGACCTTCTTACCACCCTCCCCCCCACAAGCCCACATGCAAACACACTCATAATTTTGCATGTAGTTACACAACATGCACCAGCTTCCTAAAGCCCATCTGGATTTCATTCACATTAAGAAGCTGTGGAATCTAATGATGAGGGGTATCAAAGGAAGTATCCGTTCTAATTATGTGCACTTAAAGGCTATTGTATTATTTTCTCTTTTTGATTTATTCAGTTGTATGACTATTACTGTAGTTACATTTAGGACATTTTTATCTCCTCAAAAAGAAATCTCCCAAATCCTTAGCCTTTATCCCCCAACCCCTCATCCCTTCCAGCCTTAGGCGACAACTAACGTACTTTCTGGACTTGCAGATTTGCTTATTATGGATACTTTATATAAATGGAATCATACAGTAAGTGGTTTATTTTTGGTTTTGTTTGGTTTAAAAGTCACCTTTCAGGGACACGTAGATACATGGAAAAAGGGAGAAGGAAGTTTGTATTGTTTTGTAATTGATTTTAAACCTGAATTTGATATTGATGAGTTTTAACTGTACTGCATTGTACTATTTTCTTAAGATACTAAGAAGCTTAGCCTTTGAATTGCAGTAAGCACTGCTTATAAATTCAGTTCTGGGTATTTTTATATGGTATAGAGTTTTGCAGATTACATAGATTCCTAATCTTAGCTTCCCTTAGAAAACAAACTAATTTTAAAAACATAACTTTTAGTAACATTGTAAATGATACTTGTAGATTTGGGTAAGGTTTTTTCCCAGCTTGCAGGTACTTTTAATACTGTCTGAGGCAGGAGATTTTTGAATATTTATAGATTTGGGTTTATGTTTTGATATTTATCTGTATGATACTGCTACTGTGTTAAATATTATCTGTTCTCTTTTTTTCATAGGTAGCCCAGGTGGTAATCAAGCCTTGCTTCTCTTGCGTAGCTGTGGTTCTCTCTTGCCTGAACTACAGCTCTCAGAGAGAACAGAATTTGCTCATAGGATATGGGACAAACTTCAGAAATTGGGTATGATTGTTTAAAAATATGTGTATATGTAAAAGATGTAGATTTTTTTTTCTTTTGGTAAATAATTTCTTTACATAAATGTTCTAATTCAATTTTATGGGAGAGCTACTTGGTAATATTTATTTGGTGAGTTATAGTGACATCTAGGGGCATTAAGAATAAAATAATTTACTAATGTAGCATTGTTTGTCAGCTATACTCAAATGAAAAAAATGAAATAATTTTCATACAATTATTACTCTTTATGGTAAGTTAAAAAAGAACCAAAAAAAAAGCAGTTGGTTTGTCAAAGTTAGGAATGCACATATCATTTGACCAAGCAGTTCCATTTGTTAGAATATAGTACAGATATACTCAAATGTGCAAGAGGTTATCTATCCTTTATTGTAGCTTGTTTGTAATAGTAAGAAATTGGAACCAACCCTAGGGTGTCTTGCTAGGATTGGTTAAATAAATTATGGGTTTATGAAATGGAATACTGTGCAACTTGTTAAAAAAAAAAAGAAGGAGTTCTTCTATACTAATGTGGGTGTTCTCCACAATATAAACAAAAATTAAGGTGCGGAATAGTATATATAGAATACTACCATTTTAAAGAAAAGTGTTTATATCTGTATATGCATACAATATTAAAATATTTCTGGAAGGATAATAAATACTAGATATAATTTTTGCTTTCTACCTTTTAATGCCTTTAGAATTTTGAGCTGTGAACATTGTATCTGTTCAGAAAATAATGTAATTTATCTTTTTTTTTCATTAACATATAATGTATTATTTGCTTCAGGGGTATGGGTCTGTGACTTATCAGCCTTAAACCATTCACAGTGCTCACCATAGCACTCCATATGCTCACCATAACCTCCCCAGTGTCCATAACCCACCCACCCTATCAATCCCCCCACCCCCCAGCAACCCTCAGGGAAAATAACATAATTTAAAAGACCATTAGATAAGATCCAGTGTTTAGTCCTCATTTTTAAAAATCTTAACAAAAAGGCACCTGGGTGACTCAATTTGTTGAGTGTCCAACTCTTGATCTTAGCTCAGGTCCTGATCCCGGGGTTGTGAGTTTGAGCCTTGCACTGGGCTCATGCAGCACATGGAGCCCACTTAATAAAAAAAAAAAAAAAAAAAAGTCTTAGTCTTAACAAAGAACAGAAGGATGCTTCTTTAACATGTTGAAATTTAAAGCCAACAATCAATATCATGTGTGATGGCAATGAAATAAGACGGGAAACAATACTAGAAATTACTGTTTTTTATTTTACTTATTTATTTTTGAAATTACTTTTTGTTTTTTTGTTTTGTTTTGCTTTTTAAAGATTTTATTTATTATTTATTTGACAGAGATCACAAGTAGGCAGAGAGGCAGGCAGAGAGAGAGAGGAAGGGAAGCAGGCTCCCTGCTGAGCAGAGAGCCTGATGCAGGGCTCGATCCCAGGACCCTGGAATCATGACCTGAACTGAAGGCAGAGGCTTTAACCCACTGAGCCACCCAGGTGCCCAGAAATTACGGTTTTTTAGATGATGTGCTTATTTATCTTCAAAATCCCAGAAAATCAATTTATAATAAAGTAATAGGAAATATTAAATGTTCAATAATTTATAACTTTTCCTAGTTAGAAAGCAGAATGCATAAATTTATATTATGTGTCACACCTAGTCACAAATATGTAAAATGTCTAGGAATATCCTTCAACAAACATGTTGCACACCTATGGAAAAGTCTACAGAGTCAACACAGACTCACCTCAGTTCTGAATTCATCTAGAATTAATCTTGATGACAAGTTTGTTTTTTAAAAGTTTTTAAAAGAAAAGATGAATATTGGACTTCAGAATGGGAAAGACTTTTCTCAGTAAAAGAGCAGCAGAAAAGTTGAAGATAAAGAATTAATTTCATAAAAAGAAATTTCCACATGTCAATAAGTCATGTAATTTAAAAACACATGTGAAACTGGGAGAAATATTTGTGAAATATATGTACCTTCCTTCAGCTTTAGAGCTGTAGCCAACCATTATTAGAGTTCAACTTGAATTGATGATGTTTTAGAGGTTTCCAAACACTTTATGGTAACCCTGTTGTGTCATCACATTGCAGATATTGAGTTGCACTTGGTTCCCCTTAAAGCCCTGTATAACCCATTACAATGGTTAACAGATTGGCACTCAGGGCAGACCACCTGCATTCAAGTCTGTGGTCACTTACAAAGCCATGTTGCCTTGGGCAAGTGGAAGAGTCAGTTTTCCTCATCTATAAGATTGGGGATAAGAGAAACTGTCTCAAAACTGTTGTGAGGAGGAACTGGGACTCTAGATGCAGAGCACTTAGCACAGTTCCTGGAACATAGTAAGCACTCTACATGTCTAGTAAGATAAACATTAATTTAATAGAATAGATCTTTGCTGCCTAGAATCTCAAACTGACACCAGATACTTACCACAGGCCTGTGGTGCTACTGGCAGTTAAGTAAAGATACGAAATTTAATTCATACAAACTTAGTAAAACATTGGTCATCATGATGACATAATGTCATCAGTGGGTAGAGGAAGGCTGAATGGTAACCTTGATTGATGGGGCCTTAGGCAAGATGGACCCGGAAAGAAAACAAAGGGTTTTGGAATAGGGGTAAATTAACAAAAGCAGACCAGTAATGGTGTTCAGCAACTGGAAGTGGAGCCTTCAAAGAAACACCTTGAGTAAATAAGCAAAGTTGATAGTACTGCCCTACCTGTGTAAAACAACTACAAGACATAATCCATCTTGGTGTGTCTGTACTATGGCAAGAACTGCTTTGTCGAAAAATCTTTCAGTCACTTTTTTTTTAAAATTTTTTTTTAAGATTTTATTTATTTATTTGACAGAGGGAGAGAGATCACAAGTAGGCAGAGCAGCAGGCAGAAAGAGAGGGGGAAGCAGGCTCCCCGCTGAGCAGAGAGCCCGATGTGGGGCTCGATCCCAGGACCCTGAGATCACGACCTGGGCTGAAGGCAGAGGCTTAACCCACTGAGCCACCCAGGTGCCCTCTTTCAGTCACTTGAAACACAGAGGTATCGTCAACATTTTCCAACAGGAAGGGAATACTGTACTTCATAAGTAAGAGACTCCTTAACATCTGAATAAGCAGTTACTTGTAACTGTACAGTAATTCAGTTACTTACTGTCTTAAATGCTTAGCTTGCTGTGTTCTGACAGGATTTCTGTATAGATGGGTCTAAGCATGGGGTGAAATGCTGAAGTGATCATTTTATCCTTTTCGTTTGTTAAATTTAAGTATGCATATTTTAGTTGTGATAAAGGGTTTGATTTTAGGTACTTTTCTAAAAATTTGATTTAAATTTTATTTGTAGGTACTGTGTATGATGTAAGTCACTACAATGCTTTACTTAAAGTCTATCTTCAAAATGAATATAAATTTTCACCAACTGACTTCTTGGCAAAAATGGAGGAAGCAAACATTCAACCAAATCGAGTAGGTAGTTGCTATTGTAAATGTTTATTGGTTACGTCACTTTTTTTTTTTTTTTAAATCCCAGGAAAGAAATAGTATTTAAAAAATATTAACTGGCCCATTTCATTGACAGGTGACATATCAGAGGTTGATTGCTGCGTATTGTAATGTGGGAGATATTGAAGGTGCCAGGTATGGAGCTCTATAAATATGTTTAAGCAAACACATTTGTAAATCTTGTAAGCCTAGAATATATTCACTATATTCACTCCTTTTCTTTTTTTTTAATTAAAGTTTCTTCTTAGGGAAATTACTTCAGAAGTATTTTAATCTAGCAAATTTGGTAATATGACTTCGATAAAATATAAAATTGTGTAGGAGGAGAAAGACAAGTGAATATTGCTATTTTAATTAAAAATTTGATTTACCAGAGCAGAGGTTTAAAGATGCTGAGGTGTATAAAGTTAGCTTTAGTCTTCGTAAATTGGTATCTTCTAAAGGAAATGTCCTTAGCCATTTAAACTGTATTCATTTATAAAACTGACAATATTCTCTCTGTCTTGCTGATTCATATAAAATCAGTTGTGACATTTATTTCTTTGTGTAAAAATAACTGCTACTTTTGGATGGAGGTTTTACGAAAGAAAGGATAAATTGAAATGTATAATTCAGTTTTAATTAAATGGTTTTTATTAAACTCTATGCTTTTTTAAAAATATAATTTAAAAAAATTTTTTTTATAAACATATAATGTATTATTATTAGCCCCAGGGGTACAGGTCTGTGAATCGCCTAAACTCTATGCTTTTTAAGGCTAATTAGTAGTATAGAAGAAATAATCAGGTTTTAAAAACTTACCTGCTATTTTTACCAAGAGTAGTTCAAGTTATATAATTTGATATAATGGAAATAATTTCAGGGAGTGAGATCTTACATACTTATTTTGTAAAAAGTGGTTTTGATGTATATTTCCAAGGAATATTTTCATTTGTCTTTTACTGCAGCAAGATTCTTGGATTCATGAAAACTAAGGATCTGCCCGTCACGGAGGCAGTTTTCAGTGCTCTTGTTACAGGGCATGCAAGAGCCGGGTAATGTTCAACCTAAGGTTTTATTCTCAAGCAAGGTTTAAATTAGAATAATTTTAGAAGATCCTTAAGCCGTGTTTATCTGCTCCCTCAAAAATTTTGAGTGTGTGAGATAGAACATGCAACTTTTAAATGACTTATTAAATACAACTTTGATTTAGAAAATTTCAACTTTAAAAATTGGGCCAGATCCAAAGTAACTGACTTTGTAAAGTATTTTAACTGCTCTCTTGATACCGTGGAAAACAATTTCATTTTTGAAGGATAATTTCCTAAATGTTATTCTTCCTAGAAAAGTAAATTTGAGTCATAGCATACTTGATAAAAAAGGACACGTTAATTTAAGGTCTATGTGATTATTATGCAATTTGGTTTTTCTTTTGAAAAAGTTGCCTGTCAGACTTTGAGGTATTTTTTATTTTTGTTATTTCAGAGACCTATAACCATTTTAGTATGTACTTGCCCTTTTCTGATGTCCTTTGCTAACTCATCTCAGTGGTTCATAAGAATTTTTAATAAGAATAGGGTAGTACATTTTAGGTTGAATTATAATATTACATTGGGCAGTATTGTAGTAATCTATCCTCTATTCTTTGAATAACTTCCAGAGATATAGAGAATGCAGAAAATATTTTCACAGTGATGAAAGAGGCTGGAATTGAGCCTGGTCCAGACACATACCTAGCATTATTGAATGCATATGCTGAAAAGGGTGACATTGACCGTGTTAAGCAGGTATGACTTATGTCATATAAATAAAAATACTTAAAATCATTTGTATAAAAAATAAAATCATCGATGTAAACTTGTGTTCCATTTTGCATGAAGCAGAAAAGTATAATTTCTATCTATTTTTAAAGGCATTTCTTGTAGACACTGGTATTGAAGGAGAATTTTTATAGTTTGGTACCTTGGTGTTGATTCAACAGTTATTGCTGAAATATAATATTTTCTGCTTTATAAGAGAAGTCCTAACCTTTAGATGGTATATGTTCCTGATTTTTAAAATCTTGGTATTTTAATTTATTTGGCTTTAATTAAAAAATACTGGTTTCTAACTTGTTCTTCTAATTTCTGGAACTGCCTACAGACTCTGGAGAAGGTGGAGAAGTCTGATCTTTACCTTATGGACCGTGATTTATTGCAAATTATTTTTAGTTTCAGTAAAGCTGGGTATTCTCAATATGTCCCAGAAATTTTGGAAAAAATTACATACGAAAGAAGATACATTCCAGGTAGTTACTAAAAATTTATTTTCATGATTTTTCTAAAAATCTGAATTACAGTTCTTTAATATCAGGGTATGGTACATGAACATAGGACTCTTTTAAAAGTCAGCTTAATAAGCTAAATAGCTTGAGTTAATGAGCATGTCAGAATGTTTTGATTTGGAAGTGCTTCTTTCCCTTTTTTTAAAGATTTTATTTATTTGACACAGAAACCACAAGCAGGGGAGCAGAAGGCAGAGGGAGCAGGAGAAGCAGGCTCTCGGCTGAGGAGGGAGCCTGATGCGGGACTTGATCCCAGGACCCTGGGATCATGACCCGAGCTGAAGGCAGACATTTAACCAGCTGAGCCACCCAGGCGCCCCTGGAAGTATTTCACTATTATTTAGGCAGATAGTCCTTTTGGTGCTTGCACTTTATAAGTTTGTCTTTCGTAGTGATTGCAGTATAAAAATATTATTCAGTGCAGTAACAGAAAATGTCTTTGTTCTCTTCCCAGATGCAATGAACCTCATTTTGCTTTTAGTCACCGAGAAATTGGAAGATACAGCATTCCAAATTTTATTAGCATGTCCTGTATCAAGGGAAGGCAGTCTGAGTGATTTTGGCAGTTTCTTTTTGCAACACTGCGTGACTATGGATACGGTATTCTGTCTGTTTTTACTTTGTAGACAGTGTAATAGGCAGTGAAATAAGAGTCTACAGATGTAAGAACGTATTATGAGATTAGACCAATTATAAGCATTACGAAAACTTTGTTTCTGTGTGTAAGTTGATGAGGTAGAAAGAGGATGAAAGGTTCAAATTTTTCATCCCAGGAGTGGCAGTATGTTTGCAGAAGGTCAGATGGTAGGATATTTGTGGATACAGCTGATGTGGTGCCTTTTTTTCCTAGCCTGCAGAGAAGCTGAAAGACTACTGCAAGAAGTTAAAGGAGTCCCAGATGCACACATCTCCTTTGCAGTTCACACTTCAGAGCGCGTTACTAGCCAATAAAACTGGTACTATATTCTCATCATTAAAACTGACACAGATAAGTTTTGCTGAGATAGCTATGTAATATTTTATGGTATCTCTTGCAGATTTGGCAAAAGCTCTGATGAAGGCTCTGAAGGAAGAAGGTTTTCCTGTCAGAACTCATTATTTCTGGCCATTGCTTGTTGGACGTCAGAAGGAGAAAGATGTTCAAGGTTAGGTTTTGCCTTTCACAGATTTGTGATGGTTCAGAGGTCCAGAATAGGTTTCTACACACATCTAGTTGAGGTCTTTGGGAAGGCAAACTTATTTCTGAGTAGTAGATCTTCTGAGAAAATAGAATTGATTTAAATCACAGTCAGGAATCACATAAGCATTTTTTTTTTTTGAAGATTTTATTTACTTATTTAACACAGAGAGATCACAAGGAGGCAGAGAGGCAGGCGGAGAGAGAGGGGGAAGCAGGCTCCCCACTGAGCAGAGAGCCCAATGTGGAGCTCCATCCCAGGCCCCCGAGATCATGACCTGAGCTGAAGGCAGAGGCCTAACCCACTGAGCCGCCCAGGCGCCCCTCACATAAGCATTTTTAAAAACAGTGGATTTTTTTCATCCTAATTTCACTTCTGACTTATCTCTGATCTTGATATTCAAACTTGTGGGTGTAGTTTTAAGAAGTTTGTTATTTTTAAATTTTTCAAAAAACTCTTTAGTTCTTGATTTTGCATATACTGTTTGAAATTAGTTTGTCTAGCCTTATTCAAGATAAAGTTATGCATAATCAAGCCATTTTCTTTGTGGACCCGTCTCCTTAACTGAGCCGACTTATAATAATAGGAAAGACAGCAAAACTTTTATTGTAAAATGAGTGCTCATGACCTGACAGCCTGCTGATTGAAGGACAGAAATGTTCAATCTTTCAGGTTCTTAAGTACGTTTAAGCATTTAGCATACTTTCCCCTTGTACACATGGGATGCCTATAGGATATGAATAAGAATTGAACAAATATTAAATTTTAGAGTACAGTATCTAATTCTTTGGTTTGCATTATTGGTAATTCAGAAAGAGTAGTCTCATAAAAAGATGCTTTTAACAGAAGTACTTCCCCCTTGGGGAAACAAAAAATGGTCTTTTTCATTTTATCTCGCAGTATAATGTGCTTTAGAATGAGATGCAGAGTTGTTAGTATGACATTGGGTGACAAACAAAATGCACAAACAACAAAAAAAGTGCTTTTAGCAGACTTTCATATTGCAATTTTATTTTAAATATATAGTCGTCTCCTGGTCTAAAGGAAATAGTGAAACAAGTATTCCCTAATTGTTTCTGGCTATAAAAGTCTCAAAATCCTTTTTAGAAAAATCTTCATGAAAACAATATGCTAGTCGATTAACTCTTTGCTTATCTTCCAGTTCTGAAAGCTCCAAGAAGTAACCTTTAACCTAGTATTTTTGAACCAGAGAAAGTTTACATCATTCCATGAAAATCTTTGGGCATATTGGTATTGTCCATTTTTACACAGATAAGAAAATACTTTCGAAAACACCCCCTGTTGAAATATTTGTCTGTTCATCAGAAAATTTGCTTTCTTCAACCTTACGACTGTATCTAGACTTCAACTGGTTACCACATTTTTTA
Source organism: Martes martes (assembly GCF_963455335.1). Lineage (NCBI taxonomy): Eukaryota > Metazoa > Chordata > Mammalia > Carnivora > Mustelidae > Martes > Martes martes. The sequence goes on from NC_137896.1 coordinate 63,678,481, forward strand.
GCAACTTAGTAAACATGAAAGAATTCAGGTAATTTCTTCCGATAGTTGTAGCTGGAACTAATAGACAAGTGGGCTTTATTTTCAATCCATCCTTTCTTGGAATCTTACCGTTTAGATTTCAAGAGTGCCTTGTTGAAAGCTCACTTCATATTAATGAAACAACTGAGAGGGGCAGAGAGATTTGATGACCAACCTTAGGTTCCACACTTAGCTCTCAGTTGTGCTGGGATTAGAACAGGATTTCTGTTCTCTTAGACACTTTTTAATCTCTTAGACACTTTTTAAAAATACATAACACCTCCATATTAAACATTTTTAAGTGTTACGCTGTATTTATTTTATAAAAAGTCTTAACTAGTATAAGTTAGATGCCGGTTTTTGCATTAAGGACATTTTAAAAAGTCCTATCAAGTTTTTTAATCAGTGAAGGTTTTATCTGGAAAAATATAAAAACTGAGAAAGGTACAAGACAGTGTCAGTTGTGTTGTAGTTTTTGAAAACGAGTTTCTCCTTTGCAGGAGGCCCAGAAATATAGTTAAGTATGTATTCTGCAATTTCCCTTCATGTAATAATAAAATGGCTCTACATATTCTATAAGGTTTCTTTAGGGTAAGGTAAGAAAGACATGTTTTTATTAGTGCAATGAGGTTTTTCTTCATCCGGGAAAAGTCCTATGTAAACTGGTAGAAAGAACAGAAGAAAATTAATGGCTGCCATAATGGAGCATGTAGAGGAGTGTTTCTCGTAAGGACTAAATAAAACCCTTTGGGAAATCAGAGACAGGTATTTAGAGGTCAGATCAAACTGAACCAAGGGTTTTCAGGAACACTGTGATGATAGCATACTGAGTTCTCGAACAGTTCATCCATCACCAACCCCTAAGAACGATTCACCAAGCGACTTCCCCATGGCTTACTAGTATTTTTCTTTGGGGCATAAATGGGAAAGTCACCACTTAGAATTTTAGCAGATTGGCCCAAATGAGAGGAAATAACCCAGAATGATTGAGGATTTACATCTCTGGGTATATTTGGAAAACACAAAAATCAGAGTATGGAAGGGGTAAAATATAGAAGGAAGGACCAGTATGAAAGCTTAAATGCCAGTTGAGTAAAGGGGTTGAATAGAGACTACTTCTCCAAAATAAGGAATCACCTCTAATAGAGTGAGTGCCCTGGGTAGAGTCTAAAGTCATGTGGAGTAAATAGTTACAGTTGGTGAAAATTGTTCAGGTAAACCATTTATCTTTCCTAAAAGTTTGAATTTTTTCAGTTCTCTCTCTTTTTTTAAAAAGATTTTATTTATTTATTTGACAGAGAGAGAGAGATCACAAGTAGGCAGAGAGACAAGGCGGGGCGGCGGGGGGGGGGGACACAGACACCCCGCTGAGCAGAGAGCCTGATGTAGGGCTCAATCCCAGGACCCCGAGATCATGACCTGAGCTGAAGGCAGAGGCTTAACCCACTGAGCCACCCAGGTGCCCCAATTTTTTCAATTCTTATAAAACTTTTTGAATGGAGACTTTCCTCTAGATTGATAAACTTTGCCATGACTGTCTTTGAAATACTTCTATTAGATGGCTTAGTCTTAGATGGTGGCTTAGTCTTAGTTTATGTTTTCTACGTTCACAGAAGTTTGGGATCCATGTTTATATTTAAGTTAATATATGATTATTTTAGTCTTTTTCCTTTAAAAAGAAACACAAATTGTATTTTTTAGGAGGAGGTAAGTATGTGAGATCAATCACATTTTTTCTCCTTGTTGATAAATGTTTCTGTCTGCCAATCACTCAGTCAATTCTTGAAGTAAATATCTTTGTATGCTCCCTCAGAATGCCTGAGGGAGTGACAGCTTACTGGATTAGAAGGTGTGGACCCAAGGTTTTCCTAAACCAGCTTTAGCTTCAGTTAGAAAAATACATAGGTTAAAAATGCTGGCAATACAGGTCATCTAAATGAGCAGAATGTACTCCTCCCCTTAATACACATCATTGGAAAAGTGATGAATTAAGAGAATAAAATGTATTTGAAGCATAAATATTGGGGTGAAGTGTTTTGTACAGAAATAGGACTCTTCTATTTACAATCAATTCGTTGGCCTATTTTCAAACATTAGCAAATCAAATATATTTACCTTACTATGCTACGTTTATTCTCTGTATCATCTAAGGAAATATAAAAAAATTACGAGGGCACTTTAAGACAGCTAAGATATTCAATCATTATTATTATTATTAACATTTATTTAGTATTTTTAGGGTTTCACACATTTTTTCCTTTAAATGATGACCCCAAGAGCTAAGTAGAGAGATTTACTGTCATCATATATTATGGACAAGAAGCTGCTAAAAACCAGTTTTTGGTGGGATATTAAGGACTTGATCCCAGGTTCTTATTCCAGGAAAAAGCAGAGGTTTTGCATATTTTGTGGTGTTACAAGCACCTGCCAGCATCTATGAGACTTGGTTTCTTATTCAAGGTATGCCTTTGGTCTTGGAGCATTCACTTTAACACTTTTGTTAAAATAAAGATTGTTTGACTCCTAAGACCTTCCTGGCTTTATTTATTACATAGAGAAGTATATCACCCCAGTAGACTGACTTGAAAGCCTTGTTAATACAGTTGACCCCTATACAACACAGGTTTGAACTGCCCAGGTCCTCTTATACATGGAATTTTTTTGTTTGTTTTGGGATGAATGCAGTACTGTAAATATTTCTCTTCCTTACAGTTTTCTTTTCTTTTTTTTTTTAAGATTTTATTTATTTGACAGACAGAGATCACAAGTAGGCAGAGAGGCAGGCAGAGAGAGAGGGGGAAGCAGGCTCCCCGCTGAGCAGAGAGCCCGATGTGGGGCTCGATCCCAGGACCCTGGGATCATGACCTGAGCCGAAGGCAGAGGCTTTAACCCACTGAGCCACCCAGGCACACCTATAGTTTTCTTAATAACTTCTTTTTATCTAGCTTACTTTAAGAATACAGTATATAATACACAGAACATAGAAAGTATGTGCTAATGAACTGTTTGTGTTACTGGTCCGGCTTCTGGTTAACAGTAGGCTATTAGTAGGTGAGTTTTTAGGGGGTCAGAATTTACATGCAGTTTTTCTATTGCACTGGAGCTGGCACTCCTAACCCCTGTGTGTTCAAGAGTCAGCTGTTGATACTGAGCAAAACTAAGGTGGTACTACTATTCTTTTTATTCAGTATGTTCTGTTTTTCCTCTTGTCCTCAGTCTTCCTCTAGGCCTAGACCACAAGAATTTCTGCCTGTGGGTAATATTTATAATTGTTGGTACTTTGTTTCTATCCCTTTACTAGGCCTAGACCCTTATAGGTCAGAAAATTGTTCCATTCATTGAGTGACTTGACACATGTTGATTTGCTTAATCTAACATGGGTGGCAGTTAGGAACGATTAAGTCAAGTATTTTCTGTGTGTGTGTATGTGTGTGTGTGTGTGTGTGTGTGTGTGTGTTTGTGTGTGTGTTTAAGATTTTATTTATTTATTTGACAGAGCAAGAGAGGGAACACAAACAAGGGCAGTGGGAGAGGGAGAAGCCGGGTTCCCTCCAAGCAGGGAGCCTGATGTTGGGCTCCATCCTGGCACCCTGGGATCATGACCTGAGCCAAAGGCGGACACTTAATGACTGAGCCATGCAGGCGCCCCAAGCCAAGTGTTGTTTGATAAAGTATCTAGAAGGCACATTTCTGCCATATTGCTATTTCAGATGTGTAAGCTAAGAAATTACAGCTCAGAAAGGTGACATTACTTGTTCACATTTGTATTGCCATTAAGTGCTAGAACAGGGTTGAAAGCTAGGTCTCATTAAACTTTGAGCTTTTTTAAAAAAAATTTTAAAATTTTATTTGTTTGTTTATGTTTCGGTTATTTCACCGGAGAGTCTTACCAGAAACATAGCTACTTACTTTATACTATGGTCATGAAAGCAGTCATTATTGGTGAGGAAGGACACTGAGGATATTAGATTAACATAAGTCTATTACAGGTCATTGAAAAGCAACTAGCTATATACCCTCCTCTCAAGTACTTAGTAATCTTGGCATATGAAGAAGAGTACAGTCTGATTTGCCATTTTTTACGGTAGTTACCCATGTTATTACTAGTAATTTTTAGTGAATTGTTAGGAGAATACTTCTACTAAATTCTGCTTTCAAGTATTCTTATGCTTGTTGGACTAACTTTATATGCATATTCTCCTAAATTTGTCACTAAGCATGTGCTTTGTCTTTTGAGGGGTTTTTTTTTTCCTGTATTAATATCTTAAGAAATATACTTAAACATCTAAGGTTTTGAAGACCCATTAGGTGATTTTAAATATAATAAACTGTTTAACCTGAATAATAATCTGAATTTTATCTTAAAGAAATGTGCAGATATTCATAATGTAGTCACACTTGCCTCTGTATTTCTGTACGCAGTGGGGATTTTACAATCAAGTATTTGTACTGGCGCTCATTATGTGACAAGTTTATAGAAATATAATTTTTCTGTGGAGGATATGATAGGGTAAAAACAGGGACTTCCAGGGGGAAGCTTTGGGTTTTTTTGTTTTTGTTTTAAAGATTTTATTTATTTGAGTCCCTGCTCATCCTGCAGCATTTATTGGGTCCAGTTTTCTTGTGTCAGAAAATCCATCACTGCTCTGTAATAGCAATGATGTTTTATGGCCTCTGTTCATTTGGGAGACAGAGCATGCGGCATTTTGCTTAATTATTTTAGACTTTCTTATGGCTGTCATTTCTAGAATATTTCCTTAGCGCTTGTTACTTAATTAATGGATGAAGAAAGGAGGAATTAATTTTTTTTTCATTTATCGTATTTCCCACTTTTGTTGCTTTTTTGCTTTCTTTTTTAGACAAACAAAATGAGTAGTTTTTCGTACGTTGATTCAGAAAGTAAATGAACTGAACTTTTTGGTCTTTTGTTAATTCCAAGTGCTTCATCTGTGTGCTTCTAAATTTAATCTTACAGGCGTAATTGAAGTTCTCAAAGCAATGCGTGAAATGGGAGTAAGTCCTGATCAAGAGACATATATAAATTATGTGTTTCCATCCTTTGATAGTGCAAGGTCAGCTCGTGCTGTTTTGCAGGTAAGTATAAGCAGGTGTGGTTTTAATTTCATAATTAAAGAGAGTTCTTTCTCTCTCATTAGTGGTAACCAAAAAAAAAGTCGTTAGGCCTACTAAAAATGTTCACTGTCTATATAGAATTTTCTAAAGCTTTGTAAAAATACTGGTTAGGGTGAAGTCTATAGTGGTTAAACTTAAAAAACTTAAGAAAAAGGTAAAGCAGCATTTCTTGTGTGTTGAAAGACGATAGGCCAATATCGGGGAAAAATGTAAATAAAACAATAGATGTTCCTTAATCCCACTTTACAGTGTAACTGCAGTTTTCGTTTTTTGGTCTTTACTTTTCACTTGTATATGAATTTTCATAATATACTCTTAGTATATGTACTACTCATTTTTTAAAAATACTTTTTTGTTTGACTCCAAGGCATTATTTTCCTACCCAGCATTTCCTGTTCCCATCAGAATAGGCAAGGCATTTATGAAGGGTCACAGGAAGAAACTGACTTGGAGTGTGCATTGGATCAGCAAGGGTTGTACTTTGCACGTGGAAAACAAAATGCTATACAATTAGGAGCAACGTGGCAGAGCACCAAACACTTTTAATAAGAACTACTTTGTTCAAAAGATCTGTTTCTTAGGTGGTTATTCACATAATGCCTAGACTTTTCTAATATTTTTGGAGTGTTCTTTTCTTTCATTGAAATAATTACATAATTACAATCCTCTTAAAGGCAGAGTGTATGTCTTGAATGTCTTTTACTTCTCTTCCCTAAGTACTTAGAGTATTTTGAGCCTGTGCTGTACATATTTTACTGTTAAAAATTATATTTAAAAGAGTAATTTTCCCACATATTCTTATTTCCCCAAAACCTGCTTTTTTTCACTCGGCACTTTCTATTACAGTATGTAATTCCACCAATTATTTTTTATGGTTGCATGCTGTTTTATTGTATGGATATATCATAATTTATTTTTAGTTATTGCTTACTATTGATTGGGTGGTTTTAAATATTGTGCTATTATACAGTGCTTCAGTAAATGTGTTAGAACTGAATTTTGGCTCAGATGCTTAAGTTATTAAAGAAGTGATGATGTTGGGACATGTGATTAACCATTTGGAGTTAAATAAAATTAGAATTGATCTTTACCTCACTGTATGTCCCAAAGTATCACTTTAGATCAGTGCACTGTTTTGTTGTGAATGAGAGATTTGTTCTAGTGCCTTCAATAGTAAACTTCCTAGAGGGAAGGCATTCTAAGGGTAACATATTATCTGATTTTGAAGATAAGCATTTAATTTGGAATGTTGGAACTCCATCTTAAAGCTTTTGCTAAAGTTCTGTTACTCAGTTTACATATTGTTCTAGAAAATTAGTTTTTTTTTAAAAGGACAGATTATCAAAGAATGTGGTGATATAAAGAAATGGGAAAGCGGGTAATTTGGCATACAGGATATTTTTAGCTGAGGTGTATTATCACTGAAATATGCTTTATCCCTAGGAAAATGGATGTCTTCATGAAAGTAATGTATTTTCACAAGCTGAATTGAGAAGTGAAGCAGTTAACGGGAACTTAGCCTTTATTTTATCATTTTGTAAGTATGAAACATTAGCAGTAAACCTGACAGGTATTGATTTCAGTTACTACTAAGGAGATACAGGGTAGTTCATGCCCTCAACACCTACTTCAGGGAAGGTCAAGGTAACTTTATGTGTTTTTTATATATTTTGCTTGTTAGACTGATAAGAATGTTGATGAGTTGAACTTGTGGATAATTTGGAAATAATTTTAAAGTTAAAAAGACCTAACTAAAAGTCAATTTAGCCGCTGATTATGGGACCTGGAACGGGTCTTTTTGTTTCAGTTTCATGAAATGGGGATAGTTACTTATCTACCTTGTGGGAGTCCTTGTGGGGAAAAAAAACCATTTGAGCTATTGTTTCTGAAAGTGTTTTCTAAACTATTCCTTTTATAGCCATTGTTACATGAAGCCCATATCCTAGTCCTCATTAACCAAAACATAGCAGATATTTACTAAACACTTACAAATGCTATGGTGCTCTATAGCACTCATCACGTGTCAATAAAATTACCTACATTGATAGATGAAGACAGGCAGAGAGAGGCAAATGATTTGGTCAAAGTTAGTGATTGAGCGAGAACCAAGATCTTCCAATTTTAACCTTATTGTTCTACCCTACCACAGTTTACTAAATAAGACATTTCTTAAAGTCTTCATTTTTGAATACATCTATAACATTACTTGACTGTTTTTCTAATCTTGTGAAAAAGATGCCATTTAAAAACAAAACACACAAACATCAGTTTCCAAACCCCTAAAATGTTAGAAGTTAAGCTCGGATTAATGTGTACTCAAATTGTATAGGTGGAAGCATTGTAAAAACCCTATTATTGGTATTTAAAATGGTTCACCTTAATATTGTAAGGGAAGGGCGAAGTGTTCAGTCTGAAAAATGGTGACTGTTAGAGGTTACAGTTATTTGAGTTAAAGGTTGGATTTTAATGCCAGCTGCTATCTGAGGGTATTGATTTTGCCTTCCACTCAGAATAATATATAGATTTGCCTCACTGACAGGATGAAAACAGAGAAGCATTAGCAGAGGAATCCGGGTACACAAGGTGCATACATGAGAGCTGCCTTTTCCCTTTATCATACCATCCTTTGCACTTCGTTGTCAGCCTCGATTTTTCAGCCTTGTTTGTTGCTAAGGAAACTAGATGCTTTTTGTCAGCAGCCTTCATCTTGCTGAGATGTTCCTGGTCACCTTTTTAATGAATAAAAATTTGACAGTATTCTGTAAAATCCTAATTTGAATAGTATAAAAATAACTTTTTAAGAGATTATGTATTAAATTTGAGAAAGAAAAATTCCAGGAACTCTAAGGAGTACTTCAGACTACTCATGTCAGTGCCCTCCCCTCCTGCTTTGAGTTACAGGTCTTTGAAGAACAGTTCTATAATTGGTATTCACTGTGAGGCAGCTCCTAGGTAGGCACTTTTGGTTACTCCCTCACAAGAAATGCCAGGTAGTAGAAAAGAGTACTGGCTTACCTTGATCCAGTTTGTGCGGTAGTAGGAAACATTTTCCCACTTGGGTTTGTAGACATGGAAAATTAATTTGATTAAGCAGAGTAGAGGTTGCTGAAAGACACGTAGTCATGTCTACTTTGAAATTCCTTGAGTGACTGAATGCTGAACATTAAAAAAATGATTTTTAGATTTTCAAGTGCTGCATAAAACCACTGAGAAACTTGTGCTCTCTGTTCAGGGATATAACACTTGATCTAAAACAGTTCTCCTTGTGTGAGTTAAATTTTTTTTATATTTAGGAGAGATGAACAAATACTCTTAAAATCCTCTGTGACTTTTTCCTTGAGCTGTTTTTTGTTGTTGTTATTGTTTTAAGTTACCCAGATATCTTAATCTTTTCTAAACTGTATTCTGTTTTCAGAATTTTATGTGTACTATGACCTCCTCTCTAATTCTATCCATCTTGGATCGTTTAGTAGTCATATGACATGTGAAGAGATTAAATCGGTTACTTTGACATAGCACCATTTTAATACAATGACAGGGAAAAGTAAAATCAGGAGATGCCTACTTTGATTTTCGCTCTTGCTAATTATGGTAAGGGTTACGTGAATCAGGCCTATGTGGTAAGGCAAATCAGGCTTACAGTGTCAACTTTGAAACATATAATATGGAGATTGTTAAATGACAAAATGAATAGTACAGCAAACAGATACTTAGAAAAGGGAAAGGTGACTATAAATCCCCTACACAACAGAGGTAAGGACTTACCTTATTATGACTCTGGGTTGTCACTCCTACATGAATGAAGTCATTGATCATAGTGGCCAGTGGAATGACAAAGTGTAAATGGTTTAGTAGAACCCACTGCTGCTTTGGGAAAAAAACTTTTCTCCTTTAAATGACTGAAGTCCTGTAGGGTAGTTACAGTCTCTTCCTTCATAGTGCCACATTGTCTAATAACATACAGTTTGGTATGTGTACCAGACCGACTCTCAGTATGCTGGTAGATAATTAGTTATTACCCTTTATACCAAAGAATATTTATAAATTCAGTAGTTGTATATATTCATGAAAATGAAGTAAAAATGTTTTTAAAGGGTAGTTTATATTGCAGATATATGTAACTATTATCTAATTAATTTCATATAAGAACATTTCCATTTTAAAAGTAAAATTTCCATAATGAAAATTAAAAGGATTTGTGTTTCCAAAGAAGTAATAATTTGGGGGGTTTTGGTCTGGGTTTTAATGATGATCACTTTCTTTTGCAGTGGAATCAAATACACAGCCTTTGTCATTTGCTTCTTTGAGAGGCAGTCTAAGTCTAGGCTTTAGGAGGTAAGATGATTACCTTATTATATTCTTTGCCTGATTTCTCCTGTTTTTGTGACCTCTATAAGGAAAGATTTAGATATTCTTATTTTCCAATATACCAGTTGCCTAAAATAATCATATCTGTGTTATTCTTCCTACCAACTAGTTGACTTGAATGTAGGCAGTCTTTTATATCATCTTTTCCAAAAAATACCCACAAATTTGGTAAAATTTGTGTTTCAAAGAAGAAAGCACTGTTTGAAAATGGTGGGTTGGAGTTACAAAGTTGTATGTGTATTTGATTGTTTTGAGTATTTAATTTCAAGGTAACTTCAGTCAGTGTAATACTGCTGTCTTCCTCTGTGTGCTCAGGGGTTGTTAGTGACCTTTTTCCCTCTCAATTTTGTTATTTTTTTTTTAAGATTATTTATTTATTTGCAATAGAGGAAGAGCGAGAGAGAGCAAGCACGTGCATGTGCGCACATGAACAGAGATGGGGAGGGGGCAGAGGGAGAAGTAGGCTCTCCACTGAGCAGGAAGCCTGATGCAGGGCTCCATCTCAGGACCCTGGGATCATGACCTGAGCTGAAGGCAGATGTTAACAGACTAAGCCACCCAGGCACCCCTCAATTTTGTTGTTTTGAAAATATTCAGACATTATGAGTTGAAAGAATATTAAAGAAAAACCCTACATACCCTTTATGTAGGTTCACCATTTTTTATATTTTGCCATATTTGCTTTCTCTAAACACTTTTTCGAGTATATATACACACAAGCACATATGTATATAGACTTTTTTCTTTCTTACTGAACCACTTGGAGTTGTTGACATCAGGGTACTGGATCTTTGAGCTTTTCTCTCGTAAGAATAAGGTTATCATCTGTATAATCATAATACCAGTGTCACTCCTAAAATAATAATATTCTAATATCATCTAATATACATAGTTAATGTTTAGATTGTTTTCTAAAAACCTCTTTTATGGCTGTTTTACTTTCTGATTGAGGATTCAGTAAATACACGCATTGCATGTGGTTGCTGTCTCTCTATTAATCTAGAACAATTCCCCTACCTTTTTCTGGTTTTTATGACCTTGACTTTTGAAGAGTCCAGGTTACTTTCTCTGTAGATTTATATTCAGCTAATTTTTTTCCAGCATCAGATTCAGGTTGAATATTTTTTAGCAAGAATATTTGATAGGTGATGGCATCTCCTACTGCAGCAGGAGATATAATGGTGGTGCCATCAGCTAAGTGTGATCACTTGGTTATGCTGGTGGCTACCATATCTCTTGCAAAGAAACCTCATTCCCTTTGTGATTAGTAAGAAGTCTATGGGATGATACTTTGTGACAGTGGGTCTGTCCTGTTTCTTAGAACCTTTGATTCAGTGGTTTTAGCAGCCATTGGTGACCTTGTTAAATTGGTTGTTTACACTGGTAGCTACAAAAGGACGAGTTTCTAATTTTGTCATTCTTTTTGTATTAATGTTAATGACTTCTGATACTAAAAGGCTCAGTAAGTTTTAGCCTGTTTGTTGGTGGGAGCAAGGGTTTTCTGTAGACATCTCCAGATACTCCATGGCAGTCAAGGAGAGGTAGAACAGGTTGGTGGGATTCCTTTTTACTTTCCTTTCTTTAGCCAGTTCAGTTCCGCTCTTTTCAGGGATAGTTTTGTGTTAGGTTAACAAACAAGCAAACCAAGGACTGTGCCTTTAAAACTAAAGTTTGAAAATGCAGAATACATAATCAGCTGGATAAAAATGCTATTAGAGCTGGATTTTTAAGAAAGAACCCATAAAAATAATTAAGCTCCTATAATGTATTATGAAGTGAAGCATAGTAACACTGTCATTTGTCCTTGACAAATGTCTTGAAAGGTTTTTCATATAAACTTAAAGGTCATGTGTATTTCCTTCTTTAACTCGATTAATGTTATGTTACACTTTTTTAGTACGTTTGAATGGCAGTTGTCATATTTCACATGTCCTAGCCTTTTTTTCTTTCTTAAGATTTTATTTATTTATTTGACAGAGAGAGATACAGTGAGAGAGGGAATATGAGCAGGGGGAGTGGGAGAGTGAGAAGCAGGCTCCTCACCATGCAGGGAGCCCAATGTGGGACTCGATCCCAGGACCCTGGGATCACAACCTGAGCCGAAGGCAGGCGCTCAACCGACTGAGCCACCCAGGTGCCCTAGCCCTTTTTTAAAAAATTAACATATAATGTGTTATTTATTTCAGGGGTACAGGTCTTTGAGTCATCAATCTTATATAATACCCACTGCTCAATACAACACGTACCCTCCCCAGTGTCGATCACCCAGTTACCCCATCCCTCCACCCCTGCACCTCTCTTGCCCCACCTCCCCAACCGTCCAGCAACCCTCAGTTTGTTTTCTGTGATTAAGAGTCTTATGGTTTGTCTCCTAGACTTGTTAAACAAGGTACTTAGACTGTAGAGTCCAGTGTGATGGGAAAAGAACAAGTTGTGTATTCCGATACATACCTGGGTCATTCATTGAGTTCATAAGTGCCTCAATGATTAAAGTATGAAGAGTTGCTTGTCCCTCCAGTAAATGCATCTCCTTGCTGCATTCTCTGTTTTTGCTTTTTAATTTTATGTCATCATCTTTGCTTGTAAGAGTTTTTGCTGTCACTGTTGACAACTTTCAGTGCATTTGCCGTAAGTAACCTACACACACTTAAGTAATTTGCTGTTTTTGATTTATTGTGGGCTGGGAAATTAGGCAACCTAAATTGTGGTAATTTGGGAAAATAAATGGTTTAAATAAAGGCATTCGTATCTTTTGTTACTATTTTGTAACAGATTTTGTAGCAGCCGTTTGGATGATTAGAACATAAACTCTATGTTTGTTTGGTTTATTGCATGATCTTCAGTGCTTAGATTAATACCTGACACATGATTGGTACTGTTGAACTAATTACAGAGGCCTTTTTACAGAATTCCTGTGTGTTTAGGCATTGCCTTTAATTCAGCAAGTATTTATTGTGGAGTTTGGAGATGCTGTTTGGGATCAGACTGAAATAGGGTAAACAACATAGTGGAACGTGGCCTTTATTTTGAGTAAAGTAGACTAATTTGTGCAGTGTAGAGGCTTGTTGGAGGCAGAAGTACATTTAGAATGTATTTTAATCCCAGATATATTTCTCATTTCTGAAAATTCAGTTTGGATTTTTTAAAATACATTTTCCATATCTCCTTAACATGCTTATTATGCTTTTTTGTTCATTCTTGACTGTGTGGAAATGTTATTGATAGATGTTTTGATATCTTTGTCTTTTAATTCTATCATTTGTATCATTTCTGGGACTGTTTCTTTGGTTAATTTTTTTTCCCTCATTGTACATCATTTATTTTTGCTTCTTGGTAATTTCTGATTGGATGCCTGATACGGAATTTATTCTGCTGAAGGTGGATTTTTTTTTTTATTCCTTTAAATATTTTTGAACTTTGTTCTGATGTCTTGAGTGAAGTTTCTTGGAACTCTTTTCTTAGTGCTTGCTTTTTTGCTTTGTTACGCAGGATTAGAGCAGCCTTAAGTCTAGGATTATTCCCACTAAATTAATTTAGCCCCACTACTGAGGCAGTGTCTGAGTATTCTGTCTACTAGCCCATGGTTTTTTAAATTTGTTTGTTTTTAAAGATTTTTTTTTTTTAGGAACTCTCTACACCCAATGTGGGGCTTGAACCTACAACCCTGAGATCAAGAGTCACATGCTCCACTGACCGAGCCAACCAGGCATACCTATCTCATCATGTATTTTTGAGATCATTGGGAATGTGAGCTATTCTCATGCCTGTGTGGGTTTTGTCTTCTTCAGTCTCTGGAAAGGTCTCAGGTAGTTCCCTAGGCTTCCCTCACTCCCACATGATTGTAAGTACTGCACTAAAGACAGCTGTAGGTCTCCATAGTTCTCTTTAAGGGTCTCTCCTCTCTGGTATTCTGCTCTGTGTCAGGTTGTAACTAGTCCCTTCTGGGAAAGTATTTTAAATCTGTAGGTTCTAAAACTATATTATGTTGGTGAGTTTTTCTTACTGTAGATATAGAAAAGTTTCAGGCTGTGGTAATTTGACATTATTCATAGGAATATGTGCATATTTTTTTTTAATTTATTTATTTGTTAGAGAGAGAGCGAGCGAGCACAGGCAGACAGAGTGGTAGGCAGAGGCAGAGGGAGAAGCAGGCTCCCCGCCGAGCAAGGAGCCCGATGTGGGACTCAATCCCAGGATGCTGGGATCATGACCTGAGCCGAAGACAGCCGCCTAACCAACTGAGCCACCCAGGCGTCCCGGAATATGTGCATATTTTGAAACATTTGTGACTAGAGGTGATTTATTCTCTCCCACCTCATAAACTATTAAAAATTAAGAACATAATCAGTGTAGTTGTAATCCAGTATCTTAGCGTTAAAATGTAGCCTTCTGTTCTTTTATTTGATGCTGAATCAAATAATGTGTATATTTTAGAATCCTTTTGCAAGGGGGGGCACCTGGGTGGCACAATCAATTAATAGTCAGACTTTTGGGTTGGGATCTCAGGGTCGTGAGAACAAGCCCCATGGCAGGCTCTGCGCTGAGCGGAGCCTGCTTGAGTTTCTATCTCTCCTCTCCCTCTGCCCCTCCCCACTGCATTCGTGCGCCTGCGCTGTTTCTCTCTCTCTCTCAAGTAAACAAATCTTTTTAAAACAATCCCTTTGCAGGACATTTAATACAGCTATGCGGTCACCTATTGTGTGCTTCTCCAGAGTCCCATTGTACTCTAGCAACTTTAGAATTGGCTGAATGAGTAGAAGAAAACTGAATGCTGATTGGCATTCCCACTAGATTCCAAATTAACTGCAGCTCCTGTAAGGATTAACACAGAAGAGATTCACTTAGTTACTCCTTACCAAAGTAATTATTTATAATCATCCAAAATGTAAGAAGTTATAGAGCATTGAATGAGATATCAGTCACTTTAGCTAATTCTAAGGGAACCTTGGATATGCATTCAGTATTGGCATGCGATTTTGGCGTAGTAAGTTTCCTCCTAAGTGGCAGGTCCAGGGTCTGTGAGTCAGTAGTTCCCAGCATGTGTTCTGTAACCTGTTGGCCCAGATTAACTTTTTATGCTCTCCCACAATATTTATGAAATACTAATACTATTTTTCTTCATGTCTTTTGAGAGTACTGTTTGAGTGGTGAGCTAGTATTTCTGTAAGTTGATAAGCTCAAGACATGGTCATTAATTACAAATCAAGTATATGCCTTCCCGAAGTTTTCCAGTTTATAAATTGTCTGTTATCATATGTAGACAAAGTCATCTGTAGAATGCTATTTAAATTCAATACTGCTTAGTTAGGGTGAGATTATTGAAGATTACTAGAGAATTTTTGCTTCTGAACTTATTTATTTATTTAAAGATTTTTATTTATTTGTTTGACAGAGAGGCACAAGCATGGGGAGTAGCAGGCAGAGGCAGAGGGAGAAGCAGGCTTCCCGCTGAGTGGGGAGCCCAACTTGGACTGGATCCCAAGACCCTGGGATCATGATGTGAGCCGAAGGCAGATGCTTAACTGACTGAGCCACCAGGCATCCCAGTTATAAACTTTTTTAAAACATAAGGCTATTTTTAAGAATACATTAAAGGGCATTTTTGGATCTGACTGATAAAATTCGTAAATTCTTATGTCAGATCCAAGGTAGGATGATATTAAGTATGAGTAAGACTTTGCTTCTAACAATAGTGCTAGCTGAGCAAAGTTCAAATAAGAAAGAGGTCAGTATACATACTGTGTATTTTTGAGAACTCCACCACAAGAAATACTGAGTCGCTTCTGAGAGACAAAATGTCACTGAAACTAGTTCAAAACTTGGCTGGGGATATAACATAACAAAAGGATAAATGCTTCAGAATTGACAGGCAGGCATTTAAGTCTTTTTTGCCACAGAAGAGTCCTGGGATTGAAGGAGGGATTCTCTGACCGATGGCAGTAGTCTGAATTTGGCAAGTGGGGCTTTATGCCATTGCAGTGGTGCTGCTTTTCATAGGTTTAAAAAAAAAAAGCACAAATAAGATTTCTGATATTAGCCCTATTGAATTCACCAAGTTAAATGCCAGATGGTACAGTCCTCTTTTCAGTCAGCCAGTGAGGCTCCCACTCATGACATTCTTATAGGAGGAGGGGGAGTACCTAATGAATTACAATTTGAGTGCTCAGAAATATTAACTCTTATTTGTGTGTGCTGAGGGTTGGGACCACAAAATAATAGGGAAGTCAAGGATGAATGGGAAACTTCTTTTCGCCAAGGTGTTCATAGTTGGAGACCAGAAAATAAGAAAGGAACTGCAAAGACATCTTGATAATTATGTGTGTGTGGAGGTGAAGGTACTGCCAAGATTAAGGGAGGAATGGGTCAGGGCAAGGTGTGCAGAGAAGGGCTGTGGCTGAGTATCAAGGGATGAGTAAGAATTTGTCCAACGTGAAGGAAGGGCATTTTAGGCAAAGGCATTGAGGCTGACAGAACAGTGCATCCAGGGACCTGAAGGTAGATTGATGTAATGATAGCCCAAGAAACTATGAAATAATGGCAAGAAATAAAACCAGAATGGTAGCCTGGGGCCCTTCATGAATGATCTCATTCCAAGTCGTGAGGTTTGGACTTTGAGCCATTGAAAGATTTGTGTAATGAACATAAGACTGACAATGGATATTCAAAGAGGGGAGAAAAGGATGCAGGTAAGGGGTGGATAATCATCAGTTATGGGGTCTTTTGAGGTGCCTGTAGAATTTCAGGTGAAGATACTTAGCCTGTTTGTTCTCTTTTTATTAAGTAATCTTTATGCTCATCGTGGGGCTCGAACTCACAGCCCTGAGCTCAAGAGTCACATGCTGTACTGACTGAGCCAGCCAGGCGTCCCTCCTTAGCCTTTCTAAGTCTGTTTCCTCTTCGTGAAACAAGGAATTTAAATATCTACATGCAGGATTGTCTTAAAAATAAAAGAATGTAAGGCACTCAGAACTTAGTACGGAGGATTGCTTAAGGATCAGGAAGGAAGGAGAATTTCTGAAAGGGATTGAGTAGCATCAGTGGGAGATTGGCAGATAATGATCAGGAACACAATTCTCAAAACTTAGAGGGGACCAAAAAGTGAAATTTGAGTTGAGATTAGTGGTAATTTTAACAAGAGTACTTTCAGTGGAGGTTTGGGGCCAGAAGTTAGGTTGCATTGGATTAAGGAGTAAATATGCAGTGAAGTGTTGACTATTCATACAAAAGCTTAGTTTTAAAAGATTCTGTTTTTGTTTTTTTTTGTTGTTTTTTTTTTGAACCTATGCCATCTGTCCTGAAGGTTCACATTCAAAGGTAGGGCTTTTAGTCATTGTCAGCTGTTTTAGATACATATACAGCTATGAAGTTTTATCTCCATGCCTTCCCTGGGTACTTAATGCCAGGTTTGAGGGCAATTTACTATCTTAATATTTTTTTATTTTTTAGAAGTTGCTTGATGAGAGATAGGATTATGTAGCTTTTCTTAAAAAGTAAGTCCAGCTGGTTAATGTTGAGAGTTGAAGTAGAGGTGCAGCATTTAGACCAGAGATGGTATGTCTTGGTGTTTTACTATGGGAGTTCTCAAATATTCAAAAAGTAGAACTCTGGGAAGGATCCATCAGCCAGCTTCAGTAGTTAAGATTTTGGCCATCCTGTTTCATTTTTTTCCCTTCCCCAACCCCTTCTTCTACCCCTGGATGGACTGTTGAAATTACGGATCTCTTGTCATTCTACCTATAACTACTCAGTAATACAGCTCAGAACTTTTTTTTTTATTATTATTTTTTAAAGATTTATTTGAGAGAGGGCATGCACATGAATTGGAGGAAGGGTAGAAGGAGAGAATCTTCAAGAAACTCCCCACTGAGCTCACGGCTCCATCTCACAACCCTGAGATCATGACTTGAGCCAAAACCAAGAGCTGAATGCTCAACCAATTGAGCCACCCAGGTGCCCCTTATTTTTATTTTTTTATAATATGTGCGTGTGTGGTTTTTTTAAAATTTTATTTATTTATTTGACAGAGAGATCACAAGTAGGCAGAGAGGCAGGCAGAGAGAGAGGAGGAAGCAGGCTCCCCGCGGAGCAGAGAGCCCGATGTGGGGCTATATCCCAGGACCCTGAGATCATGACCTGAGCTGAAGGCAGAGGCGCAACCCACTGAGCCACCCAGGCGCCCCTATTTTATTTTATTTATTTATTTTTTTTTAAAGATTTTATTTATTTATTTGACAGAGATCACAAGCAGGCAGAGAGGCAGGCAGAGAGAGAGGGAGGAGGAAGCAGGCTCTATGCCGAGCAGAGAGCCCGATGCGGGGCTTGATCCCAGGACCCTAGGATCATGACCTGAGCCGAAGGCAGAGGCTTCAACCCACTGAGCCACCCAGGCGCCCCCCTATTTTATTTTTTATTATTAATTTTTTTAGAGGGGGATGGGAGGAAGGGCAGAAGGAGAGGGAAAATCTCAGGCAGACGGGAACTCAAGCTCAGCAACCCTAAGATCATGATCTGGACTGAAATCAGGAGTTGGATGCTTAACTGACTAAGCCACCCAGGTGCCCCCAGAACTTATTTTAAATATAACAACATAACCACTATAATATTACATATGACAGAATTAACAGTAATTAAGATCACCTTCTTAATGATACCAAAAGCTAACAAACCAGTATAAGTCTTGCCACTTAATATTGTGAACTTTGGGGCATTGGCCTCTTGCTTGCAAACTCTGATTTCACTTCTTCTCCCACACACCCCCAATTTCTTAGATGTGATAGGCACCTATAGATTAAGATTCCTTGGAATTGGGGTGCCTAGGTGGCTCAGTCGTTTAAGCCTATGCCTTCAACTCAGGTCATGATCCCAAGGTCCTGGCATTGAGCCTCGCATCGGGGGTTCTGCTCAGTAGGGATCCTGCTTCCCCCTCTCTCTCTGCCTGCTTCTCTGCATACTTGTGATCTCTCTCTGTCGAATAAATAAATAGAATCTTTTAAAAAAAATTCCTTGGAATTAAAGCTATTCCTAGCCTGGTCAAAAAAGATGTCTAATTTTTTATCGATATAGACTTTTATTGTATCTTACTGTTCACTGCACAGCATTTTATCCTCATATCTTGAGTTCTCACTTTTCACTTACTATTTGGCAAAATTTTAAAAAAAAAGTTTTTTTCTTTTATTTTTACATATAGAAATGTCAAGTAGTCAAAGGAATCTGCTCTGTAATCAATAGATGGGTGGGATGAAAGCTTGTAATAGTTGAGAGATTGTTTTCTGCCACAGCCCTGAGCTGTAATTTTTTTCAGGTCAGTTTATCATTTCTTCTGTTAACTGATTTCTCAAATGGTTTTTCTCGAATCAAAATAAACACTATACCAAGCATAGGGTTTCATAAACATTTTTTCCCCACCTATAGATAAGAATCCATCTTCTTTTTCAAAACTTTTTCTTAATGTGCCTCAGTGGGAGGGATGATTTCATCATAAGGAAGAGGATTTCACAGGGGCATGGAACACGTTTGAATTTTTTATTTTGAAATAATTATAAAATTATAGGAAGTTGCAGAAATGGGTGGAGAGCACATAGACCCTCTGTGTCCTGTTTTCCTTCACTGGTTACATACTACTTAACTGTAGTACATTATCAGAACCAGGAATTTTGCATTGGCACAAGGTGTGTGTATGTAGTTCTGACTTTTATTACATGTGTAGCTTTGTAATCCCACCTCAGTGAGGATAAAGAACTATTCTATGACTACACATATCCCCCTTGCAGCCCCCTGTAGTCTTTCTACTACTCCACTCCTCCCGTAAGCTGTGCCAACCACTAATTTATTTTTCATTTATATGATTTTGTTATTTTGCAAAGAGATTTATAATTCGACTCATAAAGTATGTCATGTTTTGAGACTGCCTTTTTTTACTTAGCCTAATGACCCTGAAATCCATCCAAGTTGTTGCATGTGTTGGTAGTTCATTCCGAAAAAAATTTTTTTTTAAGTGATCTCTACTCCCAACATGGGGCTCAAACTTACCACACCAGGATTAAGAGTTGTGTGCTCTGACCACTCACCTGGCCAAGCACCCCCATTTAAAATAAAAATAAGTGCCTTGTTAACTCACTGTACCAAAATTCGGTCCACTCAGAGCTGCCCAACCTCAAGTTTTAAAAGGCCTATAAGGCCTAAAAAGGCCTGTAAGGGTACAGGTTTAAAAAAGCTTATAGATTTTGTGGACATTTTATAATGTAAATAAATAAATGAAATATATTCTATAAGTTTTTTTTTTTTAAGATTTTATTTATTTATTTGATCACAAGTAGGCAGAGAGAGAGGGAAGCAGGCTCCCTGCTGAGCAGAGAGCCCGATGCGGGGCTCGATCCCAGGACCCTGAGACCATGACCTGAGCCGAAGGCAGAGGCTTTAACCCACTGAGCCACCCAGGCACCCCTATTCTATAAGTTTTAATCAATTATATTACATTTACATTATAAAATTACCATTAAAACACCTAGTCTTTTTTTTTTTTTTTAAAGATTTTATTTATTTGACAGAGAGAAACACAGCAAGAGAGTGAACACAAGCAGAGGGAGTGGGAGATGGAGAATTAGGCTTCCCTCCTAGGCAGGGAGCCCGATGCAGGGCTCTATCCCAGGACCCTGGGACCATGACCTGAGCCGAAGGCAGACGCTTAACGACTGAGCCACCCAGTCACCCCAAAACACATAGTCTTTTTAAAGTAGGTGACGTATTTGAATTAAATATAAAGAGCTTATATGGGGTACCTGGATGTCACAGTTGGTTAAATGTCTGACTCTTGGTTTCGGCTTTACGTCGTGATGTCAGAGTCCTGAGATCTAGCGCTTCGTCAGGCTCTGTGCTCTACGTGGAGTCGTCTTCAGTTTCTCTCTCCATCTCCCTCTTTATCGCCCCCCCTCCCCGCCCCATGCACACAAGCTCACTCTATCTCAAATCAAAATAAGTAGATATTAAATAAATAAATATACAGAACTTACATTAAATTTACAAAGCTTGGAAGTAGTATAAGACCAGAGTTCACTGGTTATCCTGTTTTATAAATGGCTTTTCATTTAAATAGGAACAATTTGGGTGAGCCATTCTTTCTGCTTTCTTTGAAATAATTTTGAGATTTACAGAAAATTACAAGAGTGGCACAGAGAACTCGAAGAGACCCCATTTACTAACTTTTAGCATTTTGGCACATCAGTATTAATTAATGAATGAATCTACCCATCTATCATTCCATATATACACATGCACATAATAATTTTTTTTTTAACTCTCTGGGCTTAGGCTGCATGTATCATGAACCTTTACCTTTAAATATGGCAGTATGTAATTCTACAGAACAAGGATATTCTTTTTTTTTTCTTTTTAAGGTTTTATTTTTAAGTAATCTGTACCCCAAACCTGGGAATTGAACTTAGAACAGTTCCATGCTCTACTGAGCCAGCCAGAGGCTCCACTACAGAACAAGGATATTCTTACACAACCACAGCAGAGCTAACAAATTCAGGAAATTTAGCATTGATGGAATATTTTTGCCTTCTATAGCTTTTTGTTCTAACTTTATCAAAAAATTTTTTCTTTTTTTGTCTTCCTCCCCTCCTTTCTGAAATCTACTTTAGGGAAGGATGTTAGTTGTCTTTTAGCTTTAATTTTCTCTAGTATGGAACACTTTTTCAGCTTTTGTCTTTTATGACATTAACATTTTGGGGGAATACATGCCAGTTAGTTTATAGAATGTTCCTTACGATGGTTCCCCTTGATTAAGTCCATTACTACCTGGAAAACCATAGCAGTGATAGATATTCTGTCCTCAGGGAGTTAAATCTAAACAAAAAAACAATGTTCATCAGTGTCTCATTAGTGATGTTAATTCTGATCACCTAGTGAAGATGTTGTTCAATTTCTCCATTTTATGGGTTCTATCTTTACCATTAGAAATAATAAGCAGTCTCTGAGCAGATGCTTTTAGACTATGTACGTATCCTGCTCTGTCAAACTTGGACCCAAAGATAGGATTCTTACTGATTCCTGTCCATACTAATCTTTAATTTTGATGGTTCAAAGTAAGAATCAGCCTTTCCAAATTATCTTGTCCTGAAAATTCAGCTTAACTTTGGAAACATTTACTTACTTATTTTATGAGTTGGATCTGTATGCATTGCAAATAATTATTGCTAGTGTGTTTTAACTTAAAATGGTTTTTAAAACCTCTGTATTTATTTTTAATCCTTTGCTGCCCTCTGCAGGTCTATGGATATAAATCTTTGGAGCAAGGTAAGTACTCCTAACTCAGCAGTTCCTAAGGTGATATATAAAAAGCTATTGAGAGCCAAAGTTGTTAATACTCTCATACATTTATGATGTGCTATTATAAATTAATGAGTTTAGATCTTGAAATTGGTAGTTTTAAAACTGTCTTCCTAGAGCATGAAATTTATTATTGAAGTGATCCTTCTTCATAAACTGTTAACATTACTGCACTGAAATTTGATTTACAGATTTAATAACTAATTTAAAAAATATATACACATATTTGTCTATATATAAATGAAATATAGATCAATTTTAAACTGCTATTTTTTTAAGACATTAACTGCCTTTGTGCCAGAAGTACAATTACCCTTATGCTAAATTGCAAGAAATAGTTGTAGCTAAATAAAATAAATGTACGTTAGTAACTGGAATTCCCAATTTAAATATTTTTTAAGATCTAAATTTCACTGAATTCTGTTTTAAGTATTACACTGCCAGTCAAACTACACAGTTATAATTTATGATTGGGAAATGTGTATTTAGAAGTTTTTTTTTTGTTTTTTTTTTTTACTAAAAATATTTTTTTTATTGGTTTATTCATAAAATGTGTTTTTGTTCAAAATTTGGTATTAAATGTAGCTATCTTAGATCTATTGTATGGTTGTAACTTCTGATGTAATGTATTTTCCACTTTCTAAACATATCTGTGTTGGTTAAAAAACAGTTTGTAAATGAGAATTTTTTCATTTTGCTTTGTTTTTGAGTACTTTCTACCTTAACTATCCTTTGAATTGTCATTAAGTCCAGCATGATTTTCATGGTGGAGTGAAGTGGGATATGGTCAGTTTTGCCTTATTTTCTGTATTAGCAAATTAATAGTAGTAGAACTAGTTGCATTTTGAGTTGTTAACACTTTAAATATGTGCTAGGCACTATTTTAAGAGCAAGTTTAGTCATAGAATACACATAAAGTAGTTCAGCATTCCTAACTCATGTGACTTTGGAAAAGAGCCATATGTTTCCATTATTACTGTCTTCAAACCAAGAATGTATAGTCAGATGTTGTGTTCAAAAGTTACAGGCCAGTACTGTAGGTTTTATAATCATTTTCATCACAAAATACATATTTGGATTTCTTTAGTTAAAATTTTGCCAGCAGAATTAATGTTGAAGAATATGTGTTATGTATGTCTTAGTATTTGTGCATTCAACTGATAGGCATCTGTGAGAACAAGCACATGAGAGCTTTTCACCCCTTTGATTTTAATGCCATTAAAATAACTGGGAAAATGTCATTGGGGGAATAAAAAACTAAAAATAAATTAAGCTATTTAGTGTTGCAACCAGTTTTACTTTATTATTTCTGTAATATTTCATTTAAAAGGAGGAAACTGGTCCAGTTTCAGGAAGACCAAAAACAACACAATGAAAAATAATATTGGTTGATAATTCCTTAAAAGCTATTTCCTGTTTATAACAGTTTATTTAAAACAATCTATAAACAAATCCATTTAGAGGGTTTCTTAGGGACGTTTCATGAAACATTGAGTTTTCCTTCAACGTGGGTTTGTTTTGTTTTTGTTTTTAAAGATAAACCTATTGTTTAAAAACTAAACAGTTTCCTTGGCAGGTGGGGGTATTGCTGAATTACTGTGATATAGAATAATACCTTACTGGGGAGAGGCTTTATTATTTCAAGAATTCAATTTCAGATTGTATTTGTTCTTGTTTGCTTCTCTTGCTGCAATGCGTGCATTTTCTGTCTTGCCAGATAACAGAACTGTTGTATAAGGATGGACGTTATTGCCAGGAGCCTCCAGGACCAACGGGTAGCGTTTCAATTTCGATGATTGTAACTTATCCACAAATCCATTCTTCTGTGTAATGATGGGCTAGAAGGATTACAGCAGTAAACATTTTCTTTTTGAAAGTGAAATTTGAAAACATTTGGTTATAAATCTTTATATTGATAACCACAACATTTTGAGATCTCTGAGGTGTTCGGTTTTATCACTGTAAATTGTTTTTAAAGATAGGGTTGGAGGCTTTTTTTCTGGTGAGACACTGACGAAATGCTTCTTATAGCACATGTGAAAATAGGCTTAAAGACCAGTCATTCTTAGTGTTTGTTATTTTAATGTTTTGGAGGTATAGTTAATTTTAAATGTATAAAATAATAAAAGAGATCTTTAGGTTTTTCCCACTTAAATATAATTTATTATCCAAAATACATTATTTTGACATTTAATGATTTTTGTTTTCCATATAATGAAGTCTAGAATAATATATGGCTTTCTTTAAGAAGGCACCCTTCTTGAAAGTTCAGATTTTCTATCCTAGGTATTAACACATGGCCCTATACATTTTATGCTTGAACGCATAGGAAAATTACTGTTGTTACAAAACATCTTTGTTAATCTTGGTTTTTCATTGGCTAATAGGCAGCTCTCCACAGGATTACTATATCTGCTTATTAAAATTATTTAACTTTCTATACTCAACATTTGACAGTCGTTTCTAATTTTATGTGTCCCCTAAATATTGCCCACAAAAAAAATAGTGCAGAAATGTATACAAGGCATTTATTTATTCTTCCTACTCGTGATTTGGACAGGAAAGAGGTAAGGCCTTGGGCAGGACCACTTCTGTCACAGAGTGGTGGAAAAAAATAGATTGAAGTAAGATTCAGTACTGAAAAGCTGTCACTCGGTCTGAAAATAATTAATATTCCTTTCACTCACCAGTTAGATATGTGCTCCCAAACCACATAATCTCTATGCCTCAGTGATCAGTGTTGCCATTTCAGAGCCTCTCATCAGGGTGACATCTCACACCAAAATGATTTCTTATAAATTAATCTTGATAACATGACAGTCTCAGTAATTTTAGTGGAATGCTTTCTCTTGTTTTTTTCCACAGAAGCTGTTGGCTATTTTCTTTATAACTTGATTGACAGCATGAGTGACTCAGAGGTACAGGCCAAGGAGGAGCGTTTGAGACAATACTTCCATCAGCTGAAGGAGATGGTACCATTTCATTTTTTGCTATATAATGCCTGTCCTGTCTGACATGTATCTATTAGATTTGAAATTGCTGCTTTTAAGTACAACCAGACCACTTCTCAATGACATACACGAGTTGGAGACTTAAATTATGTCTGGGATAATTTCTGTTAGACAAATTTCAGTTTGGTTGTCTAAAACTCAGCCTGTTTTTGTTTTTTTGTTTTTCCTCCTTTCCCTTTGCACAGAATGTAAAAATTACTGAAAATATCTACAGAGGCATTCGTAATCTACTGGATAGCTACCATGTTCCTGAATTGATTAAGGTGTGTGTGAAATAGTAATCAACTTTTAAAAATGCTTAATTTATATACAAAAGCATGTTAAAATTGTATTTAACTATGATGCTTTTTGGCCAAAAACAGTTTACTTAAATGACAACCATTAAACACTAGCTTTTCATTGATGGTTTGTAAATACTGTTTATATATTGAAGGATATGTTTTAAATACTTATTACCATGGTTAATGAAGTATGAATAGAATTTCTGGAAGATTTTGAGAAGATGGAAAAATAGTAATATGAGCTGAAACTTTTGAAATTCGCTTTTGACATTTGCTAATGTATTTTTCCATGTATTTTCTAATTCTAATTTAAATCTCAATTTTAGGATGTTAATATATTGGTTGAAAGAGAGAAGATAGACTCTCGAAAAGTAAGTAGGCTTTTGAGTAGATTCTGCATGCTATAACCACCACATTTAAAGAGAATTCTAGGTTGTGTCCTTATAAAACCAGTGGTTCCTAACATTTTTGTCATCAGAGTACATCTACGAAGTTGGTAACAGCTATTCCGTTCCCTATCTCAGACAAATCAGCGGTATCTAAGAAATTTGTGTATGTATCCCAGGAGCTTCAAAAATCCCTGGAGTTCGTCCACAGATCCCCAGATTAATGTCCTTGATAGCATTTATGACACCTAGGAAAGGTCAGCTTAAAGGGAAGAGTGACAAGGGGTGCATTTCCTTTTTGTAGTAAATTTCTTTCCTTTTCTTTCTGTTCCTGTAGACTGCGCAGCTGCCATCATCTGTTTTGGAGTCTACACTTGAAAAACTAAAAGCTGAAAATCAACCTATAGGAGATGTCCTAAAGCAACTCATACTAGCGCTTTGTTCAGAAGAGGTAACGTTTGTTTAAATATTTCAAATGTGCTATTAAGGTAAAAAAAAAATTCTTCATAGATAAAAGTAAGCAAAGCCAAATACAATATTTATGATTTTCACAATTGATTATTATATGGCATGTGTGTGAAGAATGCAATTAAATGAAAGGTTAACTAATTTCAGCTACACCTTGAATGGCATGTTTTCGGGTTGCTGTAGTTTGTTTACGATAATCTGCGAAGTGAATGATAGTAACAGCCGTGATAGGTTTATCATACATGCCAAATGTCCTTTCAAGCCATGGCTCCGGTCTCTTATATCTAGATTGTCAAGCAACTGATACATGCAGTAGTCATTTGCAAGTCAAATATTACTGGGTTGTTAATGCAGGGATTGAAATTCCATTTTCCTGCTGGAAAAAAGCTCTTTCTGAGATAAAGGGTCTCTTGCCTTTTTTCAGCAGGCGTCCAGCTGTACTTTGTGTTCATTTTAGTGTGTGCCTGCAATTTGTGGTATTTCACTAGACTTTTTCAGTTTCTGGTTCAATATGATTTGGTTGTATGCCTGTGTTTTTAGGGGAAAAAAACCAACTGACTCTAAGATTATAACATAGTACTGTTGAATTCTAAAAGATTTTTTCACTTTGCTTGGATATTAAACTATGAGGAACTTTGCCATGATACATATTTCTGTGTATGGCAATTGGACTGTGAGTAGGGGCTGGCTTGGTACATATTTAGTTTGGACGTCTTTTTTATAATACCTACAAAGCTAAAAGATCAAATTTGGCACAGCAACTTCTTTTGCATTGCATGTAACAAATCTTTTAAACCCTACAGACGTATTTTGCCTGCTTTTTGAAAGGTAAATAAAAATACAAAGGAGGAAGATGAAGTTAATAACATGGATCCATTTGTTTTTAAAGCGCTATTAACTTTTCTATACTCTGAATGCTAAACCTAGAGGTTGTTCATTTTTACTTTTGTGTCATTTCTTACTTCTTTTTACTTCTGTCCTTTATCTTAGAACATGCAAAAAGCTCTTGAATTGAAAGCAAAATATGAATCCGACATGGTTGTTGGTGGCTATGCCGCTTTAATAAATTTGTGCTGTCGACATGATAATGCAGAAGATGCATTGAACCTGAAACAAGAATTGTGAGTACCCTGGCACTGAAGCAGATCATCAGCATTTATGCTGATAGACAGTCCTTGATGGATCATGTAAATTGAATATTACTCTTACAGAATGTAATTTTTAAAAATTCATTTTTGTCTGTGTTTTTAGAATTTCATAATATGCCGCCCTTTGATTAATTATGGCTTGTTTTCAGCAAGGAGTCTTTGTTTAAGTATGATAAGACATCTTGTCCCTTAAAGCCAAGGTTTTTTCCCCATTGACTATATAACTGCAATCACACAAGGGGTGATGGTAACTATTTTATAAGGCTTAACATTTCCCTTTCTCTATAGTGTGAACAACATTCTGTCCATTTCTCAGGTATCTTTAGTTTCCCATCATTATAGAGTTACTAATTAAAAATACATCCTTTGGAGTATTTCAACATTTATGACAAAGTTAGAATCACCTAAAGTGCTGTGAAGCAAAAGAATTCCTTCATTTTTATCATTTGCAGATGGGGTGATGCAATATATGTGTAGTGGTAGATTTTTACTTCTTTTGTCACTCTGAATATAATGGTATGTGCATTTGAATATGGCTTCAAAAATACACCTTCACTGAAATGTAGAGGGCTACGTTAATAACAATTCAGAACAACTGATGAGTTTTTGCAAAGGATAAAATGGCTATTGCAGTTCTTTTCACAGTCAACTTTTAACATAATATAAACTTGCCTTTAATTTTTAGTGACCGTTTAGATTCATCTGCTGTCCTTGATACCGGCAAGTACGTAGGCCTTGTAAAAGTATTGGGAAAACATGGCAAGCTCCAAGGTAAGCCTATGCACATAAAGGAAATTTGTGATGCAAGTATCTTGCCACTGGAATAACATGTGAATTGATATTAATGGTATATCATGTCCTGCAAAGTGCTTGAACACTTTGCATACAAATTTGCATGTGAATCCATCCAGAGCTGCATGGACAGTGTAGGCCATTAGTTTTAATGGATTGGCAAGCTTGTCATTTACATTTGCACAGCTCAGTGCTTTTTGCATTTCTACAGCTAGTTTTTATTAGCATTGCTGTTTGGATTGAGTTTGAAGATCATGACTTATGGCACAATTTGCTGATATGCCTGCACTAATGGCTTTGTTTTTGCTTAAGAACGTCTGAAGGCTGAACATAAAACCTATAAACATAACCTTTATTTAAGAATATGAATTTTGCTGTAGTCTTTGTCTTAACTTTTAATAACATTATCAAAAATACATACTTTGGTAAGTTTTTATTTAGAGGTTTGCAGAGAAACCTCATTGATTGCACTCTCTAATTTGCTCATTGTTGAGATAATGCTAAGCCTAATTACTTACACTTGATCATATCTTCTTACTGTTACTTGTATCTTATATTTCTCACTGGGTTTTATTCCTATTTTAGCCTTCCTTTCTTCCCTTTTATTTCTAGAGAATGTTTTTAAAAATTTTTTACAGTGAAAAAATGTGTGGAGAGAATACTTGATTTGAATGTTGGATTTTTTTTTTAGGAAGTCTTTCTAACAGAGAAAACTCTTTATAAGGTTTAGCCTGCTTTTCTAAATCACTTTTCATGAAGCGGTCAAAACATTTTGTCTGTGCAATAATTAAAAACAACATTATAAAAATGCACTTATTCCATATCCTAAAATGTTTGTTTCAGCCTTCCTAATGAAGCTTAATGAATCTAATGTATTAACATGCAGTCTTTTGGAAAGCTTTCATTGGCTCTGCTTGGCTAATTAGTATCGACATAGCAAACAGGCCCTATCGGTATCAGACCATTAGTCTGGCTGTATATACAGTGTAAACACATCTTTATTATCTGGCCTCCTGACAAGCCATCTGCTGAAGAAACAATGATGTGATTTAGCAGATGTTAGCTCTGAACGATAAAAGCATCCATTTAGGAGGATCTTACAGCTATAGGGCAGACCGTACAGGGTTATGTGGTGCAGGGTGGGCACACAGTCCCTATCTATAATTTGTAGTCAAAGTTGCAGGGAAATGATAAAACCATGCTATTGTGGATTTATAATTGTAGTCTCGTTTAGAAATGCAAGTAGTAATTAACTTGAAATCGGCATTATACACTAGAATTTACATTCCTGCTGGGCTTGAAATGCTGTTTTAATAGCAGTTTGTTTTCCCTACATGAAATTACCTAAGGGTCTTTTGTGTTACTTCATTGTAGATGCTATTAACATTCTAAAGGAGATGAAAGAGAAGGATGTTCTTATCAAAGATGCAACAGTCTTGTCCTTTTTCCACATCCTAAATGGCGCAGCTCTAAGAGGTGAAACTGAAACAGTGAAACGGTTGCATGAAGCCATCATGACACTAGGGTTAGCGAAACCATCCTCAGCCTTAAGTTCCCCATTGGTCACTCTGTATCTGGAAAAGTAAGTTAATTGAATTTTGAATTTTAAATGTTGGCATTAAAATAATGAGTCTGATCATTTGGGGATTATATTTTGTCAGTACTTTGTGCTCCTTGGAAGCCTTGGGGGTGTTTGCCACGGAATGAGAAGACTTAGTACGGACTGGTTCACCGTTAAAATGACCAGTAGCCGGGTCTGTGGTCCTGTGGGTTGCTTCTCCATGGAATGGTCTGTGGTGGTTTTTTTTGTGGGGAGTGTGATGACAGTACATGAAATTGAACCTAATTTTTCCCAGTTTTGAGCCTTATAGGTGTTAATTATTAATATAAGAAGGAAGGATTCTCTGGGGCTTTTGATTATGCATCGTGACTGTTATTCAGGTAATAATGTAGCAGCATCTCTTCAGGGCTCCTTTTCTCCATGTGGTATTTGATTTTAATAGCATGTGCCAATACAGTGACTGTAGCTTCCATTAATACTGTAGAGGATGTCTCTGTGCCTTGGGGGGGCCGGCGGGGAGGAAGGTGAATTTTATTGATAAGGTGAGGTTTCCGGAGTTTGAAATTTTTTACATTTGAAAGGCTCAAGTTGGTGCCCAATTTAAGATATTATTTGCAATGCAAATCATAAAAATCAACCTTACATTCTTGTAACGAGTGAAACATTTTAGTAAAACCATTAAGCATTCTTTATTATCTTGTTTTCTTTTCACGTTTGTTTTCCTTTTTTTTTTTTTTTAATTTCCTAGATCTTTCTTTGTCATCTTTTTCATGGCTTAATGCAGTTTTTAATCTGCCTATTTTGTGATCGGGATTTCCTGATTTTATTTATTTCATTTTAATTCCAGTGTAGTTAACATAGAGTTATGTTAGTTTCAAGTGTACAGTATAGTGATTCAACACTTCCTTATATTGCTCAGGGCTCATCAAGATAAATATATGGGATTTTTCTGATTTTGGTATGGATGTGGCCCTGTCAATGCCAGGAGAAAAATTAAAAGATATATCTTAGTAGTTCTTATATTCTTCCCAAATTTCTGGTGGTTTTTCTTTATTTATTAGA
The DNA here is from genome assembly GCF_963455335.1 of Martes martes. Taxonomy (NCBI): domain Eukaryota; kingdom Metazoa; phylum Chordata; class Mammalia; order Carnivora; family Mustelidae; genus Martes; species Martes martes. The sequence continues at coordinate 63,709,039 of NC_137896.1, forward strand.
GGGTATAATTAATTGAATATAATGAATGATTCAGTATTGAATTTAAAATGGGAAATAAAAATTATCTCAGCTCCATGTTTGGAAATGGGGATATACATATTTATACACACAGATAATTCCACATATATGGTTGATGAAATAATTTCTTTGGCACCCAATCGAAAAATAGTTTATCAAGTTAGGTGATTGACCAGATCTTAACCTCTACAATCTCAGCATTACATCCTTTTAAAGAAATAGTGATTCAAACAATTACTGGGTTACTGAGTTCTCATGTTCACAGCCAACTTTATATAGAAATCCTATAATTAATATGCTTCCTACTAGAATTTTTTTGATTATTTGAAAGATCCATCTCTGCAAATTGCATGTGGAGCTCTGCATAGGGATTTGAAAGAAATGGGCCCTCTGCCCAGAAGAATTAGGCCCTCCTCCTCTACTGGGCAAAAATAAAATAATTTATAATGAAAATGAGGCCATGGTAGAAAAGTATCTTACAAATAGAAATACTTTGAAGACAGAGAAGACATGAAAATTTTCTAAAAGAGGTCTGCAGATGGGGCTCATGAACCAAGGAGAGCTTACCCACAGGAAAATGGAAATATCATGGGATTCAGATGTTAACCTGGAGCATGCTCTGTGTTTCTGATTGCAGAGTACGGTCAGAGATTTGTATGTCTCAGTAAAATGTGACTGTCCCTGTTAATTAGGCTAGAGAAATCTAAATTAGTATCTTTTATGATTTCTTAACTACTTTCAGATATATCAAGAAATTATTACCTACTGTTTTGATTTGCCTAGTCTTTTTTTGCTATCTTTGCTTTGCAGAGGCAGTCTCCATGGCAAGATCTTTCAGTTCATCATAATAAAAAGGTTTTGTTGACTGTTACAGAGTCATGAAAATAATGAGGAAGAGATAAAGGAAATTTCATGTTTATAAAGTAGCAGAAAACAGCAGTAGCACCTCTAGTCTGTGATAAGTTGGGGGAAAAATTATCTTTGAAAACTTTTTTTCAGTTGTGTTTTCCCTAACTGATGGAAGATAACTAATTCAGAATCATGACAAGTACAGTACAAGGATTAACTACACTAGCCTGCCAAAAAGTCCACATGTATTTGATTTGATTAAATATGTTTAATCTTCAGTAATATCATGTAATTGACCTCAGCAAGTGTGAGCTCATCTGGAGAATGAGCCTTTTTTATTCATATTTGAGATAAAAGTATGAAATACATTTCAGAACATCATACAAAATCTTCATCTTTTCATCCAAAGACAAGCATCTTTTTGGAATGTCACTGCAAAGACTCTAAAGAGACTGTCCCTTAAATACTGTAATTCTGGAACAAATCCATGAAATTGGGCTTTTCAGAAAGATGATCTTTAAGATTCAGTAAGATCTTAATTTCGAGGCTTACTTTTCTAGCAGTAAAGAAAACACGGGAGAAAGTAATCCTGTGTCAATTTGTTATTTGGAAAATGTATAAAAAGCTTTATGGGTGTGGGGAAAAAACATTTTGTTTCTGTTTATTTGCAAAGGAAAATACAAAATAACAGGTTTGCACAATTGTTAAGAAGTTGGTAAACTAATCTGTTTCTGTATTATCAAAATGATAATACTTGTATTAAATGGAAAGATAATGCAGAGTTGAACAAAACTTCCATGTGTTTCGTTAGGATTATTTTATAAGCCACATCTCTGTGTGTAGTCCAGATGAATGTTATTTTAAACATTTTTTTGGTAGCTACTTAAAAAAAATTTTTTTTATTGAAATCCTACCTGATTCTGGAAGATAATCTGGGTCTTCCATATTAAGGAAGAAAAAAAATGCTTTAAAATAGGTTAAAAGACCTTTTGGTTAGTCTTCATGTGATGGTAAAGGAAATGAAATTAATAAAAGCTGGGCCATTAGGTTTAAAAGCGTAAAAATTGGTATGATGTAGTTTCAGATTCACTTGTTTTATAGCTTATCCGTTTTGGTTTCATTGCATATGAAAAATATCTGAAGCTGTTTAACTGGATTATTTAGTGCAGATGATCAAAGAAGCTTTAATTTCTGCTTTCCATTAAGGACTTTTCTGTGCTGATTTGTGCTATAATCTGTATGTGCCCACATGCATTTCATTTAAGTGAATCATGGACTTTGTATATTTAATCCTCCCAGAACTCTTGCTAAGTTAATCTTGAGTTCTTCATAAAGGTCACAATTTCTGTAAGATGAACCTATAATCATAAAAGTTTTAAAACTCATTGTAGCACTTTAAAATGTTATATAAGTGGGAAATACACTTTTTAAAATGCTGGGTTTTCTGTCCTATACACTCCCCTTCAATTTTAGCATGTTCATTTGTACTGGATACTTTTATTATTTATGGGAATGCTTGCCTTCGAGAGTAAAACTCTTTATGTGCTGAAAGGAAATTAAGGAGGTTTGGCTCTTTTACTCCATTATTGCAATTAAGAATTTAGCATCATCAGTGCCAAAGGACAAAAGTGGTTCATTTGCCCTAGGGGGACAGGACAGTGATAAGATGATTTTTCGTCAAGGATCATTGGGTCGTAATTAAGTTACATTCATGGCTATTGCTTTTTGAAGGATGATTGGTAAATGACAGGCTTCATGTGCTTAGTACGGACAGTGTTCAGTAGGGTTTTTTCTGCCTCTGTCAGAAAATCCTGTTGAGCCTGATAATGTAAATGTGGCATTTTATTCTGAACAAAAGAGCAGGGAAATGAGCTATCTTGTCTAATCATTCAGTTGTTTAACACCGACTTCCAGTTTAGACTCAATTGGCTGGAAAGCACTTGACATGTGAAGTTAGTGCTGTTCGGAACGCATGTTTGAGTAAATTTTAAAGTAAGTGACAGCTAAATTGTACCTAGGGAAATTACAAAGCCTTCAACACAGTTAATTTTTTGGGGAGGATTAGTTGTAATTGCAACACCAGTCTCCTTGAAGATTCCTCATTTATAGATGATGAACAGGAAAAAAAAACCATTTAGCTCTTTCAAAGGCTGGTTCTCTTCACAATAATTTTTACGAAGATGCTGGTTTCTCTTGAATTGATTTCTCTCTAAACTGAACAACTGCTTAAGATTTATAGAATAGTTTGTTTTTAGAGTGTTGAAGTGTTTTTTTGCCTTGTTTTAAACTTTTTTCCTCCCACAAAATCCCCTTTTCTCTACTGATTTCAGATTTTGAGAGCTTTTCAAGTCAGTAATCCCTTTAGGTAAATTGCCACTTCACTAACACTTTATGTATAATGTTGAAGCACTTTATTCCAATTAAAAATCAATATTTGTCATTTTTTTTGTGGTTTAAATTAAGTATCCTCTCTGAATTGGAAAGTAAGTTACTATAAGGAGATTAAATTTGAAGCTGATCAGTGAATAGATAGTTGCCACTAGTCATTCTTATTCTAACAGTACAGGATTGTGTGAAATGCATTTACGATTTTTACAGTTAGGTATGGTGAGGAATTTGACTTAGGAGTGCTTTGTTTCCTGGTATCGTTGTGTAGATATTATTATGATCAGTGGATGCTTCATATGAATGTGTATTGAGTATTTGTTTTTTTGTCAGTGACATTAGAGCATACTTTAATTCCATTAATACTGAGTAAAACTAAAGGTGGTATCAGATTTGCCATATGGGCTTCAAAAGCTTACAGTTTTAGATGTTCCTCCATGAAATAATGCAAAGTTACAGTTTGTAGTGGGGTGTATAGGGTCATGTGCCCTTAAAAAAGTGAATTGGAGAGTCTAGAGGATATTTTAATATGGGCCAAGTCCATCCGAGTTAGTAAGTAAAACTCTTAGTAGTAAATCTTTTTTTAAAAGATTTGTATATTTGAGAGAGTGCGAGCATGTGCACATAGGTCCGAGTAGAGGGAGAGGAGAGAATCTTAAGCATACTCTGTGTTGAGCATAGACCCTGATGTGGAGCTTGATCTCGTAACCCTGAGAATATGACCTGAGTTAAAACCGAGTCGGGGGGCGCCTGGGTGGTTCAGTGGGTTAAAGCCTCTGCCTTCGTCTCAGGTCATGATCCCAGGGTCCAGGGATCGAGCCCCACATCCGGCTCTCTGCTTGGTGGGGAGCCTGCTTCCCCCTCTCTCTCTGCCTGCCTCTCTGCCTATTTGTGATCTCTTGTCTGTGAAATAAATAAATAAAATCTTAAAAAAATAAAATAAAAACCGAGTCAGACACTTAATCAACTGAGCCACCCAGACACCCCAATAAATAAAACTCTCTTTTAACTGTTCTAATTACCTACTGGACTCAGCCTCTGGTATATATTTCTTCTTAAAATTTAGAATTATAGAATCTTTCTTTTTCCTGTTCTTCTTTCATGGACTCACAGAATTTTGATAAAGCTTATATTAATTTGCATCAATCAAGTTTTTTTAAATTATTGCTTACTTATTAACATATAGTTTCATTCATGAAGTTTATTTTATGTACTTCATTGAAGTATTTTGAGGAGGGTCTAATTGAAAAAAAGTTGTAGTGGGTTTGCCTATTTTTTTTTTTTTAAGAGATACAAGTATGTTATAGAGTTGGCTTTCCTTTAGCATTATTTGAAGTTTGTGAAAGCAGAGGCTAAATTTTTATCAGGAATGGGCTTAAAAATTTGTAACACGTTTGTATATAAAGCTTTCAGAATTATGAATACATACTGAAGTAAGCATAGAACCACAAGTTGTTTTGCATCCAGAATTAATGTTATCAATAAGATTTCTTCAAAACATTACTGTTTATTTATTTATTTATTTATTTATTTTTTAAGATTTTATTTATTTATTTGGCAGACAGAGATCACAAATAGGCAGAGAGGCAGGCAGAGAGAGAGGAGGAAGCAGGCTCCCTGAGAGCAGAGAGCCTGATGTGGGGCTCGATCCCAGGACCCTGGGATCATGACCTGAGCCGAAGGCAGTGGCTTTAACCCACTGAGCCACCCAGGCACCCCAAAACATTACTGTTTTTTTAGAGTAGGGTTTTAAATCAACTGTAGTATATTAAAGTATACCAAGGAAGTCTCAGAATCATCTTAGATCACAGTACCTAGAAGTATATAGAGTGGTAAAGTGCTGTTCCACATCATAGGTATAAAGCAGTATCCACTTTTTTCCTTTGGCTATTTTGCTGTTCTTGCTGACTTCATCTTGCCTAGTAGAAATGGTACTTTAGCGTGATGATTTTCTCTGCCAGTGTGATACATTTGAGTTGAAATCTCATAAGCTCCAATTCATAGAACCTCTCTAATCAGAGAATTCGAACTGGGAGGGAACCCACAGTTTCCTTGAGTTCAGCCATTGTGATAATCTGCTTTTCATCACCACTTCTGGAAATTTATCATATGGCTACAGCCGAGCCAGGACTTAACAAGTGGGATTGAGATTCAAAAGTCCTGTGAGTATATAACTGTTTTCGTAGCAGTGTCAATTTTAGATACTTTTTCATATTTTTCATTTTTATCACCCAGGTTTTTAAGCTTTAGTAGGAAAGATTAATGATGACATCATATTATATGAGAGATGAACATTTTTATCTCTTTTTAATATGATGTGATCCAAGCACGAGTCAGAATGTAAATGATAGGGATTATGAGAAGAACGGACTAATTATTAGTTCATTTCCTTTTTTTTTCCTCCCCAGTTCAGTAGTTCATTTCTGTCATCAGTCCACTTATATGAAATGTTTCATTATAGATTTCTAACTTATTTTGTTGGCAACCTGAGAGCAGTGACAGTGGTACTTAAAATTACTAACAAATATATGAATTATTTCCATTTTGCTATTCTTGTCGTTTCTGTTGTTGTTCTGAGGATGTATAATCTTCAGAAGCATGTATTTGGAGACCAAAGGCTATTAACATGTCTCTTTGATTGACAGAACAATTATTCATTCATTTATTGATAGCTTTGACCTAATGTAGGGGAAATACAGTTGGGACACACTGTTCTAGTTTGGGAATTGATCTGAAAAAGTAGATTATTTTAAAAAAAAAATCAGTATATGTTTGTTGTTCTCTTGAAAACATCTTAGTAGTTTTTCATTAGATGGAATTGTAGAAGGCTAATAACTGAACCTGTGTCTGAAGCAAAGGGGAAATACTGATTATATAAAGGTTTATATCATATGTGGTAGCTACTGTAGCATTTCTCTTGTATGACAGTAATCTAGCCTGCAACATCTACTTGCGGTTTTGAAATTAACCTGTAATTTAGTCTTCACCCCAAATGACAAAAATTCAAATGACTCTGTGGGGTGCCGGAAGATGCACTGTAAACAGGGCTTGGGAAGGGGATAAGGTAGAGAGCTCTGGCAGGATCTGCTGGCTTTCACTGTGTCAGTATTATTGCAATAAAATTAACACTTCTTCCTGGTATTTTCCTTTCAGTACAGCTTAAAATCTTAATCTAGATAAAATAGTAATTCAGTCTCGGGCAACATAACATTTGTATAATGGACCAAAATGTTAGGGCTTCAGCAGAAATTTTAAAAATGCTTTCCTCCTTTTGAAAACTATGGCATGTGAGAGAAAGGTGTTTTCTCCATGGAGCCTGTTAAGAACTGTCACTAACCACATATCTCTCTATATTTCATACTTTCTTTTCAAAAATTTTTAATTTCTTATTCTACATTGCACCACCTTATTAGGTTAAACAGGCAGCAGTGTTTTCACTGGAGCCTAACATGTGAGTAGATGTAGTCAACGGAAAGTGGGAAGTGGGAAGTGGGAAGGCAGTGCCTTCCTCTGTTTACACTAGTAACCTTAGCCAAATCATTCAGTCTTTACATGCCTTAATTTCCTCACCTGTTTAAAAATAAAGGAGGGTGGCATGTAGAATTGGATCACATAATTTCTACAGTTTTTCCAAGGTCTTGCATATTTCTCTCATATTTTCTTTTTAAAGGAAAAAGTAGTTTTTGAGGACTCAAAAGAATGCGTTTCCACACTCTGAAGAAATTCTGACTTAATGAAAATATCGAAAGATATTTTTTTTTGTTTGTTACCACAGAAGAGAAACCTTGACTTTACAACGGGAAATAATTTTTTCTTTTAAAGATTTTATTTTTAAGTAACCTCAACATGGGGCTCAGACTCACAACCCTTAAATCAAGAGTCCCACGCTCCGTTGACGGAGCCAGCCAGGTGCCCCTGGAAGTAATTTTTAAAAGCTTGCCTTCAAATGAGGGTTCTCCTAGAATTCACTGATGTTAAGAATGTCTGAGTTTTTAGCCACAGTAAGTTTCTGTATATATGAATCCTGAAGTTATTTCCTCCTTCTCCTGTTTGGAGAGGTGGCAGTACTAAAAATAGGATGATAGAGTTGTAAATACATGAAAATTCCTTGGTAACTACTGATAGATATTTCTTAATGTTTCCTAAATCTAGAATTTTTGAGGACTGTAAACACACATAAGTAGTTAGAAAAAATATTTGATAGTAGTCCTTGTTTTTAGAAATAATGTATTCTTATGGCAACTTAACGGATGGAATCAGATTTTTAAAAAAATATTTTATTTATTTATTTATGTATTTAAAGAGCGGGAGCGAGGACATGAGTGTGTGAGCATGGGGGGTGCAGAGGGACAGGCGGACTCCCTGCTGAGTGTGGATCCTGGTGTGGGGGCTCGATCCCAGGACCCTGAGATCATGACCTGAGCTGAAACTGAGTTAGACCCTCAACCGACTGAGCCACCCAGGCGCCCCTGAAATCAGACTTTATTATTTATTTATTAAATTTTATTTATTTGACAGAGAGAGAGACACGCGAAAGAGGGAACACAAGCAGGGGGAGTGGGAAAGGGAGAAACAGGCTCCCCGCAGAGCAGAGCAGGGAGCCCTGTCGGAGCTCCATCCCAGAACCCTGGGATCATGACCTGGAGCCAAAAGCAGATGCTTAATGACTGAGCCACCCAGGTGCCCTGAAATCAGATTTTATTTATAATAATCTCAGAGAATCCCTTCATTTACTTGGACTTTTTAAAAAAGAGTGCTATTTAGGGGTGCCTGGTTAAGCATCTGATTCTTGATCTTAACTCAGGTCTTGATCTCAGAGTCAGGAGTTCAAACCCCATGTTGGGCTCCATGCCCAACTTAAAATAAAAATAAAAAGACTGCTATTTAGCAAGTGAAATAATGAAAGGTGAAGGAGAGAAAATAACTTGATGATGTCTGTACTCAGAACATTTATTTATACTATATAAGGGTTGTTTCTCTCTTTTTCCATTTTGCCTTTTTTAAAGCTCAATCGGATACATTTTGACTGCTCGTAGTTGTGGATCTAGATACATTTTATTCATTGTTCATATTTTGATGTTTCCAAGGGATGACTTAGTTGCTGCTCTGGAAGTCGCCATCGACTGCTATGAAAAGTATAAAGTATTACCAAGGATTCATGATATCTTATGTAAACTGATAGAGAAGGGCGAGACTGATCTAATTCAGAAAGGTTGGTCACCTCCAAAATCTTGCTGTAGTTGTTTTTCCCCTCTTGCTTATTTAATCTCAATGAATTGCTGTGAAGAGAAAATTTAACAGGAAGGGAAGCACATCCAGGTGAACTTTGTTATACTTCTAAAATAAAAAGGACAGTATCAGCTAGATTTTCAGTGTTGTCAATATCCTTGATTTTAATAACTGTTCATTTTGCATACTTGCCTCTCTGTTATTGTTTGCTCTGCTTCTTGGTGATCTGCCTTTTCTGAGGAGTTATTCCCACTTATCTCACCAGTTCTCTTTGAAGCTAGTCTTAGGTACTTACTGTTGTAAATGTATGCTGTCAGATAAGGAATGTGCTGGGAAATTGGTTGATACAGTGCTAGTTTTGAAGTTATTGTAAATATTTGTTTTAAAGTTTTCTTTTATTTGTCCAGAACTTCAAGTGATAATTTGTTTCTTTGTATGTTTTTTTCTTCTGCTCTCTAGCAATGAACTTTGTGAGCCAAGAACAGGGTGAAATGACGATGCTGTATGATCTCTTCTTCGCCTTCCTGCAAACAGGAAATTACAAAGAGGCCAAGAAGATCATTGAGGTATGGTTTTTAACTACAGTATTCTAATTGTACAGCTGTTTATACTCTTAATTGGAATATGTTTAAAAATTTTAACCTTTAATTACAGTTGTTCTGATTCATGTTAATATAATTCAGTCCCAATAATGGGGGCTGGGGGGGAGGCTCGGCCAGCTTCTTTATTGTATATAATTACAGCTCAGAAAAGGCAGCTTGGTTGTATATTGAATTTGTTTCCTCACTTTGTTAAATTCACTGTTATGTATCAGAATGATATTTGCATATTAAATCTTGGATTGTGGAACAATTAAATTAAACTGACATTCCTGGGTATAAAGTTGCTAATCCTCTTTGCCAAGGAATTCTTTGTTCTTAAAAGCGGTGGAATTTAATTTGCTGCAGACCATGCTCAGATTTATTTGTAATGCTTGTCTACAAGTTAATCAGCCAAACAAGTGCTGTCTGCAACTGTTTGGCATTTAATTTAAAATTTCTTCCTCTTCTTCTTTTTTTTTTAAACCATGGTAAGCAGCTTATGGGAAATGGTAGGTGACAAACCTGGCCTATTTAGGATTAGTGTATTTTATCTAGGCTTGATTGAAATTTTGCTTACTGAAATTGGTAAGTCAAAGGGCAACTATAAAGTCTGTCCAAATTACGATTAACTTCACTATTAAACAGTTCTGTTTCCTCTAAATAAAACATTCCACAGAGGAGAGACCCATTACCTTAAGAAAAATTACTTAATGTGAAATAAATAAAATCAGTAATCCTGTTTCTGTCAGATCATACGTTGCCATGACTCCATGTCTTTTCCCAAAAGTTCCTGTGGCGGATGGGACACAGGGTGGTGTTTGGCCTCCTTATTTGTATATTGATGACTGCTTATCATGAAGTTGGAAATGGAGGCATACAACCCTGAAAATTATAGTTTCTCTTGATGTTTTTCAAAGAAGAGAAAAGTATGAAAAGGGAAGAGTGTGCAATTGATTCAGAATGTTCTTAGTTTGTCTTACAACTCAGTCTGTCCTCCTGTCAGAGGGAAGTGGGACATGCTATCTTGGGCAGGTTCTTCGGTAGCTCAAGTAGTTCACTTGTATTTTCTAGAAAATAGTATAAATTCTTTCATTAAAAGTGCCTGGTGGGGGCGCCTGGGTGGCTCAGTTGGTTAAGTGTCTGCTTCAGCTCAGGGTCATGATCCTGGAGTCCCAGGATCGAGTCCCACATCAGGCTCCCTGCTCAGCAGGGAGTCTGCTTCTCCCTCTGACCCTCTGCAGCGGATTGTCTCTCTCTGTCTCTCTCTCTCTCTCATTCTCTCTCTCTCTCAAATAAATCTTTAAAAAAAAAGAGAAAAAATGCCTGGTGTATCTGAAAATGCAGGAAGCTGTCTGCCTTTTGAGTTCTGCTGCTCTGTGTGCCTGGTTATCAGTATTAGCAGGGCACTGATCAGAGGGAAAATGAAGCTCAGGTATTCAGATAATAGTGACTGAGAGGCTCTATCATAGGAACTCATGTGTCTCTTTACGTAATAATCAAGACATAATAGAAGAGCCAAAAGCATAAGAGTTCTCCTTTTGCCATCTACTTGCTAGTGTGGTAATGGACAGTTACTAAACCTTCTTAAGCTTCCTCTTCTATAAAAGGGAGTATAGTATCTTTCTTTAAGATTCAATCACATAATGTATGTAAAGCAGCTTGCATGTTTCTGGATTATGGTAGTAATCAATAATATTAATTCTCTTTGCCCCTTAAAAGTAAGGATTGTGTTATCTGCTTTACCCCACATAATTCACAGTATGATGTTTAGCATAAAGGTACATGTTGTCACATGAATAGGCAAGAGAAAACTGCCTCTTAATTACTTTAAAGCTTTGCCAAATGCAGCATCATTGAGTATAATCATTTAGGGATGCTGTCTACTGATGACAGAATTTTCATAGTGGATGTGTACAAAATTGCTTAAAGGATAAAGAATGGCTTTACAGAACCCCTGTGGTATTCTAGGGTAGGACAGCAGGTGTGTGAAACATGGGAATATACCGAAGCACATTTCTAGTTTCTTTTTTTTTTTAATGATTAGCTGGATTTGAATTAAAGTGGGAACTTGCTTTTTTCACTACTAAATTTCAAGACCTGGAATTTTCTCTTGTAGTTTTCTAAGGATTATTGAGAATATAGAAAGTAATAGAAAATAATAAGTTGTGACTGTATCAGCATGTGAAAGAGTATTATAAATACTGAGCAACATTTTTTTTTTAATCATTCCCCAAAATGCATTAGTGTCTTATCAATGGGTAGATTTGCTAGGGTAGAGTTTCCAAAGCAAAGTGTACAGTGAAGCTTCTTTGTAGTTCAAGCATTGTGGGAGATAAGATAAGCCAGTCATAAAAATGTTCACATTAAATGAAGAAAGAAGAGGCAGGATTCAATGTGTAATAGGACTTGTGTTGTTTTTTAAATGAACTGGTGTACACATATCATGTATTACATACAGTACATTTTAATATTGTCTTACATTTTATTTCCATATGTGGATTATTACAGGAGAGTGGACTTAACAGCTGCTATTCTGCTTTATACTTTTCTGTATTTCCTGCATTTTCTGTAATGAGCATATATATTCCGACACTCAGAAAAAGTGTGTTCTTCCAAAAGAAGGAGAGTAAGAGAGAAAAGTGAATCAGACAAAGATTTATTAAGAGCTAATGTGCCACTCCTTGAATGTGAGATTAATGTGTGAGAATAATTATGATTTGAGACTGAAAAGTATTAACTGCCATAAGAAAAGTATGAATACTTCTGAGAGTTCAAGGATGGAACTTATTCCCAGTGAAGGAAATTAGGCTAGACTTTCTGGAGGAAATGCAGCATGAGGTGAGGAGTTGATGCATATGGTATTCTTCAACATTCGAGAGTTTGATGAGGCTGTTAACAGGTATTAGAGGTCAAGCAAAAAGGTGGAAAGGGGAAATCTCTAAAAAATTCTTTTTCCCCAGCTTTATTGATATATAATTAGCATGTAACATTGTGTCTGTTCAAGGTGTACAGCATGTTAATTTGATTACTTACATTTTACAAAATGATTACCGCAGTAGCGTTAGTTAACACCTCTATCACTGCACATAATTACAGTTTCTTTTTTGTGATGAGAACATTTAAGTTTTACTGTCTTAGTGGGGCACCTGGGTGGCTCAGTCGGTTAAGTGTCTGACTCTTGATTTCAGTTCAGGTCTTGATCTCAGGATCAGGAGTTTAAGCCCTCTATTGGACTCCACACTGGGCATGGAGCCTACTTTAAAAAAATGTAGCTAGATATAGGTGTATATATACATAAACATATATAGATATATAGATTATACATAAACATAGATATATATATTTATATAGATATACAGTATTGTTTCTCTTTTTTATTAAAAACATTTTTTAAAAAGTTTTATTTATTTAAGTAATCTTTGTACCCAGTGTGGAGCTCAGACTCAAGACCCTGAGATCAAGAGTCACACACACCTCTGTTGAGCCAGCCAGGCGTCCCTATAGTATTGTTAACTATAGTCACCATGCACTACATTAGGTCCCCAGAACCTGTTCATCTTATAAGGGAAGTTTGTACCCTTTGACCAGTATCTCCCCATTTCCCCTGAGCCCCTGGCAAACCCCATTCTAGAAGTTCGGTTATTTTAGAGCCGACATATTTGTGAGATCATACACTGTCTTTCTCTGCCTCACATATTTCACTTGGCATAGTGCCCTCAAGGTCCATCCTGTTTGACCAGTTTACCCTATCTCCCTTATTCCCTTCTTTTTTCCTTTCCTCTTTCCCTCCCTGTCTTTCTTCCCTCTATCCCTTCGTTATATCAATAAAAAATGCTTTTTTAAAAAAGATTTTATGTATTTATGTCAGAGTGAGAGAGAGAAGAGAGCATGAGTGGTGGCAGGGGCAGAGGGAGAAGCTGACTTCCCATTGAGAAGGGAACCCGACATAGGGCTTGATCCCAGAATCCTGGGATCATGACTCGAGCCGAAGGCAGACGCTTCACCAACTGAGCCATCTATGCATCCCAATAATAAATAATATAAATGACATCTTGAGAAGGATGTCCGTCCTAGAGAAGGATCTTTAAAAATTAATCTATATAATACAGTAATTGCTGTAGAAAGATATACCGCAGACTCGATCTTTCTGAGGAAGTCATGTTTGGGATAAGAACTAAAGGATGCAGTGGGGGCCAGCCACAAGGAGTGGAGGCAAAAGCATTTCAGGTAGAGGGAACTCCCTGTGCAAAGGCCCTGAAGCAGGAAAGTGCTTCCATTTTTTGTCTTTGTGTTGTCTCTTAGGGCTTATCAGATAACACTCAAAAGAGTGTTTGGTCCATTATTAAATAGTAAGTGTTACTTTTATTCCCTGCCTTCTGTGTGACAGTCTTTCCTGTATTGAAGTCAACTCTTTAGTCTCCTGCAGTCTCATCTGCAGGGTAACTATCCCTAGATCCTCTCAGTGTTCTTCTGGCACATTCTGGAATGAACCTGGGGAAATGTTCACAAATTATTTTTACAAACCTATATAATAATACCAGTCAGTATTTTGCAGTCTGTGTTGTACCAGTGATGATGATCGATATGACTTTTTCCCCTGTGAATAGATTCAAATAAAATTACACGATTCCTTTTTAAAATAGGCCAAGTATGAAGATGCAGTGTTAATCTCTTTACTCATCTAGTCATTTCTGTGGTTTTTCTGTCCTTTAGTTAACACATATTTCTTCTATACATAATTGAAGTAAATTGAACCATAGTTTTATCCTACATCACTGTTTCTGAATTCCATGCGTGTGTAATTAAAACTCTTCTGATCATTATTTTTAATGACCACATCACTCCTTAGTATAAGTGAACTAAAGTTCATTTGCCTATTTGTCTTCTGAGAAAAATTTTTACTTTTAAAAGAAATCATCATAATGCACATCTTAATCTGTAGGTATAGGTATATTTGGTTTTCAGATTATTTACTTAGGATCATTTCTTAGAAGTAAGTGAAATGCATTACTGTTAAAGCCCCTGACGCATAAAGACAGAAGTTTTGTCCTATCCTTATAGGTGATACCTCTTCTGTGGTTCATCATAGCAGATTTGGTCTAAAGCCCAGGCCTCCCATGCTCCTTCTGCTAGAAATTACAATAAAATAAGATGATCTTTTCTTTTTTCTTTTCTTTTTTCCTTTCATTCATTCTTTTTTTTTTTTTTTCCTTAATCAGGGTAATTCTGGTCTCATAGAATGAATTTGAACGTTTTCCTTTCTCTTCTATTTTTTTGTATAGTTTGAGAAGAATAGGTGTTCATTCCTCTTTAATGTGTGGTAGAATTCACCTGTAAAGCTGTCTGGTTCTGAACTTTTCTTTGTTGGGAGTACTTTGATTACTGATTTAGTTTCATTGCTAGCGACTGATCTTTTCAAATTTTTTATTTCTTCCTGATTCAGTTTTGGAAAGTTAAATGTTTCTAGGAATTTATCTGTTTCTTCTTGGTTGTCCAGTTTGTTGGCGTATAGTAAGATGGTATTTTCTCACTAAGAAAGGACTTTATTTTTTTCAGTCAGGTTTTTTTTTTTTTTTAAAGATTCTATTTATTTATTTGACACAGAGAGAGACAACAAGAGAGAGGATACGAGCAGGCGGAGTGGGAGAGGGAGAAGCAGGCTTCCTGCTAAGCAGGGAGCCCAATGTGGGTCTTGATCCCAGGACTCTAGAATCATGACCTGAGCTGAAGGCAGATGCTTAACTAAGACTGAGCCACCCAGGCGCCCCATCAGTCAAGTATTTTTTAAGGTGCTTAAGTCACCTCCCAGGATGAAAGTATTGCAAGGTCATTTAATAAATTAATATTGTTTGGGTACTTCATTTTGTGTTTTAGGACAGTACATTAAGTCCAGGGAGGGATGTTACATACAAGTATGAGAAGAGTTAAATTATGATTTGAAATGTTAAATAACTACCCTAAAGTTTTCTATAAAGAAATACTTATGTTTATTCTTATCCCTTTGAGCCGTTCAGTGATCACATACTTCATGCCTGCCATGTGGCAGGGCCTGCTGAGTTTTCCAGGTACAAACACAAAGAGTCTGCTTTAAATTTGGTTAGCATTTCTCATTTCAGCCTTTTCCTTTGAGGTTCAAATTTAGATTACGAGCTAAACAATATAACTAATATTAGTTACACTTTTACACTTTTGAATAATTTTCATGTACATTTTTATATGAGGCTCACAAAACAACTCTGAGAAGTAATTACAGCAGGAAGCTTTAGTTCAGAGTGTTAGTATGGAGTTTGTTTCGTTGGTGGTAGTCATGGAATTTGAAATTGGGTCCTGATTTCACTTTTTCTTTTTGTTCTCCTATACCATTCTTACCTCTATGATCTCGCTGTCTTTTTAAAATTGAGATAAGATGGAGGTGCCTGGGTGGCTCAGTCAATTAAGCACCTGCCTTCAGCTCAGGTCGGGATCCTGGGGTCCTGGCATTGAGCCCTGCATTGGACTCTCTGCTCAGCAGGGTGTCTCCTCCCCTCTGCCCTTCACCCCACTCATTCGGGCATATACGTGCACACGTGGTGCACTTTCTATCTCAAATAAATAAAATCTTTTTTAAAAATTGAGATAAGTTATAGCATCGTGCAAGTTTAAGGTATGCAATGTTTTGGTTTGATGCATTTGTATGTATATTGCAGTATAATCTCCATGATCCCCTGACCCCTCAGTATCTGAACCACCAAAAGAACTTACCCTTTTTTCAGAATTATTCTTTCTTGATTTTTTTTTTTTTTCTCCTCTTATCTGCTGTTACCCTTCCATCACATGGTAGCCAGAGTGAATTTGCTGTCTTCTCAGGGGCAAAACTCTTCTTTTTATGGTTTTGTGTTTAGGACCAAAAGTTGGGATTATAGTGATCTCCCAGTCTTTATGGCTTTTACCTTTGTTCTTTGCTAGATCACATGCAAGGTTTCATTCTAATTTGCCTTCTTTAATAAGCCAGAATGGATCTTATAGATACAGAAGGATTTTTAGAGATATTTTTTCCCCTGACCTCCCAAATTTCAAGAGATGTCAGTTCTCGTGTCAGTTCATACCCATGAGTTAGTTTACTTATTAATATCTCAGGTAACATGTGGTTAAGTGGGTCATGTTTGCTCAATCATATTTTCCTCCTTATTCTAGACATGGTCTTTAAGTCTATCTCTGAAGATTTTTTTTAAGATGTACTTTTATTTGAGAGAAAGAGCATGCACACGTAGTGGGAGAGTCAGAGGAGGGGAAAGAGAGTCTCAAGCGGACTCCATGCTAAGTGAAGCCTGATGTGTGGCTTGATCTCCTGACCTGAGATCACAACCCAAACTGAAACCAAGAGTTGGACATTTAACCTACTGTGCCACCCAGTCACCCCTATCTCTGAAGATTTTAGAGAAAAGGACAAATAATTGAAAGATTTAGCAAGTTCCATGATACCTTTTTTCCTTCCCTTGCTATTCTAGCTATGAAGATAAATAGTTGGGTTCTTGTTTTTACTTGTCCACTCCCTCTCACGCACTTGATTTCTTTTCCTGCTAAGATGAATAGAGGATGTGAGGCTGGGATAGTTGTTCATTTGTTTTCCATTTCATGTTTCTAACACTAACAGCAGGAAAAATCAAAACAGGTAAAAACTTCTGTTTGGTCAAATTTAAGATGGTTTTTCTTGAGGTAGAGTTTAAAGTAGAAGAATCTTCATTTCTTTCCACTTTAAAGATAATAATTTCTTGATAGGTCTTTTTACTAGTATATATTGAAGCCTATTATGGTAACAGCAAATTTACATCAGAGTAATGTAACAATTAAATGGAAATTATTTTGTATTTTGCATTACTGTTATTCTTATACAAGTGAACCTGGTACTGAATTGGAACTTCACAAAGAATATTTTAGAACACAGTAACCTCAGTGGAAACAAACTTGCCGGGTGTTTTATTAGAGTAATTAATTTATTCTCAGTGTCCATTAATTAGACTGTATGTAGCAAAAACAGAAAAAGTTAGGTAAGTTCATTGTTTTAATTAATTGGTTTTTGATAAATTATATATAACATCCCAATTAGAATTCTATTCTTTTCCATAGTTTTATTATATTTTCTATTTTTGCTTTCAACTTGTGTTTAAAATTCAGTAAGATGTTAAGAGATAAGCCAGTAATGTAGACTATTACAGAAGCCTAGGAGATTTAGTTAATCTGACCTAGATGTTCTTTTGATGATTGAGATTTATAATGTGAAAACAGTTCTCAATTTCAAAATGAAACCTAGGAATATCTGCTGTATTAGTCACTGTCCTGCCCGAGACAAGCAGATTAATCAGCCACAAAAAGGAAGCGTTTACAAACATAAAAGTTGTGCCTTTTAGATCATTGGTTTTGGATCAGCAGTCATTTGAAGCTATAAGTGAGTGTACTCCTTGCATTTTACCTTCTAAAGAGGACGGTCCAGTATTTTTGGAAGGGCTTGTTGTATACGTTTGATTCCATTTGGTTTCATTTTTATTGGTTTCATTTTCAGAGTAATGCCTATGAAGTCAAAGAGGTAATGTGAGAAAATCCTTGAGTAGAAATTGTGTCGAGATGTAAATATTAATATATTTGAGAATATATTTCAGCAGTTGATCTGTTCAGCATTTCTTTCTTCTATCCCAGAATGTGTATACTTGCACAGTCAGAATGAGAATACTTTTACAACTTCCGCTGTACCTGTTTCTCTGTCATCCTACCAGAGCTCTGAGATGTTAGTGTCTGCTTCAGTTCTTAATTTAACATTGTACAGTATTACTTGAAGGAATAAAAAATCATGAGGACTTCTAAATAAGAGATCAGATTTGAGGAATCCGTGGTTTAGTCAACAAAGCTGAGCGGAGAAATCAGTGGAGGTACCTCCTCTAGGCTGGAGCAGCCAGGGCTAATGAGTATGTAGTTTTCTTATCATAATGCTGTGATTGAAATGTACTATTTAATGGGGAAACCCTCTTACACATGATGAGAATATTGTAGTTAGAGTGACAAATCCTTGGAATTTTGTGTGAATTAGTTTGCCTTTTATTCCGGTATCCAGAATTAAAAAAGAAGTGCTTTGGGGCGCCTGGGTAGCTCAGTGAGTTAAAGCCTCTGCCTTCGGCTCAGGTCATGATCCCAGGGTTCTGGGATCGAGCCCCACATTGGGCTCTCTGCTCAGTGGGGAGCCTGCTTCCCTTCCTCTCTCTCTCTGCCTACTTGTGATCTCTGTCTGTCAAATAAATAAATAAAATCTTAAAAAAAAATGCTTTGCCGCCAGAGTTATTGACTAAACCCTGGTAATTTCTGATTGAGGATATAACATATATCGCAGTAATTGAAATAAACTAAGACTATGAACTAATTTTAAGTACTTAGCTTAAGTACCTCGCTGTCTACACATTTAGTTTTATATAATAGGCAAGCATTTGTGGTAGTCACAATACTTTTAAAAGTGAAAGCCATTGGTTTATTGTTGTGATGATGGTTCATAAGTATGTATAACATTAATTTTTGCTCCTGAATCCATTGGGATCTCTGAAGTGTGTGTGTGTGTTTAATTTGACATCATTTAGAGTTGATTTAGTTCACTGAGTCAAGGTTCCTTTGCATAGTAAAGAAAGTTTAACCATCTTAATGTTTAAAGATTTATGGAATGAAAATTGACCTGCAAAGCAACATTTTGACATAACCCAAATCTTCTAGAAACTGGCTAAATATAGGTTCCTATTTATGCTCTGTTTCAATTCTGAAAGTCTTTGGTAACTGGTATTAAGTTATAGGTTTCTTTTATTATATTTGTTTAGGAAGGAGGCAGCAGATTAGATGAAAACTATTGTCTTTGAGGGAAAATTCACATTTAGCTGAGCCTTACCTCATACGTTGTCTGGTGATTTTATTTTATAGACTCCAGGCATTAGAGCTCGATCTACAAGACTTCAGTGGTTTTGTGAAAGATGTATTTCAAGTAATCAGGTTTGTGTTTAATTTCTGGTCTCGACCACCTAAAACTGTGAGTAGAAAGCAGGTGTCCTTCCTACATGTCATGTGATCATTTGGGGATTTTGGGACATAGAGCATTATTATTGAAGCAGCATTATCTTTGGTGGTTTTCCAAATAAGCAGTAGCTTAATTCTTGTTCCTGAGGTGCAGTAGAATCCCTGAAATTTTTAATTTCGGCCCTGAAGATTTTAGCCTGCTTTATCCTAAGTTGTTGGCTTGAGCAGGCTAACCTTGTTTCCTTTGCAATTTAAATCTGCTTCAGTCCTCAGTGACCAGAGGAGTCACTTAGGGGAGCCCGGTGGAATTTCTACTTTACGTCTCCTCCAGTGCAGGTATCTTTTCATATCCCGCCAAGTGGAAGCCACAGGGGAAGAGGAGTATAACACTTGGGTGGAGGAGTGTTCTTATTACTAGAGAGTGTATTCACTGGATCTTCTCCCACCAGTATCTTTGAATTCTCAGAATGCATCTTCATGGAGGTTTCCTCAGCCAGATGATTGTTCATGTTTTGTTCTTGACTACAGAGTCCTTCAGCTTTTTAACTTAAAAAAAAATTGTTTTTAATTGTGGTAAACTACATATATAACATAAAATTTATCATTTTAACCATCTGTAAGTGTTCACTTCAGTGGCAGTAAGTCCATTCACATTGGTGTGCTCGGCTCTTTAACTTTTGAAGTGAAGTTAATCTGCCCTTTGGGTAAAGCTTGGTGGAAGGATTATGAAACTGAGATTTGTCAGCTATAAAATATGTCCTTTACACATTCTAGATCCATCTGTTAATCTTATTTTTAAGGTTGAAGTCCTAGAAAAATTAGTGGAGCTGACACAGAAGTTGTTTGAATGTGATAGAGACCAGCTGTACTACAGTCTACTAAAACTGTATAGTAAGTAATCTGACTGTTTCTCATGTTTTCATCTTGAGACATTTATTCTGTTGAAGGCAGGTGTAAGAAAGGAATATCGGGAAGGTCTAGTGATTGTCAAATGTGTGGTCTTCAATAGAGTTTTAAGTAGAGGCCAGATTGAATTTTATCACAGATTGTTATATTGTATCACTAGACACCAGACAAGTTTCATAATTTCTGACAGTCTTACTGCAGTAATGAGAAGGTGAGAAAAATCATCAGGGCCACAGAATTTAATAGAACTTTTCGAGGAGAGACTAATTTTTTTCTTTTCTTTTCCTTTTTCTTTCTTTCTTTTTTTTTTTTTTTTTTTTGAGGATTTTATTTATTTATTTGACAGAGAGAGAGATCACAAGTAGGCAGAGAGGCAGGCAAAGGGAGAGGGGGAAGCAGGTTCCCTGCTGAGCAGAGAGATGCAGGGCTGGATCCCAGGACCCTGAGATCATGACCTGAGCCGAAGGCAGAGGCTTTAACCCACTGAGCCACCCAGGTGCCCCTAATTTTTTTCTTTTTATTAAGTCTTCTGGTAGACTTACCAGTCACTCCTGTAAATCACATAATCACTACCATGTTCATTCATGTGTATAAGATCTTTTTCCAGGTGCCTGGGTGGCTCAGTTGTTACACTCTGCCTTCAGCTTAGGTCATGATCCTGGGATCCTGGAATCGAGCCCCACATCGGACTCCCTGCTTGGCAGAGAGTCTGCTTCTCCCTCTTCCTCTGCCCCTGCTCTTGTTCCCTCTCTCGTTGTATCTCTCTGTCAAATAAATAAATAAAATCTTCCAAAAAAAAAAAATCTTTTTCCAGAAAAATGCATATTGATACACAGACTCATAGCTAAAGTTTTTTAAAATGTGATTATATTCTAATATAGTTTTGACTGAATCTATATTATAAACATTTTCTTACCTATAAATGACTATGTTGCGTGGCTGTACTAGAATTTATCC
This sequence comes from Martes martes, assembly GCF_963455335.1. Taxonomy (NCBI): domain Eukaryota; kingdom Metazoa; phylum Chordata; class Mammalia; order Carnivora; family Mustelidae; genus Martes; species Martes martes. Next base: position 63,729,987 of record NC_137896.1, read on the forward strand.
AGTCAATCTCCTTATGCTAGACATGTGACTAGAAATTCATTTTACACTTTATAAAACAGTGCTGTATTAGCTATCTTTGTGCCTTAATCTTTGTTCACACCCATAGTTGTTTCCTTGGGCTGGATTTGTATTTGTGTTCAGAAACATTTGATCTTTATTACCAAACAGTGTTCTAGTATGTCAGTTCCAATTTATACATCTGGGAACTTTGCAGTCTCTTTTAGGGTATTTGGGTGGAGAAGAGCAACTCTTAGAGTCAGTAACTAACCTCCCTTCTTCCTTCCTTTCTCCCTCTTGCCCCGCCCTCTCTTCATCCCTTCATCCCTCCGCACCCCCCAGACATTTGATCCAGATTATTTTGTTTTTCTTACGGGAAATTTACCTTCACCAAACATAGACAGCAGTGAATAACTTAATTCATTTGTCTTTTTGAATTTGTATTTATTATCATTAGAAGCTTTATCTTTGGGACACCTGGGCAGCTCAGTCAGTTAAGCGTGATCCCAGGGTCCTGGGATTGGGTCCTAAATCGGGGCTCTTTGCTTGGCGGGGAGCCTGCTTCTCCCTCTTCCTCTGCCTTCCGCTCTGCCTGCTTGTGTTTTCTCTGTCAAATAAATAAAATCTTTAAGAAAAAAAAACATTATCTTCTATGTTGATGATGTAAATAAGACTTGCTGTAAAATTTATATTTCAGTTGTTGGTTGCATTGAAATGCACACTTCGCTATGTAATTCTTAAAACTCTTAAAATTCTTGAAATTCAGTTCTTTGGTTTAATGGTCAAATTCTGGCACACAGTACTGAGGTTGTTATTGAATATATACAATTAGCAAACTTACGTTTTAGGCATGTAGTCCTTAATTGGTGGGTTATAACCTATATTTATTCAAGTGCTAATTCTTACCCTTCCCCACCCCTTTCTTTTGAGGAACGATTTCATGCTTGAATTCTAATTTTATCCCAACTTCAGAAAAAAAGAAAAACCCTGAATGTATCCAAATGAGTCTTAGCAGTTAAAGTAGTCCCCACAGAGGACCATAATCCCTAACTATGCTAGATATTGGGGAGGACACAGCAGATAGGGTAGTGCTTTGTGCAGTTAGGCTATAACCAAGACTAAGAATACGGAGTGAAAAAAAAACTGGAACGATGTGCGAGGAGCAGGGGTAGTCCAGGGAAGGTGGAGGTGGCCAGCCTCACAAACCTCTTTTTCCTATTACAGATGACCTTTTGCTGATGCTTTCTTTAAAAAGAAAGAAAAGAAAACAACCCGTAGGTTCATCTTAGAATTTCCTTTAGGAATAAATAGTCTTTGAGGTTTATTACCATTTTCTTCTCCTTCATCTCCTCTCTTGGCTGTATTGGACACCTTCTCCAGTTTTTTTGCTCTGTGTTGGAGCCAATAGTCTGAAGAGCCCTGTAAAGTGAGGGTGGCGTCTTGTAAGGCTGGAAGTCAGGAATTATTATAATGAAGTATACTTTATAACCCAGGTTGTATACTTCATGCCTTTGTGGTGCTGTAAGTTGATAATGTGGTTGCGATAACCCTGATCCTCCCCTGTCTGAAGAACAACCAGCCTCTCCTTTGTGGCCTTCTCTTTCCGTTTTCCCCTTGGACCACTTATTTGAACAAGTTAAATAATTTATTAAAGCACTATGGACTCAATTTTATTTGAAAAGGAACATATATAGGATAATATATGAAATGTGGTCCTATTATACTTGAAAAATCCATATTTTGAATTGTGAATGCCTGAGAAAATGTTTGGCCTGGTAGAACTTTTTATGAGCTCATTCTTTCTTTTTCTTTCTTTCTTTCCTTTTTTTTTTTTTTTTTTTTTAAGATTTTATTTATTCATTTGAGAGAAAGAGAGCATTGGGCATGGGGGAAGAGGGAGAAGCAGGCTCCCTGCTAAGCAGAGAGCCTGGTCCGGGGCTCGATCCCAGGACCTTGGGATCATGACCTGAGCCAAAGGCAGACGCTTAACTGACTGAGCCACCCAGGCACTCTGATATATTTTCTTGTAAAAGTTGCTAGTCCAGGGAACCTGGGTGGCTCAGTGGGTTAAAGCCTCTGCTTTCGGCTCAGGTCATGATCCCAGGGTCCTGGGATCGAGTCCCGCATCAGGCTCTCTGCTCAGCAGGGAGCCTGCTTCCTCCTCTCTCTCTCTGCCTGCCTCTCTGCCTACTTGTGATCTCTGTCTGTCAAATAAATAAATAAAATCTTAAAAAAAAAAAAAAAGTTGCTAGTCCATTTTATTTAAAGCTGCATCTCTGTAATATCTTTGTCCTCCTAAAGTGGAAGCTTTCATATACTTGTGCCTTTTTTAGAAGAAGAAAGTTACTTTCATAGAGTTCCTACAATTGAAGACAGAGTTGTCCATCTTCCGTCCATCTTCTCTTCAGTGTTAATGTTATCTTGAAAATGAATCTCTGGGGGCCCCTGGGTGGCTCAGTGGGTTAAAGCCTCTGCCTTAGGCTCAGGTCATGATCCCAGCATCCTGGGATCGAGCCCTGCATCGGGCTCTCTGCGCAGCGGGGAGCCTGCTTCCCCCTCTCTCTCTGCCTGCCTCTCTGCCTACTTGTGATCTCTGTCTGTCAAATAAATAAATAAAATCTTTAAAAAAAAAAAAAAAAAGAATCTCTGTAAAAACCACCTTAGCAGTGCTGTTTCCAGTTCTTGGAAACCTTCCCTAACTATGTCTTCCACAGTCCGCAGGTGTACCTTTTGGCAGGGGACAGAATGTTCCATCTTTTCTCTTCTATAGAATTAAAGATGCTGGAGCTTGGGGTTTTGTTTTTCATTTGTTTAGTCCAGTCAGTTTTATATACTCATATACTTGAGAAGTTACTTTTGAATTTTATATTACATGAGAACATTTTAATGAAGGAAAAGCATAATTAACTTATGAGGGTCTCGTTTTGGGAAAAGAGATTGTAAATTTAAGGGTTTTATATGGGACTGATTTTATTACCAAAGTATGTACAAAATCATTATAATCTGTGTATGACCTGGGGAAATTTTCTTACTATTACCTTTTTCTTTGTTGTAGGTTTCTTTTTTTTTAAGATTTTATTTAGTTATTTGATAGACAGTGAGGGAGGGAATATAAGCAGGGGGAGTGGGGGAGGGAGAAGCAGACTCCCCCTGATGTGGGGCTCAATTCTAGGACCCTGGGATCATGACCTGAACTAAAGGCAGATGCTTATTGACTAGCCACCCAGGCGCCCCTTGTTGTAGGTTTCTGATGGAGTATGAGTGTGTTTTGTTTTTGTTCTTTGAGTTTTTTACTTCCAGGAGTCATCGGTTACCAAAAAAACGTAGCTTTTCAGTTGGACAGGTGTGGGGGAATCTAGGAAAATCCCATCTCTTTCAGTATTTTGCTATTTTTGAGAAATGTATTTATGTATGTTTTTTGGAACATTTGTGCTCTGAAACAACCCCCTTCCTAGAGTTGACTGTACAGAATGAAGATACTCATTACTCATATATGAAAATTTTTAAAAACACAGTTAAAATAGTATTTCTTTGTAATACTTTCATTGAACTTAATTAGTGTCATGATATTTTTAATATTTTGGTCTGGTTTTTCACAAGCGTTAGTTTATTATATTAAATGACCTGACCGCTTCTCTTTTCAAAACCTGTTAGAATGTTTAAAAATAAAGTCTTGATTATTAAGTTTTTGCTATTTGTAAAGATTAGGTTACCACATAACAGGAGCTCAATTTTTCAGTGTGAAGGTATCTGCCTGTTTCCTTCCAGTAAACTTCCCTTGCCCTATAATACTTAGTCTGATGGCATTATTGGGATAAAAAAATCTATCACACAATGTCATAGACATTCTTCAAGTCAGCAGAAGAGACAGAATTCTCCCTATTCTACTAAGTGAAAGGGATTTGTTGATTTGACACTTTTTTTTTTAAAGATTTTAGTTATTTATTTGACAGAGAGAGATCACAAGTAGGCAGAGAGGCAGGCAGAGAGAGAGAGAGAGAGGAGGAAGCAGGCTCTCCGCTGAGCAGAGAGCCCGATGTGGGACTCGATCCCAGGACCCTGAGATCATGACCTGAGCTGAAGGCAGAGGCTTAACCCACTGAGCCACCCAGGTGCCCCTGATTTGACACTTTTGAAGAAAATCATACATTTGTGCACTTTGAATCACTTTAGACCTCCAGCTGTGTATTATACTATATACATGTACACATTATCTTTCCAAAGTCTCATGGGCATAGTTGAATTGTTACCTATTTCAGATTCTGATTTCAGCAGTGGGCTTCTTAGAAAGACAAATTTTTTATTAACATGAGACTTTCAAAGTGTGTAGTAAAGTGGGGTGGGGGTTGTTTTTTATTAGGTAAGGAATTTCCATTGTTGAAAACTCAGAAGGCATACAGAAGGAAGTCTTTTTGCCTTGGGTCCACAATCATCCTGTTCCTTTCCCTGGAGGCAGTATTTGGAATAATGCTTATTTCAACATTAAATAGGGAAAAATATTCTAAATATTTTTAAGAATTCGACTTAGTATGTTCATTAATTTCTGCTTATTCAAAATTTTGCAGAAGTAAATGGTGACTGGCAAAAAGCTGATGCTGTGTGGAATAAAATGCAAGAAGAAAATATTATTCCACGTGCAAAGACATTAAGATTATTAGCAGAAATCCTTAGAAACAGTAATCAAGAGGTTCCGTTTGACGTACCTGAGGTAATTTGTTTTTAACTGTAAACCTAACAGGTTTTGTTGTCAGTATAACTGTAGGGCATAATTAGCCCAGTTTCATTCTAAAAAGATCACTCTATATACCAGGTTTTGTTTAACTGAATACTTCTTTCTTCCAGTTGTGGTATGAAGATGAAAAGCACTCCCTGGATTTTTCATCACCCTCACATACAGAAAGTAATATCCAGAAAGATCTGTTGAATGCCTGCCAACGAAAGAGAAGCAAAGGTAAATCTGTATGCTGGGGTCTTTCAATAGCAACAGGGGATCTAAGTCCTTCTAGTAAATTGGTAGTTCTCTAGGACGGAGATGGAACTTAACATATATTAATTATTTTCTTTGGTTCTTTAAATTAACATGGGGCACCTGGGTGGCTCAGTGGGTTAAGACCTCTGCCTTCGGCTCGGGTCATGGTCTCAGGGTCCTGGGATTGAGCCCCGCATCAGGCTCTGCTCGGCAGGGAGCCTGCTTCCTCCTCTCTCTCTGCCTGCTTGTGATCTCTGTCTGTCAAATGAATGAATAGAATCTTAAAAAAAAAAAAAGTTTAAATTAAACACATTTTGGGGTAGTTGGGAAAACTACTATCAACTGAGTAGTAGATAATATTCAGGAACTATTTCTCTCTCTCTCTTTTTTTTAAGTTTATGATTTTTTTTAGTAATCTCTGCACCCAACATGGGGCTTTAACTCATGACTCTGAGATCAGGAGTTTCATGCTCTTCTGACTCAGCCAGCCAGGCACCCCTGTCTCATTTTTATTAGATACAATAGTGGTGTTAAGATTTATCAGACAGTGTCCTTAACTTTTTTTTTTTTTTAAGATTTTATTTATTTATTTGACAGAGATCACAGGTAGGCAGAGAGGCAGGCAGAGAGAGAGTGAGGAGGAAGCATGCTCCCCGCTGAGCAGAGAGCCCGATGTGGGGCTTGATCCCAGGACCCTGGGATCATGACCTGAGCCGAAGGCAGAGGCTTTAACCCACTGAGCCACCCAGGTGCCCCATGTCCTTAACTTTTGAGATCTTACTGAAGTACTGAAAGATGGAAAAAAAATCAAGGTATCTATAATATATTTAAAAATTGCTAAGCCATAAGGAACAAAGATAAAGCAAGAATGGCAAAATGGTAGTAGTTGTTAGATGTGGGTGATGGGCATATGGAAGGGTCCATTATACTACTCTTTATATTTTTCTGTACATTTGAAATCTTTTATAATAAAAGCTAAAATAGGCATACATTTTATTAAAAGTATACTTTGAAAATAGCATGATCATGAATGTTTTTTGGCAGATGTATTTATTTTATATTTCGCTTTTATTTGAAAGCAGAAAATGATTAGGGCATTAAGCACCGTTCTTGTGTATGTTGAAGCAATCAAGCACTATTTCAGGATTGGAGGCAGGACATGAGGTCTGTGTCTTGCTCTTCCTTTTCTCTCGTGGTAGACTTTCCTGAAGTGGCATGCCTACCACTACTATGCTGCTTTAAAATTTTTATGACCATCTTGAACCCTCTGGTATCAGCTTGTCTATTACATGATAGACATTTCCATTTAGACTTCATTGTACTCTTTCAAAATCATATATTACTATTGTATCCTTTACTTTGGTTAATTTTTCTCCGTAGCATGCTAGCATCATCTTTAATTCCTTCGATATTGTGAGGATTTTCAAGTATGCTTTATGATACTTTAACCAATATGCAGCAGATTTTTTTTCATTTTAATATTGACAGTTTTGAACTCTGTTCAGTAGAAAAGAATCAATTTAGAAATTGACAGAACCTCATAATTTCTTGACTTAATTAGAATTTTGTGACACTAACATGAAGTATATGAGGAAAGAATAAGCTAAGCTCTTATGTTTTCTCAATCATGAAGAGTAACTTTATCCTTTGGGTCATTTTCCTTTGTGGCATATTCAGTGTATACATCCTTGAGTCTTCACCATATATATGTTAAACCTAAATATAAAATTAATTATGACTATGGGTACTATTTCAATAGTGGAATTTTGATTAGACAGAAATGAGTATACAATTAGTGTATAGTTAACTGCTGGAAGACTCTAGAACCCCTTCATACGTCACCTTTTTAAAAATTATTTTCATTTAAGTAAAAATCAGTTAATAAATATAATACAGTGTTTGTTATTATAAACATACCCCTATTCTAGCTTTAATATACAATCTATATTTATTTAACTGGTTTTATCCTGTTCTTCAGAGTTTCTCGTTTTTTGTATATTCCAGGATTTTAATGCCTAGCAAAAACATGAATACTTTGAAAATTGATTGCTAACGTTAGTACTTTATTGAATTTCTGATAGTTTAGTGTACTTACTGACTTTCACACCAGAAACCTGTGGCAAGTGAGTTTGGGGCATTACAGTGATAGCCTCTTTCTTTCTTTCTTTTTTCCAACTAATAGAGAATAATAAACAGAGCCATAGCAATTTCATACAAAGACTGTAATTCTAGGAGCGCCTGTGGCTCAGTTGATTAAGCATCCGACTCTGGATTTCAGCTCAGGTTGTGATCTCACAGATTGCGGGATCTCAGGTCAAGCCATGTGTTGGGCTCCGCACTCATTGGGGAGTCTGCTTCCTCTCTCTCTGCCCCTCCCCTTGCTCATGTGTGTGTGCACACGCACATGCTCTCTCTCTCTCTAATCTTTAAACTACAACTTTAGAAAACAACTAGTAAGATTTCCCGATTATTTTGTTAATCTTAAATATTCTAATTGTACTTCCTGTATATTTTCATTGAGCAAACGATGCTTGTTGGGGAGTAGACAGTAATTGCACTGCATTTAACTTCTCAGCTCCCTTAAAAGGGAGCATTGTCGACTGAATGATAGATTTTATCTGTTCTCCTTGGTTAAGATGCAGATATTAATGTCATACCTTTTCTCTCTAGTTTTCTCTGAGTTTAGCATGAAAGAGTAAGTTTCTGACATTGTCACTTCAGTTTAACTGAAGGGCTCTTGCAAACTGCCCTAACCTTGGAATACAGATATAACGTCTGCTTGTTCAGAAACCTCTGAAGTAGCTCAGAATGTTCTTCGGAGCATTAATATCCTGCTCACTCCTAGTTGCATGTATTGTATTTCCTTACATTGAGCTTTATACCCACCGAAGGTCGTACATGATCGTTCACTGGTGCCCCATTTGTATTGTGATTTGTTTATACAAACCAGAGAGTGGATTATAGTTTCAGTTGGATGTTTATAGCCAGGCAATTTTATTTCAGAAAAGTAAGTGACTGAAAAGTGTAGATACTTCTCTTTTGGTAACATCTTTTCATTCACTGACAGTTATTGTGAACAAGTGAAATAAAACTGTTAATCAGTCAAACAAATGTTGCTTAGTTTACTTGTTAGATACCTGTATATTTGAAAATTGTATGTTTTTGTATAAGTCCTGTCGTAGCCAAATAATTTGATCTCCTAATTTTAGAATTATAGGCTATATTCACTTTAATGCTATTGTGTTGAAATGTTAACCATTGTAACCACCCACTTATAGATTAAAGATTTCTTTAAAATGCATCTTTTGCTCCCCTCAATTTAAATTATACCTGTGGTTTATTTGGACTTTACCACACATTTTGCAATTGATTTTGAAACTGGTATCATCTTTTGACAAACAAATTCAGAAGAGCTACTTCTCCTTTTTATTGGCATGAAAATAATTTATTTACTTTAGAGAGCTAGTTTGAAAAGTAATTTTAGGGGCACCTGGGTGGCTCAGTTGGTTAAGCCACTGCCTTTGGCTTGGGTCATGATCCTAGAGCCCTGGGATCGAGACCTACATCAAATCCCACATCCCTGCTCTGCAGGGAGCCTGCTTCTCCCTCTCCTTCTGCCTCTCCCCCTGCTCGTGCTCTTCTCTCTCTGTTAAATAAATAAATAAAATCTTTAAAAAAAAAAAAAAGAAAGAAAGAAAGAAAAGAAAAGTAATTTTAGAAGAAAGTCCTTTCAGGTACCAGCCACGTGGCTTAAGTAGATTGTCCAAAACTGTGACTTGGTTTTTGTCAAAATGAGGAGTGTGACTGTATCTGTTGTTTTGGTCAGTGTATGTGTCTCTGGAGAGTGCTGTGGTGGATGAACATGAAAACAAACATGTATGTGGCTTTGAGGCTTTGCTCTAGGGGGTTTTCCTCCTTTTTGACATTTCAGAATAATATCATCTCATTTTTTGCTTTTTTTCCTTCGTAGATGCATATGCTATTTTCCTGAAGGCACAAAAGCAAAACATTATTTTCAACAGTGAGACTTACAGCAATCTTATAAAATTATTGTTGGAGAAGGATAGTTTCATAGAAGCAGTGCAAGTGAAAGAATTGTAAGTATTAGTCCATTTATTAAACCTGTCATTTAAAAAAAGTATCACCTATCATTAGGATTTTCCTAATGATTTGTTGTGGTAGCAGCTGCTTAATTATCCTCAACTACACACAAAAATCCTATGAAATGGTTTTCTAATTTTTTTTTTAGAGCACGATCAGGGGGAAGGGCAGAGGAGGAGGGAGAAGCAGACTCTCTGCTAAGCAGGGAGCCTGACATGGGGCTTGATCCCAGAACCCTGAGATCATGACCTGAGCCGAAGGCAGATGCTCAACCATCCGAGCCACCTAGGCACCCCTGGTTTTCTAATTTTAAGGACTTTTTCTTAACCTATAAAAAAATAAGTTTTACTGGCCTTCCACAGTGCAGTACATTTTCTTCCCCTAATAAAGCTTACCACTCATTTATGAAGTCCATATACTGAAAAATAATATGTTTCCCTTTATCATACTCTGTTTCTTATTCAGCGTCTAGCTCTCTGAGCCTTTTGTGGTGGAAGGAGCCTGATAAAGTGAAAATAGCCCAAGGGCTTTGAACTTAGGCAGGGATTCGAATCTTGAAGTTTCTATTGGAGAAATTATCCCCTCTGTGAACCTCATTGCTTCTTATGATGATAAGTGGATGATAATAAGACTTACATGAAAGATCCCTTTTAGGTGTTGAAGAACATAGAGTGAAGTAGAGAAAATATACGTGCTCAACACATTTTCTTTTTTAACTTTTTTCTTTTTAACTTTCTGTTTTTTTTTTAATTTGATTTTGAATTTTTTTTTTTAAAGATTATTTATTTATTTATTTGACACAGAGAGAGAGATCACAGGTAGGCAGAGAGGCAGGCAGAGAGAGAGGAGGAAGCAGGCTTCCTGCCAAGCAGAGAGCCTGATGCGGGGCTCGATCCCAGGACCCTGAGATCATGACCTGGGCCGAAAGCAGAGGCTTAACCCGCTGAGCCACCCAGGCACCCCTGATTTTGAATTAAAAAAAAAAAAAATCTGTTGGGTGGTTATGGTAGGGGTTTTGTCCCTCTGGCTAGTTCCTGAGAGTAAAATTAATCAGAACAAGAAAGTTTTCTTACCTGGTGTGTCAGTTAATGGATCCTGTTGTCTTATCCCGGAGGAGTTATCATGAAAGTTGACTTATTAACCAGAGAAGGCTTAGAATGGAGTAGAGCACAGTGACCTGCTCTGTGATGTAGACCTGTCCTGGTGATATGTTAGTAGCCTTATTTTCAATGGCAAAGGTCAGCCTTTTCCTAGTGTATTACAAGTTCTGAAATGATCTCTCTTGGCTCAACTTTGACCTTCAGAGCTTTTAAGTCACAGTACTTTTGAAATATTAGAATCCTGACTAGAAAGTGGATGCTTGCCATTCTTGCAGTTTGCTGGAAGATCTGCTCTTAATACCAGTGTTATGTTAAAGTTATGCATCATTGGGCCATATTTACTGCTTGTGTTTCATTATATTTTGGGAAAAGTATATGACTGTACTTGTTTGTGGAAATACATATAAAGACATGGATAGTGTATATGTATGTACAGTGTATAGATCCACCTGTATACAAGTACAACATGTATGTATACACATATGCACATCGTCTGTATACCTATGGTCTTGAATCATCTTGTATGTCCTATAGCAAGGACGGTCACACGAAGGCTTCTCAAACATAAGTCTTTCATGTATTGTGTATCTCATTTGTGTGTTTACTCAGTTGCTAATTAAATTACATATCTCTAAAATACCCAAGAGATGCTAAATTAGTGACTTGGAAAATTTGACATTGAACAGCATACCATCATCTGTAATCATTGGAGTCATCCAGTGGGTGGGAGTTTTTCCTAAAATTACTTTTTTCAGGAAATTATTACCTAAACCGTTCTCCTAACACTACTTGTAGTAATCAAAGACATTCTAAAGCAACAGTGATTTGGGAGGAGCAGGGACAGAGAAAAGAGGAGCCTCTTGTGTTGAGAAATGGGTGTAATGAAGTGAGGGGATAGAAGCAGAGAATGAAGTTTTTTTTAAAAATTTTTAACCCTGAGGTTGATCCTGAAATACTTCCCCAAAATATAGATTACCTCCCCCCCCCCATTTTAATTGGGCTTGTCCTAGAATGCTGAGCCGCACATTCTTTTCTTTGCTTTTTTTTTTTTTTCCTGGAGCCTCACATTCTTGTAGCTTGAAAAGATTCCCCACAGCCCATCCCAAAGGTTTTGATTCATTTGATCTGGTGTGGGGCCCAGGGATCTGCATTTAATAAATACCCAAGTGATTCAATAATTTTATGTTGTAAACATTTTGATCAGATACCATTAATAGTGAATTGTACCAAAGTAGCATATGTTAAGTATATTTTAAAACATACTCATAAAATAGAAATTTTTCAGAGGATAATAAGATTTAAAAACAGAGGCTCCAACATTTTCTTGCCTTACCCTAGCGTGTTCTTGCATTGTGCATACCTTTCACTGAGGATGGCTCACTGACAGGTGGTTTTTCAAACTACAGTTGCAACCAGCACGTGGGTCATGGAATCTCTTTAGTGGATCAGAACCAGCATTTTTTTAAATAGAATAGAAAATATCGAAGCACTTCGTATGGTAAAGATTGTTTTGTGAGTTGTATTGGTATTTGTACTGATGGGTAGTGTGAAACGTTTCTTCTGTGTGTGACTGTGGATCTTGATCACACAAGTGGGAAAGCTACTGATCTGGATGTTTGCAAGCACAGCCCTTCCATTTCCCCTTCTATCTGCGATGTGTAAAATGTAGCTTGATTTTTCTTTTCCTCTTTCTCTAGATCTTCATGAAGCCTTTCTGTAGTCTTGAGAGCACTTCTATCTTAATTATGTTATTCTTCCAGGAGTATTTTGTGGCTGCCTTTCACTTGTAGCTGGGTGGGCCTAAGAAAATCCTGGATGCAAAGCCTTACCATGCCTGTAGGCACCTCACTGGGGATTAGATGCACATGCTTTCCCTTGAAACAGAAAAATGTTACATCTAACTACGAAAAATTGTATCTTGGTAAAGTGCCTGGGTGGCTCAGTGGGTTGAGCATCCGACTCTCGATTTCAGCCCAGGTCATGATCTCAGAGTCTTGAGATCAAGCCCTGTGTCGGGCCCTGCACTCAGCATGGGGTCTGCTTGAGGTGTTGCGCGTGTGTGCGCACGCTTGCATGTGCGCGCGCTCTCTCTCCCTGTCCTCTCCGTCAAAGAAATAAATCTAAAAAAATGTGTCTTGGGTTAGATCTACACTGGGTTACTTTGAAAGTAACTCTTGGCTAGAAATTCAGAAGTGGTAGTTGAAGTTCAAGTTTCTAACTAACAGGGTCATCTCTTCCAGTTGTATATCTGTGCTCTGAGTAAAAGAGAATTTTGCTTTTTTTAGTGGCCACGTTTATTGTAATATGGTGTGACCACATGAGTCACTATAGCAACAGTGCCCCCCTCAAATTTCGGCCCTCTACTGTCAGTCCACAGAGAGCGTCTGTTTGTTGTTTTAGTCCGTCGTTTTTACCTGCATGATGCTCAGTCTTTTTTTTTTTTTTATGATGCTCAGTCTTAAGAGCAATAGTTTTCTCTACAAACTAAAGAATGCAGTCTTGTTTTTGTTCTGCCTTCACTGTCTCTGATTTGTTGGTTAAAATGAAGCACCCTTACTTAGAAGAGTTTCATCAACAAGAATATTTAAACTTTTCTCACAAGTTATGGAACCTCAAAAATAACAGTAACCGCAGCCTTTAAAAGATTAGCCAACTCTCTCATTTTTAGAGTTAGTTACATTTCCTCGTGTTTCAAAATCAAAATTTAGATATAGTGAATTGTTTTGAGGGAGGGGAACTGCTTATTCGAAGAAGAGCAGTAAAGAAGATTATTATTTTAGATCTCTGATAACGCTAAACTGTATTTTTAGGAAATTGCGATTTCTATTCCTCCATCACAGTCGCTGCCTGTGGCCAGCGACTACCCTGCTGGACAACATGGATAACGAATATTCCCATCGTCACAGGAAGTTTAATTTGACAGCTCTGGACTAGATATTTTTTTTCCTTATAAAAGGTCACATCCATAGTATGGGTCAGAAGCAGAAACTTCTTTTATTGTTCAACACAGAGATCTCTGCCAGCAACTTTTTGTAGTTTTTCTCCTTTTTCAGTTTGGAATATATTTTGGTTTTGATTGGTCAGTTTGTGCATATATAAGACATAGTGTTCAGTATATAATACTGAATACTGGGGAGAGTTTCTGTCTTCCTGTAAATTCCCGCTTTTGTATTTGTGTTGAATGGGCAGCTTAGATCATGGAAAGAAAATGTTCCCTGTTTGAGGTTTTTAAAAGGTGAACGGTTCACACTCGATGTCAGTCAAAAGGGAGGTTTTGTTACTGCATGGTTTCAATGAATTTTAGGTAATATTTACATGTAAATATGGTATAATATATGTAATAATGTTGACTTAAGAAGTGAGCTTAATTTTAATAGTGTTTTCTGTTTACTTAATCATGCTTAAGATTGAGAAAGTAAATCCTTTATTTTATGCAGTTTATAGTCTCATGCATGGGTTGTTGATTTAAGAGCTTTGACAGATGGGACAAAGGAAAAAAAGTCAAACTGAGCAATGGGTGCTTTGGTGGGATTAAGAGGATTGGGTGGAGGGGGTGGGGTAAGAAAATCCTGTGCCCTGCGACTGCAAGGGTGAATTCCTGAGGCTGGAAGTGACTGAGAGGATGGGCACGTCACAGTGTCTTTGGAGGATTTTCTTGGGATTGACGAGAATAATTTAGAAGTGACCCTGCTTTTCTCACAATCTCCTCGGCTTAGATGTTCATGTCGGCAGGCCGAGGTTGTTGGCAGCAGGATCATCGCTGAGCTTGATAAGGCAAATGGCGGCAATTGCTTTTGCTCCTTGTGACCTGTGGAGATTTCCTAATCGGGAGATGAACCCTAGGGGCATTAAGGATGCTGAAATTTCATCACAGGACATGTGCAACAGTATAGCGAACAGAAATCATCTCAGGCTAGGGTTTTTTTAATCATGTAGGTTTTAGCCATAAGTAAATGGAGTTTTGCTCTCGAGTTTTAAGGAGTTGGGGGGTTTTGTTTCAAATGAAATGGCTGGGACAAGACTGTTGTATGAGATTTTTAATTTTAAGGTAACAATGGTTTTAGTTCTTCAGTATGCTTGCTCACCTTTAAAAACTGTATGTAGCTAGATGACAGAAATTTGAAAATTAATCAACCAAATGATACGGTGTTAGTTAGTAATATGCTTTCGTTTATATTTAAAATATACCGTGCTGAAAATAAATGTTCATTTTTGTTGCCGAAAGAATAGTTTTACATTTTATAATTATGGTGAATGTGGAGAAAAGAGGAAAAAGTATCCAGCTTAGGATACAGCAGAACAATGCAGGGCACGCAGTTATTTTATCATCTAATATGTCAGCATTCAAGAATCTGAACCGATTGTTTAAAAAAAATCTTGTACTTTGTTTCTTTTGTTGCTCATTTCCAACTTTGTCATCTGTCAGAATGCAAAAAAAAATTATCCTTCTATAACCATTGACAGGATAACACAAAAGCTGTCTCCAGGTCGATATTTTGCAGCAATATTTTTAACATACGAACAGTAGTTTTTATAATTTCACCTTGGTGCTCAACCATTTATTATCGTATCAGAAGCATGTCAGTAATTCCTTTCTAAATGTCTGCTTCTTTTAGCGCTGAGACCCACATCAAGGGCTTCACACTGAACGATGCTGCCAACAGCCTCCTCATCATAACGCAAGTTAGGCGGGATTATTTGAAAGGTATGTCACAATGCTTGACCTTTACGTCACATTAATGCCTCTGCAGATTTTTCTTGTAACGCCCTTCGAATACTTGGATAAAGGAGTCCATTTAGCAAATTACCTGCTTATCAAGAGCCTTTTGTGGTAGCTGAGAGACGTAAATTACTGTACATGCATTTATAATACAGCTTGAATATGAATGTACTTGTCATTTGACCACTTAGTCCAGTTTCCATTCCATTTAACACAAGATGGGTTTTCTTAAGATGAATCACAGCTCTTCAGACATGCAAAATTTGTGTTCCAGAACGAGAGAAAGTACAGGCTTTCAAGTGCTTTAAAATTCACAGCACAAGTCATTTTGCTTTGGAAATTAACATACTTTAGAGCATCTGAAACAATTCCCAGCAGTTGTTTCTTGCATATTGTGTTGGTTGTGTGTGAGATAGCAAATGAGTTAAATTGAGTGTTAAATGTGTGGGATTGTGCACCAAATGATTATAATATTGATTTTTAAAACTTAATCTAATACTTTTTCAATAGTTCATAATACCAACAGCAATAAAATACAGTGTTTGTTTGGAGTTTGGAGTTTAGCGTTTTTCAATTAATGTTAAGAAGATAACCCAAGAAAGCTGCAGAGATGACTTCGGGGAGGACTGGGAAGGGGGCCATTTGTTCGGTGGAGGGTATTGTGGATCCGAGGTCTTAGGAGTGAGCTCCCAAGGGGAAAGATGATGACTCTCTTAAATTTAGGTAAGCATCATTTCTTCTTGGGCTTTACATTTGAATTTTAATCAATACAGTAAAACTGTTAAAACCAAAGTGTTGCCAATACAACAAAACCCACGCAGAAAATCTTGAAGGGAAAAGCTAACTAACTAACTATCTCTTTTCTTCCTTGGACTTTAATAATGATGTTATTCCTCACTTGGCGTGTTTATAAAATAATTTCACATCCCTGAGAGGAAGTTGCTAATGGTGCACCTTTACTGTTACCTATAATACCTAAATTTGCCGGTCTTTAGAGGTCCTCCTAATTGATTAGGACTGAGTATGTAAGTGGTGGTTTCTCTTTTTGCAGTATTTCTACCTCAGCACTCCCCAGGCAGGGTCAGTCCATCCAGACAGCCTTTTGGGCCGAGCTTGTTACTAAAACTTTAAAACCTTTCATCTTATTTTTTATTTAAAAAAAAAAAAAAGCCCTTTTTGTCAAGTTGATACTTTATGTAGAAATGATAAACAATTTTAAAACATGAAAAGTTAAACTTGTTCCCTATATAAAGAAGTTTGTATTTCTATAGACATGGAAATAAAGACCCACTTTTTTTCATTTCAAGGGATTAATTTTTGAGCTGAATCTGAACTCAATTTGTTTAACTTGACTACTGTCCTTCACTTATAGAAGATGGTACCCTGTGGAAACGGCTAGAAACTTTATGATGTGATTGATTTCACATCTATTCTTCTCAGCTATTGAGTTCAGCCAGAGGTTGGCTGAGAGCAGGAGCAGGAGCCGTGACACTGCCACCTAACCAATCGTTAATGTAGTAACCGCTGGCAAGGATGGAAATGGTGTTGGCACAGTCTCTGGCTCCTTCTCTTGCTCCGTGGCTGACTAGTTCCCAGTTTGTGAAATCCTCTTCTCCTTTTCAGGTTTCTTTTTCCCCATCCCATCTAAAACAAAAATAAAGCCACTTCAATCTTAGCATGATTTTATAAGCAAATCCTGTTCTAGAATGTGAATAGCTGATTTGTGGCACCTTTGCAACATAATCAGTCTTACTAGGAAATTAAGGTGACTGTGAAAAAGACTCGGGGTGTACCTTAGGTCCTAAACTATTCAGAAGGTGAGTCCTGTTACGGGAATTTGATTTAGGTTCTAAGGTCCCATGTTCCCTTTTGGGTAGACGTAAAATGATCAACTGTCCCAGTGTTTCTCTCTCTCACTTACACATATGCCTGTAGATGCAGGCTCTAGGGTGTTGGATTCTTGGGTTCGTGTCTAGCAGTATGACCTTTGGGCAAATTATTGAAACTCTCTCAGTTTCTTACCTACAAAATCGGTACTTACCTCAGAAGGGTACTTGTGAGCTTAGCTGCTTACTACTGTGTCTGCATGTAGTAAATGTTCGGCAAAGGTAGAAGAGGTCCAGTGGATGCTGGTTACTGTCATTATCTTATTTTTGTTACTCTTTTAATTCCAGTGGTGAGAAGATCTTCCTAGTGGATAGTACTCTTGGCTAAAAGGAATGTTTTTAAGTTGATTATCTGTGTATGACTACCAGTTAAGAAGATTTTATCAAGGTTTTTAAAAAATAGATTATATTACTAAAATAATATAAGTAACATTTTTGTTTCTTAGATATACATGTGTATTTTATAAAATTTTGGTGAATGTACCTCTTAAACTACCTCTTTTTTCTCTTTTCCCACTTGAGAATCACTGATTTAGATTATAGATATGGAATATTTAAAAATCGTTGACTCAGTAATAAACACTGAACGCACTGTTTTTTACTGTAGCACTTTTAATAGACTGCTTAATTATTACCCTTTCCCCACCTCTCGTGTAGAAGATAGGTTGTTCTCATTTGGGAGCGCCTGCAGAGTCTTAGTGTTTTCTAGGTTACATTGCTTTAATTTTGAAAAAGCCATGAAGTTTTTTTTTGGTAGTGGTAGTGGTGATTGTTATTCTGAGTATTAAATTTTCCCTCCAGTCTGCCACTTTATCTTTAATGTAATGATTTCGTTACACTGGCACATGAGTCCCTATAGTGAAAGGATATTCCATATTTATCCATAATCAGGTACTTATTTAAAAAAGAAAAGAAAAAAAACCTGTGGCTGTACCCAGGGGAATCTGATAATCTTTGTTTTCTTTGAAAAAAGTGCACGCAAATACCTACTAAATGTTCAGTCATGTAAAATGAATTTGATAGTGTGGTAGTTGAATGGCCCCGTTTGGCTGCTGCTGCCTAATCCATCCTGTTTAAACTAGAAAGAGACATTGTTTTCAAGGAAGAATCTCTGGGATATTAGAAGATTTTGATAATCATGTAATCTTTGAATATTGTAAAACCTGGGAAAGGATGAATGTGGTAGAAGTTACAATATTTTGAGAGACTAATTTTTAAGATTCTGATTTATATTTTTCTGAATTTGCCAATTTCCTTGAAATCAGCCCCTGAATGTTACCCCTGAAGGGAACCCACATTCTGTCAGTAGCATTTTATTTTCTCTCTGATTTATTTAAAGAAGAAATTCTCTGGTCTCTGATATTTTATAGTCAAATAAATCATTATTTTTTTTTTAGTTTTTTCATAAAGTATTAATATTTTCTGTAATCTAGAATAAATTATTCATAGCTTTTTGTGTGTAGCCATTTGGTGTTCATATTTAAGAGCTGGTTTTCAAAATGCATTAGGCAGTATAGTTCATAAAAGAAAAACTCTGTCGCCTGCTCTTCTTTGTAGAGGCTCTAACAACACTAAAAGCAGCCTTGGATCTGGAGCAGATACCTTCTAGGCTGGCAGTGACCCGCCTTATTCAGGCATGTGCCTTGAAGGGTGATGTAGAAAGCATTCAGGCGATTCAGAAGATGGTAGATGGACTCGAACGTTCAATTGGACTTTCAAATATGGTTTTCATCAATAACATTGCTTTGGCACAAATAAAGAAGTGAGTATTTTCAACTTTTCCTTCATCGGATACTGGAAGGAGCATTATCTCAAATACCACCTTTTAAAACCTTTCTTAGGCTGTTAGAAACCGTATCAATTGCAGAGGAAATAATTGATGCCAGTTGCTGGTTGTTCTCTAACTATTAGGGAATAATTATATGTTGTGAAATGTGTTTTAGCTTTAAATTAGACCTTCGAATGACATTTATCAAAATTTTAAATCCATGGAACTTTTTCCATGGTTGATAACTTCTCTCACTCATATGTGCCAGGCCCCTATTGTTGAATACTGATACAGATGTGGAAAATGAGTTAATTTCATTGTCAGCAACACTTGAGGGTGACGCTATACCAGAACATTGTGGAAGCAGAAGGACACACAAGCTTGTTAAAAATGTGCATGTCTGTTTTCCCCACCGTCCTACCCTTCCCCTCCTGTCAACACACACCCATAAAAAGGGGGTGTTTAGAGGTGATTCTCTTACCACCATCTCTAGATTCCTTGCATAAACTTTCCACTGTATAGAAATAAATAAATACTTATAAATACTTGATTTTTATTAGCCTGGCTAGTAGAATACATTGCCCAAGTTAAAGATTCATGGGATGATTATGAAATTGACACTCTTCATGTTTTTAGGTGTTCTTTAGTAGTTGACCTCACATGCAGCTAATGGGTTGATCATTAAAATTTATTACTGTTTGTTTTTGAGGGGGGTTTTGTTTGTTCCCATTTCTCTGGGCTGAGAAGTTATATTTTTTTCCCTTTTAAAACTGTTTCCCTCCAGATAGAACTTTAAATTTTCCCTTAATAAGAAAATGTAGATCTGTTAACCCAGAAGATCAAGGAAGTTATCCAAGTGAGATCTGGATCAATTTTAGAATGTTATCATATTAAACAGTTTTATATGATATGGAGAATGTGTTTTTATTCACTATTAAATAATTATCTCACTAAAACCCATAAGAAAAATGTATTATAACAGGGTGTTCATTTTTTATTAGAAAATTCTTTTGTGTTAGGTAAGAATTCCAACAAAATTGATTATTATTTCATAACTGTAAAGTATGAATCCAGGAGTACCTTAGCCAGAAACCTAATCATGCAGATCATTCTTATCATAACTTGTTATGTAAGGCTATGTCATTGATTTTTTTTAAATGTAAATTGTAAAGATACTTTTTTTCTGAGAATTTTATTGTAAATTGATTATTTTTCAAATGTTGTGTGATAACCAACAAAAACAAATTGATGTGACTGTGGTTGAAAGACATGAAAGTAGGCCTTTGAAGACATCATTAGCATCTTTAGGAATCCTGAGGTGTTATACGTGATCTTCATTCACCTCATGCAGTAGGGAGCAGTTGTAGATCATAAAGCCAAAGTTATAGCATTTAAATAAGTTTTCATTTTATACCCAGAGAGCTGCAAAATCAAATTAGATATTTAAGCTGTTTTCTTAAGTTATTGTCATTGATTCTTCTATATGTTAAGTGTTTAGTCTTGTCTTCAGAGCAGTGTTTTTCCAAAAGTAGCTATTTCAGTTATTGTAGCATGAACTGCCTAGTGATTATCTTTGCCACCTCCATATGATTGATTCCAATTTCATAGTGGTTTTTATCTGGTTAGTGGTATTTATATTTACATTTCGTCCTAAAGTATTTGTATATGTGAATCTCAAAGTAAGTTCTCATACTAAAACTGCCTGCAATATTAATACAAAAGCAGAGACTTTTTTTTTTTTTAACAATATATGTGACTCTGTCTTGCAGCAATAACATAGATGTTGCAATAGAAAACATTGAGAATATGCTTACTTCAGAGAATCAAACTGTGGAACCCCAGTACTTTGGCTTGGCATACTTATTCAGAAAAGTAATAGAGGAGCAGTTGGAACCAGCAGTTGAAAAGAGTAAGTGAGCTGTTCTTCCTAAAGAACACAGAAGCACATTTTCTCTCTGGTGAAGCTGGACCTGATGTCTTTTGTGGATGAGTTAAAAGCTATCTCTTACCTGTTACTTTTTCAGTAAGCATCATGGCAGAGAGACTGGCCAATCAGTTTGCAGTTTACAAACCTGTCACTGATCTTTTCCTTCAGCTTCTGGAATCAGGCAAAGTGGATGATGCCAGAGCTCTCCTACAGGTAATGACTCACCACACCTGGAGCAGTGGGGCTTGGGGCTTGTGAGAAGTAAATTGAGAAGTCACTAGACCTAGGTGTGGGGTAGGATGCATGGTGCTTCCAGTACATTTATGTGCAGTGTGGATAACAGCCTTGTGACAAGGACTGGATTGTAAGTAAAGATGCCAGTCCAGGCTAGAAACGCCCTGAGGTTTAAAGGGGAGTGAGGGAAGATGTGTTGTGCTGGCAGATTTAAAGACAAATGTTTCTGTGCAGATAGGTAACGCAAAACCATTCCTTTGGTTTCCTACTTTAATTTCTCTAATGCTCTGAAGACCGAGCATCACCATGGCAACACAGTTTGCAAACAAAAAGTAGGAAATGTTTGCTTTTCAAGTACAGCTTCTCACTTGAATACTCAAACATTCTCAGTGCCTTATTCAAGGTTTATTAAGAGTTGAATTTGCTTTCTATTCACTTGTGTGTCACAGACACATTAAATGACAAATGCAGGTCTCTGTGGCCCGCACTCTCAGTTAAATTAGCAATCTTCAGGGAAGGAGACAACTGCATTCATGCCATTTTAACAGCACTAAATATAAAGCTGTGCCAAGTGCCGACAGAACGGTGGGTGATCGGAGCTGCCACTGGCAGTGTACACAAACAGGCACCGCTGGGGAGCCCTTCCCAGCAGGTGGCAGTCAAACAGTCACCGTGATCCCGCCAACGGCTGTGTTTGTGTAGACTCCCTGTGTCAGATTGAGGCCTGGGACCAATTTCTGATAGTAAATAGTATTAGATTCAGTTCCATTTTTATGAGCTGCGAAGCACATCAGTGGTAGGTAGGGAGGGTGAAACTGCACCCCTGTGCTGGAGCTCTGGTTTCAATCCTTAAAGTTCATCTAGTTGGACAGAACCCAAACCATTTTTAAAAGGAGTTCTTGAGAAGTTTCTCTGTGTGAACAGTTTTGTAAAAGGTGGAAATCGGCACTTGTGTCTAAGGCTTTTTCACTTTTTGTTCCTGGACAGAGACAAACTCCAGCTAATTGGGAATGTTCTTGTCTGGTTTGATTTGATTCCTTTTTTTTTTCCTCCCTCATCTCCCTCCCTTCACCAGCACCCCCCCCCCTTTTTTTTTTTAACAGAAAAGGCAGTTTATGTTATAGAGGGATTCTAGGAATCTTTTCCATCGTCTTACCTTGCTTTAATGTTAGCGGTCCTTTAATGTTAGAGGTTGCATCTGAAAGGAATAAACTCTGAGGCCTTATCTTCGTGTGTACATTTCGAAGTGTGCCTACTAGGGGCTGTGCATCTCTCATTATACACATGATCGTCCTCGTTCCATTTTAACACACTATTTTCATGGTTCTTTAGAAAGTGGCACTTGACGGTTCATCTGCCAGCTTGTCCTGAGCCATCATCGTCGGGGGCGCTGGCTAGAGTGCACACTGACAGCAGCCTCGGCTGGGAGGCGGTGGGGCTTCTGCCTGGGCCCTCGGAGCCGCACTCACACAGCGGCCTGTCAGGGGCTCCCAGTGACAGCTGTGTGTTGATGCGGCAGCTGCGGTCTTTTCGTTGTCATCCCTTCAGTAGACGGAGGCTTCAGCTGATAAACCCTTTACCCATCCTTTACCTGCTTGTCAAACAGTAAAAGATTATTCTTGCTGCAGCAAAGAATACTTTATTCACAGATGTCGAAAACATCAGTTTATAATGTAAATGTTCTGTGTGTCCCCAAAAGTTCTTTTTATACTATTCGTTTTAGTATTGACAATGTTTTAAAGCTTTGAAAGCTCTATGTGCTTTGAGAAACTTAAAAGAATGACATCTGTGATGAGTGTAAACTAAAATATTGTCTTGCCATATTTGATTTCACTATAGCATCTAAGATTGGATAGACACTTGATTTATCTGGTCTGTCATATAAACTTTTTTTTTTTTGAGTTTAACTTTTGTCTCTTTCTCAAGCACTGGCTGTCTGTTGCAATGAAAGCCTTTTATAAAATAGAGAGATTGAAATCAGTCCTTTTGTATGCATAAGTGTAGGTAATTATACTTTAAAGAGAACTTGCTTTGTACATTTTAATTTTTATAAAGAAACGAGCAGTTATCTCCCTGACACCTTATTAAATGTATAATTAACCTTATGATCCCTAGCTCACTTGTGAATGCTTGGCAGAATAATTGGAGAGGAATAGTGCTTCTTTTTTTCCTCTTTCTTTGCAGTCCTAAACCTTATTCTGTGGTTGTTGAAGCATTAGTTTAATTTTTCCCTTTTCTTTTTAAACAAACTTTATACTCACAGCGCCAAGGGCGACATAATTCACAAAAGCTCAGAGTAGCTCACGTTTGTTTTCTGTTCTCTTACCGTACAAAAACCGGTTGACGATTAGGCCTTCCCATTGGTAATGATACATTACTGTATTATTGTGAACTTTGTTAATTGGAAATATTCACCTTGGTCTACTTGTTTATCAAAAACGTTCATTGACTGAATGATGTTTCAATTTTTAGAGATGTGGTGCGATTGCTGAACAAACTTCAATCTTCTTGGTGTTCTGTATGAGGAGCTCTCAGAGACCAGGAAAGGTACTGTGCTTGACTTACTGGCAGATCAGGGATGCTAGAAGCCAGTCTTGTTCAGGGTACTGAGTTTCACCTAAGAGTTGGTTCAGTGCCGTACCTAAAAACACTCTAGACACTAAAGATTTTGCTTGTCTCTGTTTTCTGTAAATCTGATTTTACCTATTGAGTACCACAAACCCCATTCTTAGTTTATTTGGAAACATACAAAGTTTCAAACAGAGTGCCAGTTGTAATGTTTTATGTGAAACATTTAGGTTTCCAGTCTGAGAGGTCTAGTTCTCCTTAATCTCCCCCACACTAGCACACTGTTTTGTGTGTGTGTGTGTGTGTGTGTGTGTGTGTATGTTTTATTTACCTAATTGAACTTTTTATCTCTGACTCATATTTACTTACAGCAAGCAGCTTTTCAAAGAGACTGTTATTTTAAATTTGGGATAAAAAAGTATAAGAATTTTAAAAAGCACTTGTCACTCTGCATATAGGCATGGGCCTACTGACTTGCTCAGAAGATGGAAAGGGAGCATACAGTAATATATCTACTGAGAACATTCCTCCCAGGAGACTTAATTGTAGGAAGTCCTGGAAAGATGTGGGTCCACTTATATAGGTTGACTGAATAAATGTGTAAAAAGTGAATTAGAATTTTTTAAAAATTGCAGTTACAGTGTCTAGCTGTTTGACAGAATAAGTAAGCCAAGTGTTTCTTTCGTGAGATGGGAACATGGCATAAAGATTTATGAAATCCATCCTTGATTTATCCGGCAGTATCATGTGTTTGGTTATCTTTAGGATGTGGCAGGTCTGTATTCACTACCGGAAGTCAACCCATTGTTGTGTCCAGATGACCTCTGAAAGTCATGGAGTAAATATTCCAGTGAGATCTGGAAATCTGCTGTTTGTATATACAAGGCAGGGAAAACTTCAGAATGTTTGACCCAGTTCTTCACATTTTATTTAAAAATCTTGCCACCTGAAGATACAGTTAATACCTCTTTCTACTCTTTGGGATCTTGTAACTTCCTTGGTAGGGTTGCCAGTTGACAAAAGATATTTCAGAAAAATATGTGAATTTATTTATGTGAATGGAATTTCATTAACTTTGGAAAAATGCTTGTTTTAGCTGTAAATTATTAAATGAATAGTAAATATTAAGATATACAGAAGGGAAAAAAGTTTATTAAATTCAGTAGATGGTTGTGTTGTAATTGTGAAGATTTCCTGATATAATATCCACATATCAGTGTTTTATTTCATTCTTCTTTCGAGTCGTGCTAACATTTCCTATATTTAATTTCCTAGGCATCAATTCTGAAATCTTTGTTAGAATTAATTCCTGAATTAATTGAAAAGGAAGAAGCATACACTTCGGTCATGAAAAGCTATGGTAATAAGTTTAATCTGACTTTTTTATTTAAGTGATTTAGATATTTGTAGTATAGTCAACTGAGTCTTCCGCTCAAAGACAGTAGTCCTAAATATCAGATAACTATGATACAAATAATCAATTTAGCTTTAGAAAATGTTTTATAACTGTATTTAAGAAAAATATGTAATTATGCATATAACTTTAACATAAAGAAGTATCACTGAGCATTTTCAGCAGGGCCCAGCTATGCTGAATAGGATCCCAGGCTCCCGGAAAGACTTGGAGGTCCCCTTGGGCGTATGTACCGGGGAAGGAATCCAGTCTCCCCAAGGCCACCTGAAACATAACATGAAATAGGTACATATTTGAGACTACCACGTGACTTGTCTTCCTGCTCCTTCAGTACCCTCCCAACCTGCCTACACTTTTGAAATAACAGACCCCTTAATTAAAAAGTGGGCCCCAAGATTTTACTTTAAATCACACTTGAAATTCCAGTCTTTAAGCAGTTTGTACCCCGACTGCCAGCTCATCACACAGAAAAGGAAACCAGGCTAAAGTTTTCATGGTAATCAAGATAAATGGAAGCATTTCACTTCCTACTTATGATCATCTGTCCATCCGCCACTCACTGATTTGCTCACATGAGGCAAGGGATAAACAAAGTATTGCTTTGTTGATTTTATTGTTGTCAGGACAGCAAACTACAATAGGAATTAGTAACTTGGTTTTCCCTTTTCTACCCTTACAAGGGGACAGTGATATATTTCAAAATAGAGGCAATAATTGTAAAACTTCTCAAAGTATCATTAGGGGGTTTGGGAGATGTTTAATAATGAGTAAATAACCATGAAATAGTGTCAAAACAGTATAAAACTGCTAACTAAATTGTATAATCCCACGTGGGAATGGGATGGGGAGGAGCAAAGAAACCATGAAGGTGCAGGAAAGGTTTTGGCCCCTACAGGGACCAGTTTTCCTATAGACAGGAAATTGACTTCACCCAAACAGCAGAGAGCTGTTGAAGTCCAGTGAGAACTGATGAAGCATCCATGCTTGCTCCCTTTTGGGAGATCTTGGCTCCTTGGATTGATCCTTTGTTTGACTTCTATTGCATCCATCCTGGGGGCTTGCCTTGGCACTGCTGGAGTTGGGATTGGTCCTACAGCACTGTTGTAGGGAAGGGGATTGTTGGGTGCTTAGATGTTGACAATTGAAGGCAAAATTAAACAGTTGAACTACCAGCAGTAATTGCTAGTAGAGGCCTTGTAATCTCAATGGTAAACCTGGAAGTGAAATTTCTATACGGCAGCAGCCACGACCAGAGAGCCAGCTGAATTTAGCCCCTGGGCTACTTCATCAGTCATTGAAGTGAAATAAATATTAGCATAACTTGTTAATATTAGGTAGATGTGTATAGTTTTCTTACGCAGATAATGTATTTAGAATATTTTTTGTTATGGTAGCCAAATATATTCCTCATATTTGCTTATTTTACAGTGGAATGTACTGCCAGTCTTTTTGGTGTTGTTTAGTTGATGATCTGTATCTTGATGGAGGTCTAGATTTCCACATAATTTATAAGACCATCACCGCAACGGTCCTTGAATCAGCTTGATTTCAAGTGTGGTTTTAAGCAGAAGAGGGTTGAATGGTGTGTGTTTACTCTGTGATTGAGGACTTTGGTTTGTGGTCACTTTAACTATTATGGGTCTTTTAATAGCCTTATTTGTCATCTTTCTTCTCTTTCATCCTGAATAATGCTGAATGAGAGATGTGGGGAGGAGTGAGGGAGCTCTGGTAGACTCTGGATGTGGCTTTTTGCTGAAAGTAGTTAAGTATTCATTTGTCTTGGGATAAAGGGATTCAGGAGTCCCTGAATGGCTAACTGTTGTTGGAAAAGGAGGAAGGTATTTATAGTTATTTATCTGTGATTAATATCTTTTTTCCAGTCTCAGACAAGGATGTTGTATCTGCTAAAGCGCTATATGAACATCTGATGGCAAGGAATGTAAAATTGAACGATCTGTTTCTAAAGCGTTACGCATTTTTGCTGAAGAATGCTGGAGAGCCTGTCCCCTTCACCGAACCTCCTGTGAGTATTTCTTAATTAAGGGCGGCGGGGAGATAACTCTACAGGTTCATGTATGCTTCCTATTAATGTGTTAAAAAAAAAAAAAGTTGAATACTTAATTACATAAGGATTAGATCTCTGTGAAGAAGCCTCAGAGGAGGGATTCAGGAACTGAGCAGTCGGCTAGCAGGTTTGGCTGTGGGAGAACATGGCCCTGTGGGGCTGAGGTTTGAAATACAAGGTCAGTCTCGGACCTTCAGCCATCACCACACGTTATGGATTTTTTTCTTGTGATGAGAACATTCAAGATCCACTCTCCCAGCTACTTTCCCATATGCAATACAGTGTTATTGACTAGAGCCATCGTGCTGCGTATTACATCCCAATGACTTAATCATTTTATAACTGGAAATTTGTACCTCTTGACTCCCTCCATCCCTTTTGCCCCACCTGAGGCAACCCCCAGTCTATTCTCTACCACCTGTGAGCTTGGGGCTTTTTGTTTATTTGATTTTTGATTTTTGTTTTGTTTAGATTCCACATAAGTGAGATATATGATATTTGTCCTTTTTTTGTGATTATTCCATTTTGCTTAAAGTCCTCAAGGACTATCCATGTTGTTGCAGGTGGCAAGATTTTAGGTTTTTTATGGCTGAATAATATTCTTTGGGTGTATCATATGTTTTCTTTATCCATTCATCCATTGATGTACACTTAAATTGTTTCCATGTCTTGGCTACTGTAAATAATACTGCAGTAAACATTGGGGGGGGGGGATGTTGTTAAATAAGTGTTTTAATTTCAATTTGGTGTTTTTGGTTTCTTTTGGTGGATACCCATTAGTGGACTTGCTGGATCATGTGCTCTTCCCATTTTTTAGTTTTTTGAGGAACCTCCATACTGTTTCCACAGTGGCTGCACTTCACATTCCCACCAACAGTGCAGGAGGGTTCCCTTTTCTCCACATCCTTGCCAGCACTTGTTATTTCTTATCTTTTGTATCCTAGCCATTCTGATAGGTATGAGGTGCTACCTACCTCACTGTGGTTTTGATTTGCATTTCTGTGGTAAGGAGTGGTGTTGAGCATCTTTTCATGTATCTCTTTGCCATCTGGATGTCTTCCAGGGAAAAATGTCTCTTCAGATCCTCTGCCCATTTTTAATCAGTTGCCCAGGAAATTTTGTTTTGTTTTGTTCTATTTTAATAAGAGAAATCATTCATGCAAAATTCGTTTTTATTGTGTCATTAAGCTGCGAGTCAGTTCACGTTTATTCGAGCCTCCCGTAGCCAGGCGTAAAGGCCTGCCTGCACATGCGCACACACAGCAGAGGCCCTTGGTAAAGTTTTCACTCTGGACTTGCGGCCCTTCAACTAGTGCTTCATGAACAGAAAGGAGTGCTGAGGCTTGAGGGGAGAGCAGTTGCCACGGGCCTGGCGGTCTTTGCTATCAGTTTACAGCACTTCATGACATTTGAGGGCTTCGTTTTGTTTTATATGACTTTCGAGTTTTGTCCCATGAGTTCTCGCTGGTAACTATACGTGTAACTTCCCTCCCTTTTTGTCTCCTTAACAGGAAAGCTTTGAATTTTATGCAAAGCAGTTGAAGGAATCAAGGGAAAACCCCTTGTGAAGCAAGCAGGCACTACTTTATTTTGTGCGTATTTGTGATTTTAAAAATGCTATTTTTTAAATACATTTGAGAGGACAGAATAAATAAATGAAAAGTTCCTTTGTGTATTTTTTTTATTCATAATGTATATATGTCCAACACTTTATTAACAAGAGCTGTGTGCAGTTAGTCACTAGAGTTTTTGGGGTTTCACTTAACTGCATAAATCTACATTTTTTTTCACAGCTTCTGATGTTTGAAGCTGTAAGTTTTCAGGGTTCTTCTCCCAGTGACTCTCCAGGTCCCCTGTTCTGTTTTGTTCATTATTTTCATAAAAATGTTATTCCTTTATTTAAGACTTTCTTGTTAATATTATTTATCTGAAAATTGTGGACCTAGACAAAATGATGCTCAGTGAGCTTTCTAAGGCTTTACTGTTCTGTGATAGGAATTCTCTTCATGTGTGAAACCCTGCATAATATTCCAGTTTTGTAAATTGCTGGCACTGGCAGGCATATTGTAAGTCATCACACCTAGCACTCGTTTTCCGGTGAGAAACAGAAACACAGAGACTGTCGCTTGCCCTTGGTCAGGGTGCTGTTTTCCAATGCCTGGATGCTCCCCGCCGTGCTTTCTCTTCTCCCACGGAGGCTTCTAAGAGGCTCTGTTCACAGACATCTCTAGGACTGAGTCCTGGCTGTGATGTTGATCCTGAAGCAGAGAGCAGTGCATTTCCTCTTATCTCAGTTTCAGGTTTGTCGGCACAAGTACACCCTACACCAGGCTCTTGTTACTTAATACTTATCCTTTGAATGTGTGATTTTATATATGAAGGAAATTGTGGTTTGTATTCAGTTTTATCAAAGCTATCCCCAAATTGGCTTTCATGCCTATTAATATCTATATTATCTGTTGTTACTATAAAAGAATTCAGGCTGGTTTGTGAAACACTTTGCCATTACAAAAGTACCTTAATATGTAACAGTGACCTAGTTGAGGATTAGGTTAATTAATTATCCAAAATGTTGAAAATGTTTTATTTGAGGTTTATCCTCATTTTGGTGTTTTCCTTATCCATTTGAAATCAGTGGTTCCCACTGTTCCCATGAGGGGAGACCTTGCCTTGCGGGAAGTAAGCTGGCCTCGTGCTGGTTGTGCTGCTGACCTGAGTTGGGCACCCACCAGTCCTTCATCTAGAGCCTGCAGGTGGCATGAAAGGGAGGGGTTGATGGAGCAAAGCCAAGAAGTAAACGTCATGGTGGGATTGGCCATGCTTTCCTTTATCTCTTTTATGTGTAGTTAGACCTAAGGGTTCAGAGGCCTTGGCCAGTGCCAAGTCCCAGCCTAGAGGACTTAATGAAGCTCTCCTTTGTTTGCTCCCCAGGGGCAGAAACTGGAGCTATTGTGTATGTACCTCTATTGTCTGGTTGGCCATGAGCCTCACTCCCATTGGTGATTCCACTGAAGCAGGCCTTATTTTTTGCAGTTATGCCAACCCTCAGTTAGTGGAGCAACATTTTATTGATGTTCATTGAAAGAGGTCTCTCAGAGGAGGTGTAACCTTGGGGTATACCCTGGACTTCCCCATTTTGTCTCCTCCAGAGACAGTACAGTCTTATTCGCATGAAGTGACTCTAAGCCAGCCTTCTGTATTGATGCTGGTAAAATGCAAGGTGTAGTGCAGAGGAAATTAAGTACAAACCCCTCATCTAGCATTCTGAATGGCATGACTGGCTTCCCCTTTTGAATTTAAATATTTACAATGTAATTGTATATTCTGTGTGGGCTAAGAAATGCTTTCTAAATATCTGATAGCCAAATTGAAACAAATAGAAACAGAGAACAAACACAATTATAGCACTCAATAATATGTTTTAGACTAAAATTATAAGCAAACAGCTCTTAAAAAAGTAAATGTCATTGTAAACTTTTGGAAAGTATCATATTTTACATGTGATTGTATGTTCATGTGTTTGAACCTAATATAATTTTAATGTGAAATGCTTTGAATAAATTATACTCCAAAAACCTGTAAGCGTCTTCATTTTTTTTTCTTTTTTTTAAAAAAGATTTTATTTATTTATTTGACAGGTAGAGATCGCAAGTAGGCAGAGAGGCAGGCAGAGAGAGAGGAGGAAGCAGGTTCCCTGCCGAGCAGAGAGCCCGATGTGGGGCTCGATCCCAGGACCCCGGGATCATGACCTGAGCCGAAGGCAGAGGCTTTAACCCACTGAGCCACCCAGGTGTCCCTTCATTTTTAGTCTTATCAAATTTTTGCGTAATCACTTTTATCATTGCAAGGACTTTAGTGTAAAAATTTTAAGTTAAAAATTGTGTGGTAGCCTCTCTTGCGGCCAGAATTTCTTTGCTAAGTGGTGTAGTTTGTGTGTAGAGAACTGACAGGATCACAGCTTCTCTGTTACAAGGACAAGCAGATACTTAATTTGAGATCCCTGAGGTACAAAGTTGGCGAGAATTAATTAGTAGAGGAGGATATATGGTAAATGGACACTGAAAATGAAAGGGGTTTTATCTGTATTAAGTGTCAGAAGGAGCATTCGACAGCAGCACAGAGCTGTTCCTGGCATACTCCCCATTCCCCCTTGCTTATCCTCTTGTTCCTTCCTGGGGAGTGGGGGTGAGATTGTGGTGGCCAGCATGGGGGGGGATGCTGCTCTCTGCAGCTTCTTGTCCCGTCTCCCCACCTAGCCTCTTGTCTCTCCAGGACTCCCACAGCCACTTAAAAGAGCAGGTACCCCACAGCTGGTGAACTCCCCAGGGCCTGGTTCTTTGTGTCACGTCTGTAAGCCCAGACCTTGCACAGTCCTGGCCGCAGGGCCCCCGTGTGCTGTTGTCAGGTTTGTGAGTTCTGCGGGGCTAACCATGGGCACCCGCTACTGTGCATCAGGCACCCCTCTTCCCTCACATTCGAGTTGAGAAACATCCAGGCTTAACAGCAGTTAATTTCCCCACAGTGATCAGAATCAACAGTGATTTATCACATGGCTAGGACTCTAACTTCCCCAAAACAATCCAGTTAAATTTTAAATTCAGTTAAAAATCCAGTTAAAAGTCAAATTAGAACCTCTGAACTGTTTGGGTATTTCTCTAGAAAAGCAAGCTTTCACATTAAAACAAATGTTTCCAGTCCGGACAGCCTTACATTGTAAGGTTTTCTTCCATTTAGTCAAATATCCAGTGCCTGGCATAAATGCTAAGTTTGTGAATTCCAGTAAATTATTAAGCAAGCTTTATATTGCAAATTGTTCTTCCCTGTACAATTTATTCCCCAAGTCTGCAATGTGTGTACTCTGCATATGTTTTCTCCTGTGTTTGAGCACAATTTTCCCATTTAATATTTGTCTTTCTGACAAACCAATATTTGTAGAGTTTCTGTAAAGTGAAAGCAACATTCCTGAAGTATGGTCGAGCTAATAGCTGCAGGGGGTACACAATCATGGTAATTTATCACTTTGCTGTTTCTATTAGGAATGTATTCTGCTTTCAGACCTGCGGACTTTACAAAGCCCACATTATGCAGCCTTAGTACAAATGAAGGAAATGGCTGCATTTGCAAATTCAAAATAAGCACTTATCTTTTTCTTTTTTGCACAAAGAAAAGAAACATCAGAAGAAAAGAAACAAAATCCAGTTCAGGCAGAGCAAAAACATTTAAGCGACTTCATACTTCGTGGCCCTGAACATTTGTTTGGATAATGGCTGGCCTTCGGGATCCGTGCTTACAGAGATCTCTTGAAAGTAGTATCTTCACCAACCCTGCCCCAGGCATGCACATGCTGAAAACTCTCTAAATTATTTACTTGCTTATGTCGTATCCTCTCCTAGGCCGTTAGCTCTACGCCAATTAGAACAGAACTGGTTGGCATCCAGTAAGCATCCTCGAATGAACAATGAGCCCAGCTCCTGTCCTGCTTTGCAAGTCCTGTGCTTTCTGAGATTCAAGCAGAAAGTAATGACCTATGTTGACTCAAAAAAAAATTTTTTTAAACTTAGGCACCACACTTAGTGTGGAGCCCAACACAGGCCATTGAACTCATAACCCTGAGATCAAGACCTGAGCGGAGATTACTTGTATGCATGCATTGGAGAGTTTCCTCACACACACTTGTCTTCCGAAGAGATCAAAAATGTCACTTTGAAGCTCAGAGCTAGGAGAGTGGGAGCTGAGGCCCAAGAAGTCCTTTAAAACCCATGTTCCCATGTGAAAACACGTTCGAGTTTACTGCCAGAAGGAGGAGGGCTTTTAAATGTGTAACGGAAGCCACTTCGGTGCAAGAGTGGGATCAACAAAAATAAAGAGGTTCACTTGTAACAGGGCAGTGGAGCTTTTTCGCAGTTTGGGGAAACAAGAAATAGCTCCAACTTCACAGAAAGACAGTAAACACGGGCACTGAACGTGGGAAGCTGAGAAGTGTTATCCGGCCTCTGAGTTGGTGTGTGTTAAAAAAATCTCAACCCCTTGCTTCAGATATTACTGTTTTAATTGTTAGCTGCTCACAGCCCATGTGCTGCTGTTCCCAGCTGCTGGCAGAAAACAGCCTGCCGCCTCCCCTGCCAGAGGGGTCTCGGTGTGAGAGCAACCAGGATATTCCTCTGTCCCCAGCCACTTGGAAGGAAGAAGCAATCCTACTATCAAAAATGATGGATGACTCGAGATTTGAATGCTCTAGTTGTCTATGAAAATAGGGGTGTCTACTTTCAGGCAAAAGCAACGGCTGTATTTTCCAAAGAACAGGTCAGCCAGGGAGAGGCTTCCTCACTGTCGGCTTCCCAGTCAGTCCCTTGTTCGCTCTCTCAAGAGTCTGATCGGCGCTCCAGGCCCGGTGCTGGGCTGAGGGAAGGGGCCTCTGGTAAGTGACTGACACTTGAGTCTCGTCTACCAGGTCTGTGCTTAGCACCTGGATTTGGCGTCCATTTAAATATCCCTACTGCTGGCTGTTTAATCTGGAATCGAAACAAGAGGTCCTATGGGAGAAATAAAAGTGCAAGATCTCTCTTTGTGAACCTGACTGATGAGACCCGCTTGACCCAGGGCAAGATTAGGTCTTAAATCATTTTTATAGAACAAGAGCAGGAAAAAATGAAATACTGAGTTGGGCACCTGGGTGGCTCTGTCAGTTAAGCATCCGACTCTTCGTCTCTGCTCAGGTCTTGATCTCAGGGTTATGAGTTCAAGCCCTGTGTTGAGCTCCCCACTAAGTGTGGTGCCTACGTAAGAAAAAGAAAAAGAAAAAGAAAAAATAATATTTGAGTCAACACAGGTCATTACTTTCTGTTTAATTAAAAATTTCCTGTAAATAACATAATTTGAAATTGAAGGTCTTAAAATGCAAATTTAAAAACCTTTGCCTTCTGGTCAAGGGACTGCAAAGCCTTACAGCCTTGGAACAAATCCAGTGCGCTGCCTGCTTTCGTAAACACTGTCTCACTGGGACGCAGCGCGCCATGTGTACTGTTGAATTGTCTGTGGTGGCTTTCACACTGCAACAGAGTTGAGTGACCCTCAAAGCTTGCAACCATCTGACCCTTAACGGGAAGAGTTTGCAACCCCTGTTTCTGAAAATTATTCACAGGCAGGCCTCTCCCCCTTCCAGGGCAGGGAGGGGCTGAGGAGACCACCTGCATGCTGTGGGGAGGAGCGGTTTTGTTTTGTTTTGTTTTGTTTTTTGTCTGTTTGTTTCAGAAACAAACCGGTGAAATCAGAATCTCAGGGGGTGGGTCCACAGTGGGTATTTGTTAAAGCTCCAGGGAGGACAACCAGGGCGGAAAAGCAGGATCCTCTAGCAAAAAAGGAAATGGCAGCTGCTGGAGTTTCTCCCATTCTCCGGCACTGGCACTTTGCCCCTTTCCCCCAGAGCTCTGCGCACCAGAGCCCACTGAATTATTAAGGCCCCTTGTAAACTGAGTGGTAGATGATGGAGGGCTATCGCCCTCATGAACTTTGGAATCACTCGAGAGTTAATGAAAATGCCCCATGTTCTCTTCCTCCTTCTCCCTTCTCCCTTCAGGCCTAAAGCCTTTAGGTGACCACAGAATGGGTATGCGATGAGGAACCGGGGTGGGCTGGACTAGGATGAGGACGGCATCTGTGTGGACTAGGGGACAGTTGATGGGGGAGATACAGCCCCAGCAGGGTGAGGAGATTTTTTCGGTGAGCACCGAAAAAAATGCTGTGTGGATGGGAGATTGGTTACATATAGAGGACTAACCAAATGAATGAAAATATGAAGGCCAGTAGAATCCAGGTTTCTTGCAATTGGAAAGGGGAGTTATAAACACAGAAAAGAAGAATATAATCAACTCTGGTGTACTAGAATTTAGGAACTGGATGTATTAATGTACAGGTAGGTGTGTATATGTTTATGCTCACGTACACACACACACACATATACAGACCTGTGTACACATGTATGCATTCCTAACTTTGCCACCTCAAAGGGTCTGGGGGCTGTGATGCCCCAGTAGCAATGGGCGGACTTACCACTCAGATTTTGGCTTCTAGATACCATTTACCACTCAAGGGAACCAAGATTTTTTAGGGAGATTTCTGCTTTCTAAGCACTGGGTCTAAGGACTGATGGTGGAAAAGCAAGCCTGAAACACTTTCTTGTGAAAGGAAGTGTTCACACAATGATGGGGACAGATCAGAAGGATGTAGAAGCGTGCTTGAATGGGCTTCCAGGGCCAAATCAAGGATGGTCTGAACATAAAAATTAATGATGATACTATGGGATCATAAGCCATTGTATATAACAGGAAACTACAAGTTTATATTCATAGAAATTGAAAAATGGATAAATGGAAAGCATAATGAGCAACAGATACCTTAGATAGTTTCAAAGCACCTACCTACAAAATGCTTATGAATTACCAAAGAAGGGACTTGGCTGGGAAGAAGCCTGGCAGACACCCCCGTGTTCAAGTGATCCAAGTGTATGTCTTCACTGCAATCTTCACTGGCAATAGGATACAGTGAGAAGGGCATGTCACTTCTGTGACATCTCTGCCAAAGGAAATCCCTGTGATAGCCCATTAAATTCATGATCTGAATTTCATCATGAAAATACACCAAACTTGGGGCGCCTGGATGGCTCAGTGGGTTAAGCCTCTTCCTTCAGCTCAGGTCATGGTCTCAGGGTCCTAGGATCGAGCCCTGAGTCGGGCTCTCTGCTTGGTAGGAAGCCTGCTTTCCCCTCTCCCTCTGCCTGCCTCTCTGCCTACTTGTGATGTCTCTCTCTCTGTGTCAAATAAAGAAATAAAATCTTAAAAAATATATATATATACACCAAACTCAAGTTGAGAGCTATCCTGCAAACTCTTCAATATCAAGGTCACGAAAGTCAAGGAAAGCTGAGGACTGTTCTAAACTGAAGCAGACCAAAGAGAACTGCCAACCCGATCTGCTTGCTCCTTTTGCTGTGAAGGACCTCACCAGAACAATCAGTGAATCTTGAACTGGGCCTGCCCCTTGGATAGTGGCAAAGTAACACTGTTGTAATACGCCATGGTGTAAGGTCACAGTGTAAGTATCCTGAGTTTGCTGGTGCACTGTAAAAGGGCAGTGTGCTGGAGTACTGCTTCTCAAACTCAGGTACACAGATCACCTGCGGATCTTTTAAAAATGCAGACTCAGATTCAGCTGGTCTGGGTGGAGTGTGAGATTCTGCCTGTCTAGCCAGCTCCCAGGTAAGGCCCATGCTGCCTGTCTGGGGCAGTAACAGTAAGAGTTTAGGGAACCTGGGGTGATTATTTACTGTTTGCCCCCCAAATACTTACCTTCCTCCTTTTTTGGCCCCAGACTCTGGGGTTTCCTCTGGGAGCAAATGGCTCTCCTCCGTGTACCAGTTTTGGGTCGGATGGTCCTCAGCGCTCAGGCAATGAAGCACGCAATTGGGTGTGATCTAACCCATACCCTGGCCACTGTGAAAGGTTCAAGGCCCAGTCAGGGCCAGTGGGATGCAAGTCTAGGAGGCCTGGCTGAGCTGGCACAGCCTCAACAACCATCTTCATCTTCTGGAGGCTTCCTAGAATTCTAAGCCGTGCACTGGCTCAGGACTTACCTTTTGCCCTCCAACTCCTAAGGCTTCCAAAGCTTTCCGACCCCCACATGTGATTCCACCACATAGTACCAATGTAACCTTACTTATTAGCAAACTGAATTTTTACCTGTTTCCTCATCTATGAAATGGGATACCACTCACCTCAAAGGGTTGATAATTGTATACTGTGATCCACATAAATAAAGCGTTTTGAGCTATACCTGGTATACAGTAGATGTTCAATAAATTTTTAATTGTTCTGTTTGGCTTTTGGAACCATGACACACCAAAAGAAAGGATGGCATCTCACTGGTATGTTTCGGGTCATTTTCTGTACTGAGAGTGACATAATAGAGTTCGGGGGGCCCAGAAGATGAGGTCAAACATTTCGCTAGGCAATATTGTTTCCTCTGGATCCAGGAGTTCTTGCATAGCCTATTCCATTCATACCTAACTTGCTCCCATCCTGCACTGAGTTGCGTATATAAATACATATGAAAAGGAAATAAATTAGCAACACTGTAGGTGTCCCCAGGTTCAGTTTTCACTTTCCCAGGCATTGCAAGCTCTGGCCAGTGATCTGCAATCCCTTTCTACTGTCTTTATTCTACTGCCATCCTGTGGCCGACCTGTGCCACTGCAATGCTGAGGGCCAGTGTAGCTGAGCTTGCTGTGTGGTCCTCCTGGTGCCCCATTGGGCTCCTTGGGAGGAAGGCAAGGAGTGCAGCTGAAGGGTCTTCTCTAGTCCCCACCATCAGGCAGAAGCCGGGACATGAATCACCAGTCTTGATCTGATTTCTGTTTGATGAACCTTAGGGCCACGTAGTACAGGATCATGAAGCCACCACCGATGCCAATGAGGATGAGGTAGATGGTGTAGAGCGGGTGCGAGTTCAGGCCCATGGAACTGAGGATCTGGGGACACAGACATCAGTGAGCTCCCTGTGAAAACATTCCGACGGGTGTTATCTATTTTTCAAAGGCCGTAGCTACTTACTAGGTCTCCTGGGATAGGGATGGTGAAGTTGCCAACCCCCACGTGGTAAGTGTGCCCTTTGAACTGAATCTGCATCAGGCCTTCGAAACACCAGCGGAGAAAGGAAACTTTGGAAATCCAAGCAGGCACTGAAGACAGTGAGAGCCATGTTACTCACACAGGCTGGCCACGTGCTCCCTGGGAAGAACTCATGAACACAGGGCTCTGGCGGCTCTGCCCCAAGGAAAGCAAGGTCCCTGAGTTGGCAGGAGGGCAGGGAGAGGCCCAAAGGGCCAGAGTGACAGCTTGGGACATGGGGTGGGGTGGAGGGGGCCACGCAGCTGAGGGTGGGTCCCCACATGTTGGATCAGTAACAATTTCAAAGAGTCATTTATGAGGTGTCCCAGCATGGGCTCAGCTTCATGGAGGCAGAACTGAGAATCTTGAGTCCATGCCCTGACGCCATGGGAGTATCACCGAGCCAGGAGCGAGAGGAAGGAACAAGCCCAGCCTGGCTGGTCTGGAGAAGAGAGCAGCCAAGGAGATGTGGGCGGGGGCAGACAGTGCCCTACAGAGGAGAGCCACACACGCTCAGATGTGAGTGCATGAAGTGTGCTGGGAACTTCAGAAGAGCAAGGTGGGGGCAACACGGAGCTAGCCCCCCAGGGGCCCTGAAAAGAGCAGTGACATGGATTTGAACCTTACAAAGTGCCCTCTGCATGGGCGAGGGTTGAGAGGGACACAGAAGGACCAGGGTCACAGGGACCACTGCGGTGGTCTGAGACCCAACAATAAGGCCAGCCTGGGGGATCAGGCAAGGGGACATTTCAGAAAGATGTGAGAGGCAGAACTGATCTGGCTCACTAGAGAATGCGGAGAGTGAGAGAGAATCAAGGGTGACCTCCAGGTGTCAGCTGGGGGATAGAAGGTGCCATCTGCACCCTCTCATGGAGTCGTTCTTTGACAAGCAGGACAGTTGGCTCCCAGAAAAACCAGACTTAACTTGGCTCTAAATGGTGAGTTCTCATCCCCAGGTGAAAGCAGGCTTCATCCAGACCCAGAAGGCCTCAAAAAGCTTGAGCAGGGGAGGGGAGCAGGCCTTACCTGTCCAAAGATTGTCCAAGCTTATCATGAAGCCCCCAGTGAGGTAGAAGGAGTTGTAGAGAGCGTTGCCGAAGAAGGAGGATGTATGGAATGTGGGGAGCAGGGCGGCGGCACCCAGCGCCATGATCCTGCAGCAGAAGACCACCAGCCACACAAGCAGGAAGTGCAGCAGAAAGGGCTCAAGGCTCGGGTGCAGGTTGGCCAGCCAGTAGGTGGGCATCGCATAAATGATGATGTAGACGCAATGTTCTGGAAGCTCCCCTAGGATCTGCAAAGAGTAGCCCTTGCGAGGGTGTGCAGCTGATGCCTTCACTGTCATTGTTTTTAAATGTTTAAAGATAATAACCCTCAATGATGCCAACCTCCCCTCCCGCTAACCATCAGGCAGTAGCAGGAGGGCTGGTGGGTGCAGGTGTGGGACCCTGAAATGTGAGCTCTCTGCTGGTTTCCCTCTGCAGATGCCATGTTTGCCATCTGGGACAGTTGTTTGCCATCAGAGCAGTTTCCCCCAGGGAGGCCATGTGGCCTGGTGACAATGGCAGTCAGGCATCTGGTCTGTTTCAAGTCCCCACCCTGCCTGCCCAGACCTAACAGCTATGGGGCTTTGAGACAACTGCATAACCTCTCTGAGCCTCCACTTCCTGGAAATAAGTATAGTAACAGCCAGTCTGCTTCCTGGAGATGTTGTGAAATCAGAGAGGTGAAGTATGCTGGTTGTTTCCCACTCTTTCTTTCTTTCTCTCTTTTTCTCCTTCCTTCCTCCCTCCCCCACGCCTTTTTTTTCCCTAAGGTTTCTGCTGACCAGAAAAGTGTCATTCCTAGTCCACAGTACTGGTCTTCTGGTAAATGTTTTAAAAACAGCATGCCTCTGAAAGTCCCCTATCAAATGTGACATCTTTAACC
Organism: Martes martes; assembly: GCF_963455335.1. Lineage (NCBI taxonomy): Eukaryota > Metazoa > Chordata > Mammalia > Carnivora > Mustelidae > Martes > Martes martes. The sequence continues at coordinate 63,769,326 of NC_137896.1, forward strand.
ACAGATGAGGCACGACCCTCTAGTTCAGCAAAATACTTCTCTGGAACTTTTGTACAATGCAGTGTCGCTTTCTCTGACCCTGCCCCCAACCTGGTCACTTGCTCTCAGCCCTGACCAGTCACCTTAGTAAAGAAATATGGACCAGGAGTGTAGAGACCATCTTCCAGTTCATAGTAAAGCATTGCCCTCTCTGAGTGACCTAAAAAGGAGAATGAAAGTGACATTAATTTTCAGTGTTTCTGTTTTTGAATCTCTCTTAGTACAATTATAAATAGTCACATTGACTAAATGTCTTCTATTTTTAAAAAGCAGGCAGAGTTAAACCATCCTAATTTAGATGTTTGTAATTCTGTGACTTGTGCATTGCTGTCAAGTGTAATTCCTGCTATAATAAGAATGCCTAAGACTCCTGGATAATCTGCTTTCATTTGCATACTAATATTAATGTGCAAATGTTAAAAACAATCATCACCTTTTGTTTTGCAATCATGGTGAAACTGTTCAGCAAACCCATTCTCCCCAGGAGTTTGGAGGAATATAGGCTGGCTTTGGACCAGCTCAGAGGAATGACCAATGCCGTGTCTTCTGGCTCTTTCAGGTGTGGGTCACAAGAGAGCAAGCGACACTCACATTTGGCAATGACATCCAGGACCACGTTGAAAGGGATGAGAGCTCCGATCATGAACAAGAGGGCAGCTGTGTCCATGAAGGAGAGCTTGATGGCCCCGTGGCCGTAATAGAGGAACCCGATGACCAGGGACATCAGGCAGGCCTCTGCTCCATGGATGAGGAGAGTTGGCAGGTCTCGGAAGTCGTTGAAAATCTGACGACTTAGAAGACAAAAGAGGTGCCAAGGGAACAACATATACCAGCTCTGTCACACTGGCAACGTCATTTAATCTCTGTAAGTCTCTCTTTTCTCATCTGTAGAATGGGAATAGCACTACCCCCTCACAAGGACTGTGAGACTCAGATGAGATCATTGGTGAAAGCATCTGTCTCACACTAGGTACACAATAATTTACTTTATCAACTATCAATTTACTATCAACGTATCAACTGTGCAATTTTACTTAAAGACGTTATCCTATGGAAATAACCAATCAGGTGTGTAAAGACATATGTACAAGGATTGGTGTCACAGCACTACTTGTCATAGCAAAAACCTAAAAAAAAAAATCGGACCATCACTATGTCCTTAGCAGGGAAGCGAATTATGGCTAGATTGGAATGCTGAAGAAGACCTAGTCAGATGAAAGGTAGATACCTATTCTATATGAGGCCAAAAACAAAAAAATGGTTATAGAACAGTATGCAAAGTATGATCACATTTATGTACTAAAATGCTGTGTGCACGGGAGTATCTGGAAAGAATCACACCAAACACGTGGGTCTAGTTTTTTCTGAGGGCTGATGTGACAGTAACCTTTCCTTTCCACTTGAGTTTCTCCTGTATTGTCTGAATTTTTCACCACAATCCTACGTAATTTCTCCAGTCATCTGGCCAGTAAGGACATTCTAATTTTGCTTAAAGAATAAAAGTTGCAAAGAGTGTTAGTGGTGGTCTTGGTGATAGTGGTTTTTAAAAATGATTCTACCTGTTGCTTTCTCCTCCAAATTCACTTTAGATAGAAAGGGCTTGTGGGACAGGGTTGGTGATAGTGGAGTGAAATGGCAGATAATTACCGGATCAGCATGGTGAACTGCTGCATAGGGCCAGGCAGCTCAATGGGAGTTGGGGGCTGGTCGGTGTCCTGGGGGAGGGCCCGGCTGTCAAGAAGCAGAGTGTGTCATGGGGTGAGGGCGTGGCTGCCTTCTACAAGGAGCTCTCCACCCAGAGCCACCCTGGCTTGCCTTACCTCTCTGGGCAAGTGCCCTCACCCAGGTCCCTTGCCTCCGCTCTCCACAGAAAGTCATCAAAGCCACGAACTTTTTCTCGAAACAAGGCTGCAAGGGACTGAGCCTTCTCTCTGGTGGCCACTTCCTGCTCTCTGCTTTGCCTGTTGATGCTAGTCAAGTCCACTGTAAGGAGAGGATGCAGGGCCATGGGTGGCCGGGTCTCTGTACCTGTTCACAGGTGAGGAGCTTGACGCAAGGCCAGTTCACAATGCTGGTCAGCCCTTGGGGGCTCCAGGACATGCTCTCCACCCTCTGAGAGTGGACCATGAAGTGATGAGCAGAGCAGAGAGAAGCAAAGAGGCACCCAGGGCTTGCCTCACACCCTGCTGGGCCTGGCCACATCCAATTCAGGGGAAAGCCTGCTGCAGGGGAAGGGTAACACCAGAGGCCCTGTGGGCCCTGGCCCCCATCCCAACACCCAGGCTCATTATGGAGACATCCCTAGAACAGAATGGAAAGCACTGAACCTTTGGAGCCAAAGGTCACAGCACAATTATGTCCTGGCTCCAACTTCAGCCATTTAAGAAGCTTGAGATGAGGACTCAGCCTCCCTGGTGTGCCTGCCCATGGGGAGAAGGTGGGCTGGCCACAAGACAGCTGGGCACTTTGGGCAGCAGGAAGTTCTAATTCTCACTGTAAATTAGTAATTTGGCTCCATCAGCAAGCTGTCTAAAAGGGAAGAGTGTTTTGGCCGGAGGGTGTCCAAGTCTGGACAACTTTAAGTAGAGCTGTCGCTGCTCTCCAGGCTGCTCAGCACCCACCTCCGTACTATTTCTGGGGAGCATCTGGGAGCCCCAGCCACAGCTCTACTCTCATGGGGCTCCTGCAATGTCAGAAAGGCACACCACCCAATCATAACCAGGGCCCTCCTGAGCCCAGCTTTATTCCAGCCCGGAGTGTGGCTCACCTCCCACTATTCCCCCTCTTAACCTCTGTCTCTTCCTTCCTGCCATTTTCATGACATGTCCCAAGGCAGGATAATGTCTAGGAGGAGTCTTGTAAAACAATGTATCTCCTTAGTGTGTAGGCCTGTAGCTCGGAACACCAGACTCTCTGGGTACTACCAGGCCCTGTACCCCAGATTGGTAGGTGGTAGGCAAGAACCTCTCCTCCCCAAATGATAACAGTATAAAGAAAAAGATTTTTTCAGGTCTGTTGTGGACATTTGGTTTCTAGTAACCCTTCTCTGGGGTTACTGCACATTGCTCCCTTTGGCCGGGATGACAGGTGCCCTGTAAGTTCACACAGTGTGAGTGCACATGGGCTGGCAGGCTGGAGAGAGTGGCCTGTCCTCCTGGGGGAGGGATGGATGTTGGATGTTGGGAGTGGGATGTGGGCCCAGGGCCAGGAGTTAGGGAAGGGGGCCAGATACACTGGCTATGAGTCCCAATTTTGTGCCTTACAAGTTCTCTGCAAGGGGTTTAACTTTTCAGGCTTTGATCCTCTCATCTGTAAGGACGGAGATGACCCTGGCAGGGCTGTGAGAGTCCAAGGGACACCCTCTGGAGCTTGGTGCCTTTGGGCCCAGTGTCTCCTCTTAAGGACATGGTCCCTGTTGTCATGTGACACCCTTGCCACACCGGGGTATCTTGGGAGGAAGCCTGGGGCTCCAGGTGACAAATTAGACAAGCCACAGCTCCCACCTCCCCTGGCGCTGGTGAAGCTGTGTGGCCTGGCCAGCAGCCATGACACTCCTCAGCATTCAGGATCCAGGCATCTGCTTTCAGGTCAGGCACCTATAAAGACAACTGCCTCCCCAGGAATGAAGGAATTGGCTTACCCTATGCTGAGAGCTCAGAACCCCAAGCAGAAATGCCTCTCTGGGTTGACACAACAATTTTCCTACCTAGAGATTCACTGACCAAGACCTCCAAATGGCTCTGAGCTCCTGTGCCTTGGCCGCCACACAGCACCGCCCCCCCCCCCCCCCCAGTGCCTTCAGGCTCTCTGCCTCTGTGAGGGCACCAGGCACGGCTTTAAGATTTCCCGGTGGCCTCCTGACCTTGGGTATCCTAAGTTTCCCTACAGAGTCTGAATAAAGACCACAATTCTAGAAACTGGTCCAAACCCTCCTGGATTCTATGTCCTCCAGCCACTGGAATTCTCCTAGGCTTCTTATCCATCGTGCGCAGGAGAAATCTGCCTTATTCAGGCCTTTTGTTTCTAGCATTTGATACTTGGCAAAGGGACACACGTTCTATAGCCCGCTGTGCCCGCCCCCGTCCTAGGCCCTGCTCCCCTGAAGCCTCTGAGCTTCCCTCCCGAATCTCTCCACCAGGCCCCGGGCAGGGCTCGGTGGGCGGGGACGCTGCCCGGCAACTCACCGTAGAAGTCGGCAGGGTTGCTGTAGCGAGGACAGGGGTGGCCGATGGCTGTGAAGTACTGCACCATGTGCTGGGCTGCCCCCAAGTAGATGGTGCTGCCGGACGTCATCAGGAGGACCAAATCAAACAGCCTGAAGATGTCCGACCGAGGCTGGTGGAGGGAGACGAGCACCAACCGGTTGCCTTTGGCCAGCCGGGACAGGGTTTTCACCAGGTTGTGGGCCGTGAAGCTGTCGAGCCCGGAGGTGGGCTCATCCAGGATGAGGATTCCTTCCCAGTGGAGAGAGGGGCCTTGTGAGCCAGCGGGACTCCGGCTGGCCGGGCCCTAGCCCGGCGGGCGCCGCGGCCCCACCTCGCGCCCTCACCTGGATTCCACAGCAGCTGCACCCCGATGCTGACTCTGCGCCGCTCGCCGCCGGACACGCCCCTCATGTACGCGTTGCCCACACGCGTGTTGGCGCACTGGCGCAGGCGCAGCTCGGCGATCACGTCGTCCACCTGCGGAGGATGGCTGGCTTTTAGACGCCCGGCGGTGCCGCTGGCTCGGGGCCACGCGGGTGTTGTCCCCCAGCGCAAACACCTGCGCTTCCGAATGGGTTTGCGCGCCAGCCTTCACTGGCCCACGCTGTGTTTGTTCCCGCGTTCTTTCCGCATGTCCTGAGAGGATTCCACGCGCAGGCCGTGGCACCATGTTGGAAATGTGGCCGCGCCCTGGGGACAGAACAGCTGGGTTCCCTGCCCACCCGGAAGACAGGAAAACAGGTAGATAGAGGCTCCTCACACATTCTACCCTGTGCCGTGAAGGGAACTGGCCAGGGCCCGGGCGGCTTACAGAGGGTTGTGGGGGTTTTAAGGTGGCCTGCGGGCAAGGCTGTACGGTTGGAAGGATGGTGAGCTGGGAGGCTCAGACTCGACCTGGGGCTGGCCGCTGAGGCAGGCAGGGAGGGTGGGCGAGGGGAAGGATGTCATGATTTCTTGGGGTCACCAGGGTCAGGTAGTTACCCTTTCGTCGCGCTGAGCCTGGGAGAAGGTTCTGGGCAGGCGTAGCTGGGCAACAAAAGCCAGGGTCTCACGGACGGTTAGGTTAGGGAGCAGCTGGTCGTGCTGGCGCACGTGGGCCACGTGCTTCCTCACCAGCTGAGGCGTGCTGGGCTGCCCATTAATCCAGATTTGGCCTGACTTAATTTTGCCGCCGTAGTCCCTCCCGGTGATCACGTCCAGCAAAGAGGCTTTCCCACAGCCTGTGAAGCCACCATAGACATTCTGAGAGCAGAGCTGTGGAGGCCAGCCTGGAAGCCACAGCGGCCCACACACTCTCCAGCCACCCTTGACTGCACTGTCCTTGCAGCAGTGACCAGCCCCTAGGGAAAGTGGCACAGCTCTTGGACCCGGATGGGGCAGTCCCAACACCTGGAGCTCCACGCCTCTCACCTGCAGCCAGTTTGATACCGTAGAGGCGCTGGAGGCACATGGACGCTGGGGGTTCAAGCCAGTTAGCCAGGGGCTGCATGGCAGGAGAGGGCTGGAGTCCTGGTCCTGGCTGCACCTGAAGTAGATGCCTCTTTCCACCTCTAATAAGCCCATTTCTTTACCGAGTAGTACTAGTGTTAATTGCCCCATGAAGCTTAGCCATTTTTGGGTGGTAAATGTGCCAGCAACATTTGGCTCAGAAGCTGGCTTTGTGGGAAGGACTAATTTTGGAGAATTAATAGGGTGTTTTTAAAAAATATTTATTTATTTTAGAGGGAGAGAACGAGTGGGGGGAAGGGCAGCGGGAGAGGGAGGGAATCTCAAGCAGACTCCCAGCTGAGAGAGGAACCCAACATGGGTCTTAACCTCACAAATAGGGTGTTTTTTAAAAATGCAAAACTGAAACTTACTTTCGGAAATAAGGAGAAAAAAAATAGAGGAATAATAGATGTGGACGTGATTTTAAAACTAAGCCACAGTATACACGTGTATTTCTCTATATTTGTCTTTCTCCTGTTTTTATCTGTGGTACTTTTTACTCTCTAGAAAAAGTGATCTGTTGCCCTAAGTTAACACCATCCCCCTCTGAGTGACAGCGATTGCTATTGATTTGGGGAAGTGTCTGATTGGATCAGGTTTCCGGAAGCATTTGATGAGACTCTTTGACAGCCATTTAAGCTGTGAATGCCAGTTGGGCTGTAGCTGTGAGAACACTGCAGACAGCTAGGGATGAGGCTCTGCCCCATTCCCCCCATGTGAGGGTTCGGTTTCTTTACTATCAATTTCTTTCAGAGAGCAATTAAAAAAACAACAACTTATTTTTTTGAGAGAGAGAGCACAAGCTGAGCAGGGACCCCCGACACGGGGCTCCATCCCAGGACCGTGGGACCATGACCCAAACCAAAGGCAGACACTCAACTGACTGAGCCACCCAGGTGCCCCTCAGCAAATTTTGCAACTTGTTTTCAAACAGGGAAGTGCTAATACACAAATGTAACCACCTCTCCTTGCCACACACACATGCTTCTTGCAAGAAGCCCCATACCTCCAGTGCAAAAAAACAAAACTCAAGAAGCCTCCCCAGTAATCCTTATGCTTACTGATCAGAGGCTCTCACAGTAGAAAAGGACTTGCATGCCACCTCCAAGTTATACCTCATTCGAGGTCCCTGAGAACATAAGTAGAGCAAAATATTCAGGAGAGAAACCAGAGTGGAGGGCTCTGGTCCAGCTCCCTATTCAGCCTCAGACATTAGATCCAGGCTCAGAGATAGCTGGGGACTTTGTCAACATTTATAGGTAAAATGGGATTCCCAATCAGTGAGTTCAAAGGCCACATTTCATAAACATTTTATGAGAGGTATGAGTGGCCTTTCCAATGGAGATTGCCTAGTGAAACTGGGGAGACCTGCGGACCAGGAGACAACACCAAAGGCATTCAAAGAGCCTTAAAAAATAGCAGGAGTCTCCAGTTAAGTACATTCATTCATTGGAAAACACCTTTGTTACTACTGCTGATTCTGCAGAAGCAGCCAAGGTATCTGGGGCTGTTTTTATTTATTATAAATTATGCTGAGCATTCATCCATTCTTCGTTTCATTCTTAATTTCTTAAGTGGAGTAAGAGCTGCAGGATGTATAATTGATAAATCTTTCTAAGAAATCATTTAGGGGGATCTGGGTGGCTCAGTTGGTTAAGCAGCCAACTATTGATTTTTGGTTCAGGTTATGTTCTCAGGGTCCTGGGACTGAGCCCCTTGGCAGCACGTTTCGCACTCAGTGGGGAGTTTACTTGAGGTTCCTTCCCTCCCCCCCGCCCCGCTCCTCAACCTCTCTCTCAAATAAATAAATAAATCCTGAGAAGAAATCACTTAAATAATTTCAGTCAAGTAAACCTAAAGCTAAATAACATTGAGCCTAGAGTCAGAAATCCTGGAGACTACTCAATTTCTCTGAACTTCACTTTCCTAAGGGATGCCAAGAGCTCTCAGGGCAAGTGTAGTGAGTATTAATTGTGATGACTCTGAGGCTTAGTGGAAGTACCTCCACAGGGCCCACATATTCCCCAGATTCTCAGTTCATGAAGGAAAAAGCAGATAGAACAAGAAAAACTACAAGGAATTACAAAAATAAAATTGGCCTATGTAGTGTCTCCTGTTTTCTTGTTCAGATCAGAATTGCAGAGACAGGGCCAAAACTGGGCAGGACTTGACCTGTGGGTGTTGTTTAAGTCACAAAGTGCATTGACACACATTATCTTATTTGATCTTTGGTTAGACAATAAATAGAATTTCCCTATCAGAAGACTAAAAATTTGGAGATGTTCAAAAGTTCAGTAATCTTTACTTCTGCAAATGATTAATTAAAAGGTATAACATGTTCTCACACCATGTAAGATAGAAACGCCTTGATCTGGGAATCAGAAGATCAAAGTTCTAGTTCCAACTCTGCATTAAATATATGTTCTTAGGTGAATCACTCACTTTTTCTAGACTTTAGTCTGCCTGTTTGTCAAATGAAGGTGTGCATGTGTTGAGGGGAGACAGGAGGATACTCTAGAAATATTGATGACTTAAAATACTGATAATTTAAAAACCCTCCTTTAAAGAGGCTTTCAAACTGGTAAGGAGAAAGAAAGAATACACTGGGGAGAGTAAACTTTGTTCTCCAAGGCCCCATTCACCTTTGGCATTGTATAATTTTAAGTTTAGCCTGTGGAAGTGACTCTGAGGCACTCCAAGAATCTGGATCTTTGCAAGTGGTTGAAGGCTACACTAAGACTTGGAGGGCCTTTCTGAGAAGTGGGAGTTGCAGCAGGGGCTGTGCCTACCGGGTCGTAGGGCAACAGTGAGTGAGTGTCCCTGGTGGTGGAGGAGTCCCCTGACAAGAACATTGAATTCTGGAGCTGACTGATCTTGGAAAGGTTGTTGCTTTGTCTCAATATAGGTGTTAACTAGGGACCAGGCCCTGGCTACTGCTTCAAGAGGCATATTTGTGATTCATAATGATGGTGACTGCCTGAGAGCTAGTAAATGGAGGAACTGGGATTTGAATCCAGGTTTGTCTGACCCAGAACCGGTGCTCTCACCCACTCTCACCCACTCTGCTCCGCTGTTCTACTCATCAGCAAGGGTTCATCTTTCTGAGGGACTGGTCTGCTTTCCAGGAGAGACAGAACCCATTGCCTCACTATTTGCCCTTAGTGGTACCTGAGCTCCCTATGATGGCCAGCATCTGTCCACTTCTCACTTTGAAGCTCAGGTTTTGGATGCCCAGATCACAAGAATCCTTGTGAGGTGTCCAAGGCATCTTGAACTGAGCCAGCTTCTTAAACCAGGGCACCTGGGAGTCCATATCCACCTGTGGGGAAACATTGGAAGGTTCCTCAGAGAGCTGAGTGGTCAGAGGGTTTCAGCAACTTCTGTTTGCCTCTATATAGGACACACAACAGGTTGAGGGGCCCATGCCCAGGTTCTATCAAGCATGGGTTTGGAGCCCCTGCCGAGACCCTGTGCTGAGAACCTGAAGCTACTATTTCGAAGTCTGAAGTTGAGACATGGGAAGCAAGTACAATAGCAGAACAGAAAGGAAAATACAACATAAAGCAAAATGATGTCTTCACTTAAGGATAATAATTTATTAATGATTTATTAAGGGTTTACCATGTACAAGGCATTGTGTAAATCTCTTTCAAGTTCACACAGCTAACGAGTGGCAGAGCAGAGAAAGGTTATGGTGTGCCTCATTAGCTTCTTCTAACATACACTTACAGGAAGCCTGGGTTGGGCCTCTGAGGTTCAGTATTGCAGCTCCCGGCATGTTCCATTTGGACTAACTGGCGTCTGCCCCCAGGTGGGTCTGGGAAATGGAAGTCTTGAATCTGACCAGAGGTACTCTGAAAGCCTCTGAAAGGCCAGCGGTCCTTGCATTCTGGATGTCTTATTAGTTCAAGGGACAGTATATTTTGCAAACAAATAATAATAAAACACAAAGTGGTGAAACCTGAAGTCTGTAGAATGGTGTCATGGCATTGTTAATTTCTTAGATTTGATTGTTTTCTTCTGGGTAATGCAAGGTGTTAACATTAGGGAAAATTGGACAAAGGGTATGTGGAAACTCTTTACTATTTTTTAAAAAAGATTTTATTTATTTATTTGACAGATCACAAGTAGGCAGAGAGGCAGGCAGAGAAACGGGGGGAAGCAGGCTCCCCGCTGAGCAGAAAGCCTGATGCGGGGCTCGATCCCAGGATCTGAGATCATGACCTGAGCTGAAGGCAGAGGCTTAACCCACTGAACCACCCAGGTGCCCTTCTTTACTATTTTTATAACTTTCCCAAAAGTCTAAAATTATTCCAAAATCTGAAGTTAAAAAAGTTTGAGGTTTTTTCTCCCCCATAGGTTCACATAATTTGTTTTTTTAAAAAAGATTGTATTTATTTATTTGACAGACAGAGATCACAAATATGCAGAGAGGCAGGCAGAGAGAGGGGGGGAAGCAGGCTCCCTGCTGAGCAGAGAGCCCGATGTGGGGGCTCGATCCCAGGACGCTGAGATCATGACCTGAGCCTTTAATAATAGAATAATAATAACCTGGCTTTAAACCCACTGAGCCACCCAGGTGCCCCTCACATAATTTATGTTTTAACAAAGTTCTCATTCTCTTAGCCTATCAACCTCCAGCTACGTTATGTGTAGTTGAGGGCACTCCTGTACATTCACTCAACATATGAGGCATTAACATGGCCAGCGTGGGCTCACCCTTCGATTCTCACTTGGAGGATCATTTGGCCTTCCCTGCCCACTCCTCCCACTTGTCCTCAGGTGTGCTTCTACCTGGTAGCTGAGATCGTGGACCTCCAAGGTGTTGGACTGGCCACTGTAGGTGAAGTATAGGCTGTTGTCACTTTCGGAGGAGAACAAGCTGTCCTGGAGGCCCTGCTGGAAGACATGACAGGTGAGGGGTTCCTTCAAAAGCTGCTGAGCACTTAAGAGAAAACAGGGAGGAGACCCAAGAGGTGAGAGCAGCAGCTAGTGTGGTTGAGATCAAGAATTGGGAAGACATGCATTTGGGCAGGTGGATCCCAAGGGCTATGAGAAAATAGGAGCATCCGTGAGGGCGAATTTGTCCTTCCCTGCAGAGGGAGCTTTGGGACTTCTCTCCAGCCCAGCTCCTGGCTCCAGAAAACTCAGTCTCAGATTGGTGGAGCCTGGACCCAGGCAGCCTATGGTGGACAACACCCAGACTCTGGACTGGAGGGAGCTTTTTGAGCTTCTGTGCTCTGGGGGCACCTGAGCTGGGGGTTGGCCTTAAATTTCTCTTCCCTCAGTCTGGCTTACTATCTCCTAATGTCAAATAGACTCCATGTACCTGACATGTGAGAGGAAATAGATATCAAAAAGCTAATGCTCAATATTTGGAAGACACCATCCTTGGAAAAGTTGCATTTTATTCTAATGAGGAGTTTTGCACAACAAAGCCGTTCAGAATGCTGTTGGGAGGTTTCAGAAGTCCCTATCATTGTCATGGTCATCATCATCTTGCTGTTGTTGGAGTGATCCTGTATTTGTAAATCAGTTAAATCAGTGTTTCATGGTATCAGCTGATATCTTTGGTATTAGCCATCAGCAGATCTGAATTCCTTTTATTTTACCAGTTCAATCATTTAAATCATTGAGGTCCCCCAAAAGAAGAACCTGCCTAGAAAAGTTTTTATTTTTTTTTAAGATTTTATTTATTTATTTGTTAGAGTGAGAGAGAAAGAGAGCACAGGCAGGCAGAGTGGCAGGCAGAGGCAGAGGGAGAAGCAGTCTCCCCGTGTAGCAAGGAACCCGATGCAGGACTCGATCCCAGGACCCTGGAATCACGACTCGAGCCAACTGAGCCACCCAGGCGTCCTGAAAGGTTTCTGTTTTTCTATTTTTAAATGCATAACATTTTTCTTTCATTTTTTTAGTGCAGGAAAAAGTGTATTTATTAACAAGTTCCCATTGACTCTGATCTTTTCCCCCAGAGCTGCTCTTCTCACACTGATGTGTTCCTTCAATCAAGCAAGCATCCAGTACTTACTGGGAGCCCATATCACTGTTTTCAGGCTTGGGTTTGGATGTGACAAAGATGGTTTCTGAGAAGCTTAGTTTTTTTTTTTTTTAATTGAGGTAAAATTGGTATATAACATTATATTCAGGTATACAACACAACAATTCCAAATTTGTGTACACTGCAAAGTGGTCACTACAGTATATCTAGTCACCATCTGTCACCATGCAAAAAAGCTTAGGTTTTAGTGAATGGGACAGGTGGTTAGGATGCAGCATGACAGCCCAGGTGTAGAGGCAAGCTGACTCAAGCATCCATTCAGGGTATATTTACACTGTGTATACAGTGCCTACCTGTGCTTTGTGTGAAAACAAACTGACTTATGACATGTGAAAATAACATCCAAAAGTCTCTGTCAGACTTCGCTGTAGTAGTGGAGGTCAGAGGTCCTCTGAAAGGATGTTCCAGCCCCATGGGAAAGGAGGAAATCAGTACAGGCGACAGTCTATGGCAGCAGCCTCTGAGTAAGTAGTCACTAGAGTTCCACGGCAGTATGGAAACAACAGACCATAGCTACTTATCTTGTCTGATGTTAGAACTATTACCATAAAGATCCTAAATTATACAGGAAAAAAATGGGAAAGATGAATGCCTCATTTAGCAGAAGGGCCATCTCTGGGGAACAGAGAAGAATGCAGGAGAGAAAGTTACAGGAAAAGGTGAAGGGAGCGAGCCTCAGAGCTCTTGGTAATTAGTGGTGCATACATGAGAGTTCACTATTCTATATACCGATGTGTCTGAAACATTTCAAAATATGTTTTCCAAGTGAGAGAGCGAGTAGAACTCCAGAATACTTCTCCCACCTTGCCTCTTAGTTGCCAGTGCATCTAAGGCAGGAGCTGGCTGTGGAGATGGAGGAGGGCCCAGGGTCTGTGACCTCAAAGGTGGAGAAGGAGATCTCTCCTGGGGGAGATTGAGGGCAGCTGAGAAAGGTGTTGCGTTCCAGGCAGGTTCAGCTCTGCACCAGCCATCTAGGGACTACCTTCCTGGAGCTGCACAGGTAGGGCAAATTTCAGAGGAAGAATTCGTTGCTGGGTTGGGGACAGCCTCTGTTCCATTTTGAAATATTTCCTTGGCCCCAGGAAGGATTTGTTAGACTCTTCCTGAGGTTTTGACAAATCCTCTGTATTTTTCAAATACTTAAATATCTATTCAGCTGACATCTTAATCAGTATAACTGTCAGAACATCACTTGAATTTCTGACAGGTGACACCCAAAAAAAGCAAAAGCAGGTTTATTTGTAGGTAACCTGCTTGGCTCCTGCTGGGCTACATTGTAATTTCTCCTTGTATTAACTTCTGATCAAATTCCCGAATCAGAAGCATAGATTAGAAAGGAACTCTGGGAGCACAGAGCCCAAGTTCCTTATTCTAAGTTGAGGAATCCATGCCGTTGAGTAGTGATGGCGCTGAGGACTCCGTGCCTGGTAGAAACATGCAGGGTTTATTCCTGGTTGAGAGGGTGAGCCTGGGCCTTTACTAAAATGGTCAGACCAGATCTCACACATCTTTGCCCTGAGGACTTGGGCCCTCTTGGGCTATGCTTCTGCCCAGGGACTGAGGAGTCTGTGGGCCAAGGACACTTGCCACTCCAGGTACCCCAGGCCAGAGGGCCAGTTGTCTGTGGAGTGTGAATGCAATGTGGGTAGGCAGGGTGGTATGACCACATAGGGATGTGTGAGTCACAAGTGGAGCTAGGGTTGGGCAGAGAAGGGGAAACAGGCTGTAGCTTGGGCTGGAAGCTGGCTCCCCTATGCCATCACATTATAGTTGCTGCTCTAAAATTTCCTAGAATTTCTGAATTTACACCTGGTCTTTTAGGATGTGAGGAAGGTATGTCAAGATAAGAAGATAGAAACTATTTTCAAGTGCTTAGCTTGATTGATAATTTTAAAACATCTAGACATAAGAAATGTAGCCCTCATTCTGTTGTTCCAGATGCCTTAAATGTTGGGGGTAGATTGTCACTTGGAACCTTGAGTAAGAGGATTGGAGAAAAGGAAACTGGAAACAGTAGGCATTCCTGGATGTTGGATTTGGGCAGTTGTTTGCATTCCATGCCGTGGTGGCTGAATTGTCAGACCTTTTCAGCAGAAAGTGTCCCGAAAGCCACCGCTGACTTTATATCCTATTAAGGCCATGAACACTGCAGTGTCAGCTCCTAGGAGTCATTTCTTGGCAAGGACTGGCTGTATTTCCCCATCAGAAGTGGCTGTTTGTCATGGCTGCAGAGTGAACTAGGAATGTGCTGGGTAGAAGTCACGTCCTAGCAACTCAGGGCCAGACTAGGTAATCTGTGGCCTTCCCTGTTGGGTGTGGAGTCCTCAGACCTTCTCATCTTTCCCTCCTCCCCATGGCAGGCAAAGACAGCAAGCTGGCCTGGGGTAAGGTGGAGATAGAGGGTGGGCTCTGCTCTATTTCTGTCTTCCAATTTAGCATCCTACTTCAAATCCGACCCACACCCTGATTTTAGCCAAAGGCCATTTCTCAAGTAAACATTTCTCATGTAAGATAAGGGTGGAGAACTTGTGCCCTAACCTCTTGGCCCCCTGGCTGCTCTCTGTCCCTTCTAGCTCTCCCTGGGGTCTTATGTTTGCTTGCTGTAGCCATGTTTTGTGCATAAATTCTGATGTTCCCATAAAAGTTGCCTGCCATCCTATCTCAGCAGTTCACTGCATCAGACTCTGAGCTTGACAGACACACAAATGGAGACACTGCAGGGTCCCTGGTATGTGTGAAAACATTTCTGCTTTGGAGTCTCATTCAGAAAAAGCTACATCAGCCCAAGTCACAAACAGGAACATCATTTCCTTGTAGGAGTGTGTCTTCATGCAGGAAGTGACCTCGGAGGCCCCCTACCCACCCCGTCCCCTGAATTCCTTCCCCTCAGCCCTTTGATGCCCAGGAAGTAGAGTCCTGCTGCCATGTTCTCCCTCTGCTTGTGGTCCTGGTGGAGTTAAAACAAAGTTCCTGAGGGAGGAAAGAAAGGTCCCATTCGCTCCCGCCCCCCATGACTGAGGTGACTGCCCATCACTCACGGAGGCATCCTGGGGAGCAGCCCTGTTCCACAGTCCTCTCTCCTCTGAGGCCTTCTCAGCCATAGGGCCCAGTGGTGTCTGTGCCGCTTTGCTGCAGCTTCCTTTCCACCTCGGCGGCTACCGGAAAGCACCAGTGTATTGTTTTTCTCAGAGCTGGGCAGTCTCTGGCCTTGGTTCAGTATGCCTTTCTCCTAGCACTCCTCCCAGGCTGGCCTTCCTACAAACACAGGCTGTGCGTTCTGCCCACTGCCAAGATAGCACACACACTCTGGGTAAAGGTACATCAGATAATGGCATCTGTGGCCAAACTCCAGTCCCGCTGTTGGGAAGGTCTGGGGAGGGATTCCAGAGCACGGTGAGGAGCAGGCGGGGGCAGTGTGCTCCTGGCTCCTTTACTGAGGCTTCTCCAGGGAGAGTCAGGCCACTCCAAAATATGCCTGTTTCTGCTGTCTCTTGGCCATGAATGAATTCCCATCTTTGACCCCTATGGGGTCCTTGGGGAACCAAGTAAACAGAGACTCCCAGAACTCCCCAGAGGAGGTTCCCGTAGCTGCTTCAAAGCCTCGACACAGCCTGGGCATTCTCCATGTCTCCTACCATGTCAGGTAAGGCCATGCCTCTTTTGCCTACTGGGAACTTGAAGCTGGGCTTTGTTTGAGTTGTGGCGGTGATCCGAGGTAGGTGGGTCTCTGCTGGCTTTTCTCACTAATGAGGGCCATGTGTGGAGGCTCTGGGCTCCCTCCTTAGCGGATCAGGGTGGAGAGAAGGGAGGGAAAGGGCTGCCAGTAGTAAATGAGGAACAGTGGCGAACGGTCCTCCTCTTGCCCATGGGAAGTCCTGGAAGCTATGCTAGTGAGGCAGCTGTGCTCTGCTTAAGTGCCCCTTAATCCCTTCCTGTTGTGTCCTCTTTGTATACAGTTGTGCATTGGGGATGGAGAGGGCTTGGGGCAGCACAGAGTGTAATGAAGCCTGGCGAAGGAATGCATGGTCAACTGAAGAAATAAACCATGTCCTGTATATTTTACCTCCCACACTGCCAGAGAGCTGGCATTCAGAGCAGCTCCTGGACAGGGGCTTTACATAGATGATAATTCTTGGTCACTATCTGCCAGTGTCTGCAGAGAAGAACGCTGAGCCCCAACCATATTTAGGAACCTGTCCAGAGACAGCTGGGATCAGTGCTGGGGGGACAAGGTTCTGGTCCCTTCTGGAGCCCCACACTCCCTTCCCTTTAAAGCCACCAAGCTGGGCCCTGGTGGGACTTCACATCTTGCCGGCAGCGGTGGGACAGGCAGATCCTCAAAGATGTCTCCTTGTACGTCGAGAGCGGGCAGATCCTGTGCATCTTAGGGAGCTCAGGTAAGCTTGGGAAGGAGTTCTTTAAATTTACATCCTCAATGAGCATTCAGAAAAGGCTTTTGCTTGCTTTGAACATTAAGGAAATAGGTGTAAGTTATAGCAAGAAAGCTAAAAGTTTGATACTAGAATGAAACCAAATGGCATGTTTTCCTGAATGGAATCTGGAACTAATGTGAAGCCTTTAGAGAGATCCTTGGAAAAGAATAAAGTCCTGCCTAACATGTCAGTTAATTCCTATTTCAATATAGAAAGTACTCAGCATGGTGCCTGGCATGTAGGGTTGCTCAGTAAACACAATTCCCCTGATCTCTACTCTGCCAAGAGGTAGGACAAGGAATTAAGTAAGCCACAAGGTTGCATGCCCATTTAGTCCCATATTCATTATTTAAAAAAAAAAAATTATGTATTTCCAATAGGCAAGAATCAGAAATAATGTAAAGAATGTTTATATATTAATATCTGGTTTTATCAAATCTTCTTAAAAATTTTTTTATTTGAATTCAACTTAGGGGCACCTGGGTGGCTCAGTTGGTTAAGTGTCTGACCAGTTCAGGTCATGATCCCAGGGTCTTGGGATCGAGTCCCAAATCCGGCTCTCTGCTCAGTGGAGAGCCTGCTTCTCCCTCTGCCCCCTCATCCTGCTTGTGCTCTCTCACTCTTGCTCTCAAATAAATAAAAAATCTTAAAAAAAATATATATATACATTCAACTTAGTTAAAATACCCTGTAGGGCTTTGTCAGATCTTAACATTATACCATAATTGCTTCAGATCATTTTGGTTTTTGTTTGTTTGTTTTTTATTTATTTATTTTTCAGATCCTTTTTGTTTTTAAGGAACTAAGTATTACAGACTCCATGAGGCCATCTGACCATTTCCCATCTTCTCCTCTTTCCTGGGATATCTACAGTTGAGACTGAATTACAGTTTGTCTTTGTGTCCCTGCATCAGCCAGTCATTGTCCTGGGAGGGTCTAGCCTCCAGAGAGGCAGCCCCTTGTGTCAGAGGGCAGTGCCCCATGGGCGTCACAGCTGTGACTCCTCAGCAGCTGGAGGATGGGTGCATTGAGTCTGATGAGGGGCTCTGTGTGGACACCACTGGGTCCACTGCTCTAGGTTATCCTGCACAATTTAAGGATGAAAGATTCTTACAAATTGCCTTCAGAGGTGCTTTCTGATTGAGTTCTTGCTTGCATTGATATTGTTGACATTTACTGGCATTACCCACTTGCCTTATTCTCTTGACTATCAGTGGGTAACACAAGTCTGTGACAAAAGTCAAGCATGGACAGCCTCGTTTGACCTGGAGAGTTAAATCCATAGCCTTTCCCCTGCTATAGCAGGTGAAAACTGGGTGACAGTAGTAACATTAAGATTAAGTGGGAAGGAATTCTTTGACCAAAACTGTTATACTTTGCTGAGATTTCCTGCCTGTTCCTATTTCTAGTTTTTAACCTTTTTTTTTTTTTTTAATTTTTATTGGGGGTGGGAGAAGGGCAGAGGGTGAGAATCTCAAGCAGACTTCCTGCTGAGCTTGGAGCCCAACATGACCCTCAGTCTCAATGACCCTGAGATCGTGATTTGAGCCAAACCCACAGGTTGGATATTTAACTGACTGAGCCACCCAGATGCCCCCAAACCATTTCTAATATATATATATGTACCATAATATCCAGGGCCATTCTAATTTTCCTTTAAGAAGGAGAAAAGCTGAGTTATTCCTGTGATTTGTTTGTTGCGTTCTGTAGGATTAGAATGGTATTATTGCACACAACAAAGAATGAACTCACTTGGGACGCCTGGGTGGCTCAGTTGGTTAAGCAGCTGCCTTCGGCTCAGGTCATGATCCCAGCGTCCTGGGATCGAGTCCCACATCGGGCTCCTTGCTCCGCAGGGAGCCTGCTTCTCCCTCTGCCTCTGCCTACCACTCTGTCTGCCTGTGCTCGCTCGCTCTCTCTCTAACAAATAAATAAATTAAAAAAAAAAAAAATTAAAAAAAAAAAAAAAAAAAAAAAAAAAAAAGAATGAACTCACTTTCTCAGAATGGTGTCCCACAAGCCAGTGTCATGCTTCATGCCCATCTTAGGAAGTGGGTTAGAGGCCTTGATTTGGGAGCTCTTGGGCTGGTTTCTTATGATGCCTAATCATGGCTTTATGACAACATCTATCATTTTGGATACTGACCATGGATTCACAGTAGACTGCAAGTTCCCTCTGTGGGGGGAGCTTTGTCTTTGTTTTTTTGTTGTTTTTGTTTTTTTTTCCCGCTGTAGTAGGGAAAAAAAACTAGAACAGGGCTAAAAAAACAGCTAGAACAGGGCTGGCCACATAGAAGGTACTTAGTAAATATTTGTTGAATCATTGAGTAAACAAATCAATTCTATGAATTACTATTAGTGTTTCACAAAAATGATGATTTCATTGGTGTCCTACCTAACACAAGACTATTTCTGAAATCTTTATCAGTGAGGTAAAAGACTTAGGTACCTGACAAAATGGTGTCATGCAAGTCTGTCTAGGGTCACCCAACACTCCAGGGGAGGGTAACTATATTTAACTCAATATTTACTATCAGTTGGGACCTAGACTCTGGGCTGCTTTCTCCCTTGCAGAGGACTATTTAGTTACAATTTCTGTCCTTTCAGGGAAGATAACCCCAAAGGTCATGGTTTTATTACCCTTTAGGGCATTAACCTTTTGTTTTCTTTTTTCTTTTTTTATTGTGGTAGAATACACATCAAACTTACCATCTTAACTGTTTTTAAGTGTACAGGTCAGTGGTGTTAAATACATTCACGTTGTTGTGCAACCCTCTCCACCATCCATCCCCTTAGCTCTTCATCTTGTAAAATTGAAACTCTACACTCATTAAGCAATAAGTCCCCTTTCCTCTTGCCTCACCATTATACTTTCTGTCTCTATGATTTTGACTACTAACTATCTCATATAAGTGGAATCATATTGTATTTGTCTTTTTGTACCTGGCTTATTTCACTTACCATAATGACCTCAGGGTTCATCCATGTTGTAGTCTATGTCAGAATTTCCTTTCCTTTTAAAGCGGAATGAATAGATATTCCATTGATATATGTACCATATTTGCTTATCTGTTCTCCATTAATGGACACCTAAGTTGCTTCCACATTTTACCTATTGTGAATAATGAAATGAAGATGGGTGAACAAATACCTGTTTGAAAGCTTGTTTTCAGTTCTTTAGTGGATATACCAAGAAGTGGAATTGCTGGGTCATATAGTAATTCTGTTTTTAAGTTTTTGAGGAACCTCTATACTGTTTTTCACAGTGGCTATACCATGTTATATTCCCATCAACAGTGTGTAAGAATTCCAACTTCTCTGCATCCTTGCCAACACTTGTTATTTTCCAATTTTTTGATAGTAGCCATCTTAAAGGGTGCAAGGTAGTATCTCGTGCAGTTTTGTCTTCCTTTTTTAGATTTTATTTATTTTTGAGGGAAAATGCACATGCATGAGAGGGGCAGGCAGAGGGCAGACTCCCCACTGAGCAGGGAGCCCAATACAGGGCTCCATCCCAGGATCCTGGGATCATGAACTGAGCTGAATGCAGACACTTAACAGACTGAGCCACCCAGGTGCCCTCATTCCAGTTTTAATTTGCAGTTCCCTAAAGCTTAGTGAGTGATTTATGTGCTTATTGGCTATTCATATATCTTCTTTGGAGAAATGTCTGTTTAAGTTCTTCAACCAATCTTGAATTGGGTTGATTGGGGTTTTTTTGGTTGTTGCTGAATTTTAGAAGCTCTCTCTACATTCAGATATTAATCTGATATTAATTAATACCAGATATGTGTTTTGCAAGTATTTCCACCCGCATCCTGTGTGTTGTCTTTTTATACTGGGGACAGTGTCCCTTTTCTTTTTATAAGTTTATTTATTTAAGTAATCTCTACACCCAGCGTGGGGCTCAAATTCATGACCCCAAGATCAAGAGTAACACACTTCTCTAACCAAGCCAGCCAGGCATCCCTGGGGATAGTGTCTTTTGAGGCACAAAATTTTAAAACTTCCATGAAGCCCAATTTGTCTATTTTTCTTTCATTACCTGTACCTTTTGTGTCATACTCTAGGGCATTAACTATTTGCATGTCTAACTTTGCATCATATTTTTGACCTGTTGTTTTCCACAGATTATACATGTTAGTTTCTTGTATCCTTTTTCTCCTTATATTCTTTTTTGAATGAACTTTTTCACTCTGCTGGTCCTTTCATTAATGAGTTAATGAATAGTTGAAATTTCTTACAAAAAGAGACCTTTCTTTTTTAAGGTTTTATTTATTGTAGAGAGCGAGAGAGCGTGCACAGTGGGGAGAGGATCAGAGGGAGAGGGACAAGAAGATTGTGTGTGGAGCACAAGCCCAATGCACAGCTTGATTTCACAACCCTGAGATCACGACCTGAGCCAAAAATCAAGAGTCAGACACTTGACTGATGGCCCCACCCAGGCGCCCCCAGCCATTCATGTCTATGCCAAAAGTATCCCAGAACTAAGTGGCTTAAAACAATAAAAATCATTATTATCTCTCAGGATTTCTAAGTCAGAAATTTGGAAGTGACATTGTTGGATAGTTCTGTCTGGGGTATCTCTTGAGGTAGTAGAAGTCTGCTGGGTTGTAGTCATCTGAAGGCTTGAGCAGGGCTGGAGAATCTACCTCTAAGGTGCCTCCCTTGCATGCTGGCTAGCAAGTTGGTGCTCGCTGTTGCTCAGTGAGAATGTGTCACATGAGAAGACCAGAAGGCCTAAGAAAGAACCCTGAGTGTTACCCAGAGGATGCTGGGAAGAAGCAGCCAGACCAGAGGGATAAAACCAAGAGGATGAAGTAGCATCAAAGCTAGAAGACAGAGTTTTAAAGAGAAAGGCAAGCAATGGTATAAATGCTGCTGAGAGGTCAGCACACAGGAAGGTGCCCACCTTCCTTGTAGCAACAAGGAAGCAACCTTGATGACCTCAGCGAGGTCAGTTTTGATGGGATCCAGGCTTCAGGACATTTGGACGTTTTGTCAGAGTGGAGATTGGATCCCAAAAATGGAAGGCAAGGAAGATTTTATTTAGAACCACATACAAGGCCTAGGATCATGACCAGGAAGTTTCAGAACATGTTTTAAAAGACAGCTCGAATGATACCACATTTCATTTCTTTACAGTCCCTCTCCTCTCTTCCCTCACTGTTGAAGATGCTGGAGCTAACCCTGAGCTTGGTCAGCAATGGGTTAGATAAGAAAACCACTGCTGTAGGAGCTTGGCTTCATCTTTGTACCCCTCATGGCAAGAGGCAGTTTCTTTATAATATTTGAACAAAAGATCTTCTCTTCGTTTTGCTCAAGTCATCATATCCTTGGTAGAATTCTCTTGCTATCTTTTCAGACAGTTCAGAACCTTCTGCCTATTTCCTCTGTTAATTTAACTTCTTAGTAGCCTGCCAATGCCGGTTCCTGTCTCTGTTGACTCTGGGCTCATGTAGGTTTGTGTCCACTGTGAACAGAAGGGGCTGGCTGGTGCCTTATCCTAATGGTATCACCTAATTTCTAACCCAAGAAAAACCAAACCAGGGGAAAGAAACTGCCTACGTTTTCTTTTTATTCTGATCCTATATTTTCTTTTTCAACTCAAAACAGCTGTAAAAACCCATAAACAGGCAGACAAAGTTCCTCCAGTCCCGACTGGGATGAAAGAAATGGCTTGTCCCTCTCTGACTCAGGAGACAAGCTGGAAAGACTCATTGGTACCATTAGAGTTTGACCCAGGGGGGTTAGGAGAGAGCAAGTTGGTGCTAGACAAAGGGTACACTGAGAGTCCAGGGACAGCCCAGCAATGCCTCATGGAGGGAGCCCTCTCTGGCCTTCTTTTCTTGTCTCACAGGCTCAGGGAAAACCACGCTGCTGGATGCCATGTCTGGGAGGCTGCGGCGCACGGGGACCTTCCTCGGGGAGGTGTTTGTTAACGGCCAGCCACTGCGCAGGGAGCAGTTCCAGGACTGCTTCTCCTACGTCCGGCAGGTGGGCGCTTCCTGGGGACCCCACCACAGCCACCTGCAGCCCGGTCTCAGCCCGGTCTCGGCCATGCTGATGCTTCCCGCCTCCCTCTCTCTCGCAGAGTGACACACTGCTGAGCAACCTGACCGTGCGGGAGACTCTGCGCTATGCCGCGCTGCTGGCTGTGCGCCACGGCTCCCCGGAGTTTTTCCAGAGGAAGGTGGGTAGCCCCTGGCCTCCTGCGGCCCTCGTAGGGGTCAGCCTGCAGGGGCTTCACACCCCTGCTTCCCTCTACTTGCCCATTTCTCCCCTTCAGTCTTCATCCCTTTAGTCTAGACCTGTGTTGTCCAGTATGGCAGCCACTGGTCACCTGTGGCTTTGAGCACTTGACACGTGGCCAGGCCTAACTGAGATGTGCTATGAATGGGAAGTACACACAGAATTTTAGAAACTTAGTCTGAAAAAACAGAACATGAAATATCTTATTAATTTTTAAAATATTGGTTAACAAGTTTGAAATGGTAGTATTTTGGCTGCACCAGGTTAAATATATTAAAATAAATTTCACTTGTTTCTTTCTAAAATGTGGCTACTAAAATATTTAAATTCTGTGTGTGGCTTACATTATATTTCTATTAGATGGTGTTGTTTTAGGAGCTCTGTTTTTGAATAATAATGGTTGTTTTCCTCACTGTACTTTGTCCTGTTGAGATTTTTCTCAACTTTCTTTGAGGCCTTTTGAATGTGTGTCATCCAAACTAGATTAAGTTAACGAAGGAAGGAACTATTGACTTGTCTCCTCTTTTGACGTTTCAGTCTATTGCTTTAAATGTATCTAATTTGGAAGTAGTCATAGGTAAGCCTGTGGGGACCTTACCTGGAATTGTTGCCTCATTTCTGTCTGGACTGGAAACAGGGAACTAAGGATACAGAGATGTGCCACTTCCAAAGCAGGTACAGTTCCCTGGGGAACCCTCAGAGTCACCAGAGGAGACCAGCAACATCAGCCTCAGAGGCTTCAGTGAAGCCACAGTGAGGCTCCACATGGGCACACAAATTATATCTGCAGTTCAGGTCTAGGGCTGGCCTTCTTTAATGCCATTGAGGCTCCAAGGAAGTCCTCCATATCAGCTGAGGGTACACCATTTTTATCAGGCATTGCAGCGTCTATCACCACGGACTTGCTCAATCTGTCCTTGGCACTGGACTTTCAGACAGGGCTTGGAGAGTGAAATTAGGTCTAAGCTGTGTCCCAAGTACCAGAAGATTTGTTTGATATAATGCCCAGGTGAGTAAAGGGCATTCTTCTGTTTGAGAGTCCTAGACAGTGCTGAAGGATAGCTTTTATTCCAGAGGAGTCTTAGCAAGGAGTGTGGCCCTCAAGAAGGACCATCGGCCTCACAGGACGCCTAGCTCTCCTTCCTTCCTGGAGGTTACTGTAGAGTGCTCGGAAGGCATTGCAAGGCCCTTACCATTCAACTGGGTTATACAGGCATACCTCAGAGATACTACAGGTTTGGTTCCAGACCACTGCAACAAAGCAAATATCAAAATAGAGTCCAGTGAGTTTTTTGGTTTCCCAGTGCGTATAAGTTACATTTATACTAATACACCAGTCTGTGAGGTGTACAGTAACATTATGTCTAAAAGAAACTCAATATACTTTTAAAAATATTTTTTCTTTAAATATTTTTATATATTTATTTGACAGAGATCACAGATAGGCAGAGCAGCAGGCAGAGAAAGAGGGGGAAGCTGGCTCCCCGCTGAGCAGAGAGCCCGATGCGGGGCTTGATCCCAGGACCCTGAGATCATGACTTGAGCCAAAGGCAGAGGCTTAACCCACTGAGCCACCCAGGTGCCCCAAAACACAATATACTTACCTTAATTTAAAAATACTGACACAGACATGAAGTGAGAAAATGCTATTGAAAAAATGGTGTGAGTCGACTTGTTGGGTACAGGGTTGGCACAAACCATCAGTTTGTAGAGAATGCATTATCTGTGAATGCAGTAAAGTGCAATGAAACAAGGTGTGTGTGTACTCTGAACTCTCCTAGTTGGCTGGCATCAGTCAGGTTTTGCTCACACACAGTATTTCACCGTATCCTGGCATCAACCCTATGTGGGAGGCATATCTTCTGACACACAAGATTAAGATCAGACAGTTGGGAAGGGCAGAGCTGGAATGTGAACCCAGGCCCTCTAGCTCCCATCATGTCCCCCTGAGCTCCGGGATCTCCTGAACCCCATTGTGATGAGAGAAGATGGAGGTTGACTTCAGCCCACACTGTAGCACAGGCATGTTCACAGTAGCCGTGACTGTAAGTGACAGAGAAGTCCATCTGCAGACTTTCTCTCTGCTTGCTTTAGTATTTCTGTCTCTAAAAGGGGCAGGAGAAGATCCTATTTGTATTTAGGTGGCAGGAATGCCATCATAAACAGATTCTTCTGAGTTGGTGATCCACTTATATCACATATCCCACTGAGAGAATGAATCTAAGAACGCCACTGAGCTCTTCTCCAGAAAATGCTCATGCTCACATAAATATTCAGAAAATTCACGGATGCCTTGAAATCGATTGATGGCAAAAAAATTTTCCCCCTGAGGGTGCCTGGGTGGCTCAGTCAGTTAAGCATCTGCCTTCAGCTCAGGTCATGATTTCAGGGTCCTGGGATCCAGCCCCAAATCGAGCTCCCTGCTCAGCAGGGACCCTGCTTCTCCCTTTCCCTCTGCCACTCCCTTGCTTGTGCTCTTTCTCTCAAATCAAAAAAAAAAAAAAAAAAAAATCCCTCTGGTAAATGTTCCTCTGGCACTGGCTGTCCCTAAAAGTCCTGCGAAAGTTCTCTCTGCTTGAAAGTACTTTCTGAGAAAATCTAGTCCTTAGGGTACAAAATCCTGATAAAGTAATTTAGTGAGAAGGAAGTGGTGGTGATAATAGAAGACAGCACAGCAGACCTCTCCTCTGAGGAACCTGAACGTAAAGCTGTGCTTGACATGGGCAGGCTGTGTCTGCTGGACTGTTGGCTAATCCTTGAGCTTCATGGACCACTTGAGAGAACACAGACAGGTCTCTCAGTTCCAGCTCTGCCACTTGCTAATAGTTTGACCTTGGGCAAGTTATGCACCTCTCTGAGGATCTGTCTTCTCCTCTATAATAAATAGATAATAATGTGTCTCTCTTGGAGTTGATGTGAGGAATGAGTCAGTTTTATCTGAGAACATACAGCGTAGAGGTTGATGATCCCAGTGCATCCCAATGATCCCAAGGGTTCCTTCTAAGACACTGTGCATTCCATCCCCGGTAGTTTCCCAGTGTTTGCTAAACATGGTAAAGTCTTTGGGTCCTGTGAAACAGGTTAAATACATGTCCATCCCTTCTGAGCCGGGAGGGGCAAGCTTTACTCCTTTCTTGGAGTTGCAGAGCAGACGAAAGGGATGCTCAGGAATCTGCCAGCGCCTCACCCTGGCTATGCCAAGCAAAACTCAATTCCAGAATCCTTCAATTCTGATGGTAAGAGGAGGACCTTCTTTTTTCCAGAATAAATCATACTGGTTTATTTATGCATTTTAACCTTGTTATTCCTTTGGGTTTATTTCAGATGTGTTCCTTCTTTTGGTCAAACCTTTCCCCCATGCTGCTGATCCCACCCCCTGGCTCCACTGGAACTTTGTCCCACAAATCATCCCCTCTTTTACTCCAGCCTATTTGTTGTTATTTTTTTAATGCAGTGTTTTGTTTCTTTTTTCATTATAAAAGTAACACAATCTCATTAGAGGTATATGGGAATCAAACTCATTACCATATATATAAGTATTTTCAGTCTGTTTCTAGCTGCTTTCCCCAGGGCCCTATGCAGATAGGGGTAATCAGCCCCAGGGCCAGAAGTAGAGATTTTGAAAGGGTCTCTGGAGATGGGCTAAGCTGAGGAAGGAAAGAAGGACAGGAAAGGAAAGCCCAGCTTCCTTGATTAGAAAGTCAGTCAAGAACTTTTCCAGTTGTTATTGTTGTGGGGAGTTGAGGAGGACTAAGGAGATGGTTTCAGGGTATGGCAGAGTCCAAGATAAATAGAGTGAGGAGAACTGGGGGACAGGATATTAAGTGCGGCTGCAGGTTATAAACTGGGTCCCCTGGAAAGTTTTTAAAGAGAGTCAAATAAATATTGGCATTTTTAATTACTTTTGGTAGTTGGATTATATTTGATGCAAAATCACACTGAGATTGGACCACATAGGACTCCAGAACTTATTTGGGTTACATAAGGTAGCCAAGTTTCGTTCAAACCAAATCAGGACTTTTTTTTTTTTTTTTAACACATATAAAACACAATAAAATTTCAGGGGTGCCTGGATGGCTCAGTGGGTTAAAGCCTCTGCCTTTGGCTCAGGTCATGATCCCGGGGTCCTGGGATCGATCCCCACATCAGGCTCTCTGCTCAGCGGAGAGCCTGCTTCTTCCCCTTCTCTCTCTCTGCCTGTCTCTGCCTACTTGTGATCTCTGTCAAATAAATAAATAAAATCTTAAAAAAAAAACACAATAAAATTTCAAAAACCAAACATTAAAAAAAACTGCATTGTACCTATGCCTTTAGGGGATTTTTCTGTATGCTGGACTTAATGCAGCATCTGAAAATATGAGTCCAGTGACCTCTCCTTGTTTCCTGGTGAATTTCCCTGAAACAAATACAGTTTTTGCTGCTCTAGAGACTTTTGAAAAACAGTTGTATTAATTTATTTTAACCTGACACATGTACTATATTATGACTTAGACCAAATTGGATTTTATCATAATAGACATGTTTTCCCTAGGGTGTGGTAAGTCTGAAAGTGGCCTGAGCACTCAAGGGAAGTATGTTGCCTCTCCCGTGCCATCAGAACTCCATGAATTGGAGCAGTAGCCCAGCAGTGACCAGCCTTCCTGGACTTGTGTCTCCTGCAGGTGGACGCAGTTATGGTGGAGCTGAGTCTGAGCCACGTGGCAGATCGACTGATTGGCAGCTGCAACCTTGGGGGGATTTCCAATGGCGAGCGGCGCCGGGTCTCCATCGCAGCCCAGCTCCTCCAGGATCCCAGTAAGTGGGAACCAGAACTGCTACTAGGTGCTGCCTGGGCGTCTTCCATGGATCTGCAGACATTTTCAGTCCTTTTTTTGCAGTCTCCATTTGGAAAGGGGTTTGTGTGGAACTGACATCACTGAAGTTCTTCAGACTGGGGATCCAGTTTCTTTGGAAATACTACATAGTTCTTTTTTTTTTTTAATTTAATTTTTTCCAGTCTTCCAAAATTCATTGTTTATGCACCACATCCAGTGCTCCATGCAATATGTGCCCTCCGTAATACTTACTACCAGGCTCATCTCCCCACCCCCCTTTCCAAAACCCTCAGTTTGTTTCTCGGAGTCCACAGTGTCTCATGGTTTGTCTCCCCCTCCGACTTCCCTCAACTCACTTCTCCTCTCCATCTCCTGATGTCTTCCATGTTATTCCTTATGCTCTACAAGTAAGTGAAACCATATGATAATTGACTCTCTCTGCTTGACTTATTTCACTCAGCATAACCTTTTCTAGTCCTGTCCATGCTGATACAAAAGCTGGGTATTCATCCTTTCTGATGGAGGCATAATACTCCGTAGTGTATATGGACCATATCTTCTTTATCCATTCGTCCGTTGAGGGGCATCTTGGTACTTTCCACAGTTTGGCAACTATGGCCATTGCTGCTATGAACATTGGGGTACAGGTGGCCCTTCTTTTCACTACATCTGTATCTTTGGGGTAAATACCCAGCAGTGCAATTGCAGGGTCATTGGGTAGCTCTATTTTTAGTTTCTTAGGGGATCTCCACACTGTTTTCCAAAGTGGCTATACCAACTTGCATTCCCACCAACAGTGTGAGAGGGTTCCCCTTTCTCCACATCCTCTCCAACACTTATTATTTACTGTCTTGTTAATATTGGCCATTCTAACTGGTGTAAGGTAATATCTCAATTTGAATCTCCCTGATGGTTAATGATTTGATTTTGATTTGAATCTCCCTGATGGCTAATGATGATGAGCATTTTTTCATGTGTCTGTTAGCTATTTGTATGTCTTCTTTGGAGAAGTGTCTGTTCATATCTTCTGCCCACTTTTTTTAAAGATTTTATTTATTTATTTGACAGAAAGAGATCACAAGTAGGCAGAGAACCAGGCAGAGAGAGGGGGAAGCAGGCTCCCTGCCGAGCAGAGAGCCCAATGTGGGGCTCAATCCCAGGACCCTGGGATCATGACCTAGGCTGAAGGCAGGGGCCCTACCCACTGAGCCACCCAGGCACCCCTCTTCTGCCCATTTTTTGACATGATTATCTGTTTTGTGTGTATTGAGTTTGAGGAGTTCTTTATAGAACTTGGATATCAGCCCTTTGTCTGTAGTGTCATTTGTGAATATCTTCTTCTTTACTACAAAGCTGTGATCACCAAGACAGCATGGTACTGGCACAAAAACAGACACATAGACTGGTGGAACAGAATAGAGAGCCCAGATACGGACCCTCAACCCTGCGGTCAAATAATCTTCGACAAAGCAGGAAAAAATACACAGTGGGAAAAAAAGACAGTATCTTCAATAAATGGTGCTGGGAAAATTGGACAGCTATGTGTTGAAGAATGAAACTCGACCATTCTCTTACACCATACACGAAGATAAACTTGAAATGGATAAAAGACCTCAATGTGAGGCAGGAATCTATCAAAATCTTAGAAGAGAATATAGGCAGTAACCTCTTTGACATCAGCCACAGCAGCCTCTTTCAAGACATGTCTCCAAAGGCAAAGGAAACAAAAGCGAAAATGAACTTTTGGGACTTCATCAAGATCAAAAGCTTCTGCACAGCAAAGGAAATAGTCAACAAAACAAAGAGGCAACATACGGAATGGAAATACTACATAGTTCTTGATGTTATTCTATCCAAGTACAAAACAGCTCTTGGACTTAGAAGCACTGCATTTGTGTTTTAATGTTCATTTAGGGTCTTCCATGAGCACAGGACTCTGGCCTATCCATTGTTATTAGAGTAGCAGCACTGGGTGGGGGGGTGGCGGCTATAGAAAGTCAGTGAGTTTTGGTGTGCCTAAAAGAACATAGGAAATGGCAGGAATTAAAGCAGGACTTTGAATGATACACAAAAAAGTGTGTATTTTGGAGGGAGGAGCTATCAAGATGGAGTAGCCAGTCACCTGCCTTTCCTGCTGGGTTTGGTCATTTTCCTCATTACTGGGGAACTCTCAGCTCTTATAAGCACTTGGAAGAGGACATGCTGCACCTGGATACTCCACAGGGGCCCACTAAGACTGCCTGCTCTTCAGATGGTGGTTGGTCACTAGAAGGCAAAGAAGAGAGATGTTCTTTTTTTTTTTTTAAAGATTTTATTTATTTATTTGACAGAGATCACAAGTAGGCAGAGAGGCAGGCAGAGAGAGAAAGGAGGAAGCAGGCTCCCTGCTGAGCAGAGAACCTGATGATCCCAGGATCCCAGGACCCCGAGATCATGACCTGAGCCAAAGGCAGAGGCTTTAACCCACTGAGCCACCCAGGCGCCCCAAGAGAGACGTATTTAAGAGCCCTTCTCACTTTCTGGGTAGATAGCCACAGCTAAACCCTCTAAAGAATCTAAATGCCTATCCCAGCTCAGACTTTGTTTTATCAGGCAGTTTTTTGCTGTGCAAAGACCCTGTCAATGTTCGAAAGTGCTTCACATGAAGTGAGGTTATGTCTTTTTTTTTTTTTTAAGATTTTTTTCATTTATTAGAGAGAGACGCAGCGAGAGAGGGAACACAAGCGGGGAGTGGGAGAGGGAGAAGCAGGCTTCCTGCCAAGCAGGCAGCCCGATGTGGGACTCGATTCCAGGACCCTGGGACCATGACCCAAGCTAAAGGCAGACACTTAATGACTGAGCCACCCAGGTGCCCTGAGGTTATGTCTTTTTAACCAGCCTCCTCTTAGCTAGCCTTTTGAAAACAACTTGGTGCCTACTCATCAGCCCTTGTTCTTTGTCATGGTCCTTTGGACAGAGCCCAAACAATCCATAGTACATTTGAGAGGCCTGATCTTGTTGCTGCCCTGAACCCTTTAATGATTAAGGCCAAGATGTGCTCTGGAGCTGAGAGGTGGGTCCTCTGAAGTAAGGTTCCTTCATTTGGACTCGGGCTGAAAGCCAATTTACATGTAGGTACTTCTCACGGTGCACAGTGTGGATAGGTTAAGATGGGATGGGGTAAGATACCTCAGTAAGGAACTATTCAAAATTCTGAGTTTAGAGTCCAGAGACCAGTCTTGTCAGTGACTCAGAAACCTGACCCTTCCTTGCCTGCAGAGTTCATGCTGTTTGATGAGCCTACCACAGGCCTGGACTGCATGACAGCAAATCAGATTGTTTTCCTCCTGGCAGAGCTGGCTCACAGGGACCGAATTGTGATTGTCACCATCCATCAGCCACGCTCTGAGCTCTTCCAGGTGAGGGGGACTCTTGTTCCTGCTTAACTCGTCAAGGGTGGGTAGATGTATGTGTTGAGCTGGGGATCATGAGGTAGAGATTAGTACTCGTCAACCAGGGCCCTTGGGGCCAATAGCTCCTGATATGGGAAGGGCACCTACCATGTACCAAATACTTTCTCCGCACTAGTTCATTTGGTCCACACAACAGTCCTGTGACGTGGGTATCAGTACTGCCACTTTACAGAAAAGAGGGAGACTTAGAAATGATGTGAAACTCAATCAAGGGTCTGAGGTTAAACAAACATCTGGTCCAAGATCACTCACTCAGGAGCATGGCTGGCCCTCAAACCTAGGACCACTGGCCAGGTCCAGGAGTTCTTTTCCACTCCAGATGTGATGCTGGGCCCAGGCCAGATGCAGCACGACGCACACTGGCAACGTGAATTTAAAAAAATAGGAACACACTGTGTGTGTCTCCAGTGGGCACAGTAAGAATCCCGATGCATGGCTGAGATCAATAGGGACTGATTGCTTGGAAATTTATTCTCCAGAAGGATATGGTGACCTGATATACACTAATGCGATCGATCTTCCCACCAGCTCTTTGATAAAATCGCCATTCTGAGCTACGGAGAGCTGGTTTTCTGTGGGACACCAGCAGAAATGCTTGATTTCTTCAGTGGTTGCAGTTACCCTTGTCCCGAACATTCAAACCCTTTTGACTTTTATAGTAAGTTTTTTTTTCCCACATTTCCCATGATGAATGTTCAATTTTGTCATCTCAGATTTCTGCCTAGATGTCAACAGCACTAGTGGATTTTATTCTTGCTTTTGTTTTGGTAATTTCACTCTTTAAGGAGTTAATTTGGCTGGATCAGATAACTTGCCACAGATGATCTATCAGAATGAGGCGGGGGACCTCTCTTAAATCGCTGCATGTCTGCTTTGTCAGAGAAGAATCAGCTGAGCTTCTAAATTCTCCCAGACAGCCCCAGTTGGATCCTCAAGGCCTAACTGATAGGTTTAAAATATTCTGATTTTACAGGTGGGCATGATCATCAGGTATTATTCTGATGGGATGAGGTATTAGCTAGTACTCCTGAATCAATGATAAAACATACATTATCAGCCATTGTGCATATATATGCATTTAAAAACACATGGGTCATTTCTTTTGGGAAAAAAAAATTAGTGGACCTGACATCAGTGGATACCCAAAGCAAAGAACGGGAAATAGAAACCTACAAGAGAGTTCAAATGATTGAATCTGCCTACAAAGAATCAGCAATTTATCGCAAAACCTTGGAGAATATTGAAAGAACAAAACACATGAAAACATTACCAATGGTTCCTTTCAAAACCAAAGATTCTCCTGGAGCTCTCTCTAAACTGGATGTTCTCTTGAGGTAAGAACTTCACCCCGTTTTAGGTGGTTAGACATCCACCAATAAGAGAAAGAGAATTAAAGCGAGGTTGTTTGGCTTTCAGGAGAGTGACAAGGAACTTAATGAGAAATAAGCTGGCGGTGATGATGCGTCTTGTTCAGAATCTGATCATGGGTTTGTTCCTCATCTTCTACCTTCTGCGGGTGCCAAGCGATGTGCTGAAGGGTGCTGTCCAGGACCGCGTGGGGCTCCTGTACCAGTTTGTGGGTGCCACCCCGTACACAGGCATGCTGAACGCTGTCAATCTGTGTGAGTGCCCATGCCCAGGAGGTGCACCCCTGGGGGCGGGGAGGGCACTTCCCCTCTTCCTGATGATCTCTCCTCTCCAGCTGGCATCTTGCAAGACTCCACCATTATAAGGGTATTTCACTGAGCTAAACTTGGCTCTCTCCAGATTCTCTCCCTGGGGAAGGATTAAGTACGGAGTTACTAACATCTTAGTGTGAATTAGTTCACCAAGTAGATCTCT
Source organism: Martes martes (assembly GCF_963455335.1). Classification (NCBI taxonomy): domain Eukaryota; kingdom Metazoa; phylum Chordata; class Mammalia; order Carnivora; family Mustelidae; genus Martes; species Martes martes. Next base: position 63,801,909 of record NC_137896.1, read on the forward strand.
CTGAGGGTCTAAGGATCCAGAGAAACGTGAAGTTAGGAGCTGCTGATGGGGCAGGGTTTGGGAGGGTTTTTTTAAAAGATCATTCCTGGTATTCCTATCTTCGCCATTAGGATGTACAGGCCCTGGAGGCCCAGATACCTGTCAACTTGGCATTATTCTATTCTTTTTGGAGCCAATTTAGCACAGTTAGCACTTAATTTTCAAACTCAGTGAGAATCCAGCAGCAGTGCCTAATTGCCTGATGTTCTGTGCCAAGACCCGGCACAAAAAGAGGACAAACTACCTCACGTCATTCATGACCCTTTTGCACACATATTCTTGAATTTGTGACAACCCTCCATTGACTTGAGAGAGAAAGAAATAAACTTTGACAGCTTATGCAACCATCCTGTAATTCAGGTAGAGCAGAGTTCTGTGGTGGGAAGTACTTAAAGTTCTATCAACAGCAGTCCCTACTTTCCATGACTAGGAAGTCCCAGCTGGTTCCCACCACCCAGCCCTGACAACTCAAGTTCAGTTTGGGCTAGCCCTCCTTTCCTTAGCTGTGTCATGACTGGCTATTCTGAAACCTGCCTTCTGTTTCCAGTTCCTGTGCTGCGAGCTGTCAGCGACCAGGAGAGCCAAGACGGCTTGTACCAGAAGTGGCAGATGCTGCTGGCCTATGTGCTGCATGTGCTCCCCTTCAGTGTCCTTGCCACCATGATATTCAGCAGTGTATGCTACTGGTAAGGGGGTGTTCAGAGGTGTTCAGTCCTTCTGGGTCAGGCCTCCTGGCAAGTTCCAAATGGCCACTGGGACTGATGAAGGGGGAGCTCCAGGGTGAAGAACTCCCTCTTCTTGACCCTGGAGGTCTGTCTTTGGCCATCAGTGACCAGTACAGTGTCCTTTGCTTCGAGACAAATAAAAGAACCTGGCTGGGGTCACATGGGACCTGAGAGCAGAACCACAGGACTACATGGTGCTAGGAACTGGCCTGTCCCACATCCTCTGCAGGGCCTGGGCAGAGAAAACTGCCCTGAAGTCTTTGGGATCCAGGTGTAGGGGCAAAAACTAGCTGCTGAACCTTTTTTTTTTTTTTTTTAAAGATTTTATTTATTTATTTGACAGAGATCACAAGTAGGCAGAGAGGCAGGCAGAGAGAGAGGGGGAAGCAGACTCCCTGCTGAGCAGAGAGCCTGATGCGGGGCTCGATCCCAGGACCCTGAGACCATGACCTGAGCCAAAGGCAGAGGCTTTAACCTACTGAGCCACCCAGGCACCCCTAACTGCTGAATCTTGTTGAAGCATGGCTCCTGTCAGCTGGAGTGGCAACTCTGCCTGAGGTTCCACCAACCCACCTGCGACATCACAGTTGGGCTGGTGTGAGTGGGCTTGAGCGACAGGAGAGGGGCTCTGGGAAGAGGCACTGGGACACCATGAAGTATCCCTGATGCTCTTAGGTTGTGAGTGATGGCTTACAGACAATGCTGCTATTTGTTTCTTAGAGCTTTTCAAAAATATAAGTCCAAAAATGGGTAGTTTTTTGCAGGATTTGTCATCCTAGAGAGAAGTATCTTCCCTAATTCCCATGGCTTTCCCTTAAGATGGGGGTAGTACCTGGTATTCTGTACCTCTGGTAGAGTAATGGTACCTAGCTTGTTGTCCCAAGAGAACTTCAGGCAGTTCTTGAGCTATTGTCTTTCTTAGAGCCATGGGATTCCTAAGCAGGTGCTCCTAACATAGCCAGTGTATAGACCCATGATATGTGAGATGAAGAATTACTATGAACTAAGTGATACATAACTTAAAGACAAACCAGCGCCTAATAAGTTTGAGCTCCCAGATGAAGAGTGGGAGGGTCTTGGTGCAGGTGATTAGAAGTTGGCATCATTCTGGCAAGTGCTAACTTGCTCTAAGTTAGCAGGAGGCTGGGCTCCTCACTGAGGATGATGGCAGGGGCCACAGGGCCTTCCTGCTGGCCCTGATGAAGCCTCCTTGTTCTTTGACACTTGGGAGCATGTTGAATTTCTAATCTATGATGTAAAGCACAGACCTGTCTAGTTCAGGCTGAATGATCCATGGATTTAAAAATTCAGCAGATTTTTAAAAATCCAGTTATTTTTGAGCAAATCAAGGTTGCTGAAAATTGAAGACCTTGCTAATTTAGACTCTTGCCACTCAGTGTGGCCCATGGACCAGCGTCAGCTGTACTTTGGAGCTTGTCTAATATGCAGAATCTCCGTTCCAGCTACTGAATTGGGTTCCGTGCTTAAAAGGATGCCCCAGGTGGTTCCTATGCACTTTAGAATTTGTGAAGCACGAAAAACTGCACATGAGAAAGAAAGTACTTTAAGATTTGAGAAAACGGGGGACCTGGGTGGCTCAGTGGTCAAAGCCTCTGCCTTCAGCTCAGGTCCTGATGTTAGGGTCCTGGGATCGAGCCCCACATCGGGCTCTCTGCTCAGCGGGGAGCCTGCTTCCCTCTCTCTCTGCCTGCCTCTCTGCCTACCTGTGATCTGTGAAATAAATAAATAAAATTAAAAAAAAAAAAGATTTGAGAAAATGGCAGTTTTAAACTAGGTTCAGTGTAAGCATACAGGTCATGACTACTTTTGATAAAAGGTCAGGCATAAAAAGTCAATCATTTCCAGTAGCAGCACAGCTGTTACTGTAGCAAATACTTCAATTAAATGACAGAAATAAATGTTGAATGCCTACTAAGTGCTAGGCACCATACTAGGTGCAACAGAAGACTCCACAAAGAGGAGTGAACAGATGGTGCTACAATGAGAAAAAATTAGGGTCTGGGGGTCAGGTGAGGGAGAGTGGATCTGATTAGTACAGCAATATGCCTTGTTCAGCACACCTTCAGGGAGAGAATTTAAGTTAAAGAACAGGGCTTCCAAGGTGTGGGCATTGGTAAGGCAAAGAATAGCAGGGGGTGGGGGCAGTAAGGACCTGAGGCAGCTTGGGATTTGGGGAAATAGGAGGCAGGAGGGACACCATGATCAGAGAGAGCACTTTCAGAATCTGAAATCTTGGGAAAATTGAATTAATTCTGAGTAAAATTTAAGTCCAAGATTTGGTGAGTGATGAAGCTTAGGTGGATGGAGCCACTGGAACAGATCAGGATACCTAATTAGGAAGTGCTGATGTTGATGGCTAATCAGGAAGGTTAAAAAGACCTTGAGGATTATGACAGTGGACAGGAATGCAAAGACTGACCCTGGTCCAGATACTATAAGATCATCAAACGTGAGAGAATGTCATAAAAGCCACAAAGGATTGCACTGAGAAAGAGAATAGTACAAGCAAACTTCATGATTTGTATGAGAGGAAAGATAGATGGCCTTGGAGAGTGGTCAGGAGGCATGCATATGAGACATGCCAACTCCTTCTCCTTACTCTACAGATGGAAGAAAGAGCAGCCATATCTAATGGTTGTTGAGGACATACTATTATCCAGGAAGTATATTTAGTGAAAGGAATTTAAGAGTTAAGGGGCATGGATGTAGGAAAGTCTGTTTACAAGAAAATGACGATCAAATCAATGGAAGGGGCTGGTAGAATAAAAGACAAGAATGGAATGGAACAGACCTGGGAGGGCTAATTCACCAGAGGATGGCGGCAGTGAAGGGTTTTCACACTGACAGCAACCCCACATAACTGGGATGGAGGAGCAGAGAAGTAGGCTGAAGGAGTCCTTAACACTGGGAGAGTAGGCTAGCTAGAACAGGAGCAGTGCCAGCGTAGGCAGAACGTGGTTATTTTTGGAGAAGCCTGGGGAGTTCAACCACTCTACTAATTGCACCAGTTGTGATAACTGTTAAGCGTTAATATATATTTTTTAAGATTTTATTTATTTATTTGACAGAGCCAGAGAGCACAAGCCGGGTCGGGGTGAGGGGGAATGGCAGAGGGAGAGGGAGAAGCAGGCTCCCTACAAGCAGGGAGTCTGATGCGGGACTCGATCCCAGGATGCCAGGACCATGACCTAAGCTGAAGGCAACTTTTAACCAACTAAGCTACCCAGGTGCAACACGTGTTAATATTTTCCTCTGAGAACTGAAGAAGCTGTGAAAGGGAAAAGGTGGTACGTGAAGCTGGAGCCAACAGAAACAACTGGTGCTACTAAATGGTCTCCAAGCTTGGCTCTGTTCCGAAAAGGCCTCTCAGAGGGGAGTGTGGCTTACCCCACAAACTCTACCCACCCATTAACCACCATGGACTTATTCATGAAAGGCACGTGTGGTGTTTTTCTTAAATAATCCTTGGAGAGGAAACTAAAGACCTTATGTTTTTCCAGGACCCTGGGCTTATATCCCGAGGTTGCCAGATTTGGATATTTCTCTGCTGCTCTCTTGGCCCCCCACTTAATTGGTGAATTTCTAACTCTTGTGCTACTTGGTATGGTCCAAAACCCAAATGTGGTCAACAGCATAGTGGCTCTGCTCTGCATTGCTGGGATACTTGTGGGCTCTGGATTAGTAAGGTAAGATACGACAATTCAGAGGATTTTCATTGATGATTTGTGGTTAATGATCACTTGATAACAAATTAAGAGTAGAGCTATGTGACACGGGCTAAAGGTATCACATTATGGTCTGGAGAGTTTATAGTGCTTGCTTATCATTATTTAGACCTTGATCAGTTTACCATTTGTTCAGTAAAATGTCTTCACACTGAGAATCAGGAAATGACAATTTAGGCGTGTTATTCATATGATTCACATGTCGTAACAGGAGGAGGAAAACCAACCCATTCTCTGGAAAAACTCACAGCCTCTTACTATAAGCAAAATAGCATGCATTTAATTCATTTCCGCTCTGGCATTGTCTCTGTACTGGTTCTCAATTCCCCCGTTTCTTTTAGGAAGTAAGAACAGTCAGATAAGAGCTTGCATGATAAAAGATCAAGAAAGTATCAGGACTAGGGGCGCCTGGGTGGCTCAGTGGGTTAAAGCCTCTGCCTTCGGCTCAGGTCATGATCCCAGCGTCCTGGGATCGAGCCCCACATCGGGCTCTCTGCTCAGCGGGGAGCCTCCTTCCTCCTCTCTGTCTGTCTGCCTCTCTGCCTACTTGTGATCTCTGTCTGTCGAATAAATAAATAGAACCTTTAAAAAAAAAAAGTATCAGGACTAGAAGGACACAATGTTAACAAATGTTAATAGTAATTATCTCTGGGTAATAATTTAATTTTTTCTTCATATTTTCCTTTGTTTTGTGAATTTCTATAAAAAAGCACTTTATAAGCAAAAAATATATATATATATACACACACATATATTTTAAAAAAGCAGGGATGCCTGGGTGGCTCAGTGGGTTAAGCCTCTGCCTTCAGCTCGGGTCATGATCCCAGGGTCTTGGGATCGAGCCCCACATCGGGCTCCTTGCTCAGTGGGGAGCCTGCTTCTCCCTCTCCCTCTACTGTTCTGCCTGCTTGTCCTCTCTTGCTCTGTCAAATAAATAAATAAAATCTTTAAAAAAAATTAAAAAAGCAGCAGAAAGGGTGGAAAATTTTAGAAGGGTGACAGTGGTCCCAGGTGGGTGATGTGAGTGGTGGTTCCCTGAGGAAATGTGAAGGTGGCTGGTTCTTTAATTTAAAAAAGCTCCAGAACATCTACAGATATATTTATATATTAATTATCTCACTCTCAGAACAATTCATGTTTGGGTAAGAAAACTCAGGTTGGACTTGACTTTGCTCCAGTCAAGCCACTGTGAAGACTCCCAGGCTGCACGTGGCTCCCTGGAGAGAAGACTGACCCAGGAGTCAAGAGACTTCCTTTGCCTTGTATCTGCCACATGACCGTGGGCAAGTCCCTTTTCTATCTAAATTAGTTTCCTCATTTATAAAATGGCGCTCATGATCTGGTCCCTTCTGCCACAAGGGAAACATGAGAAGCAAATGAGATAATCAGAAGCACTCCGTAAGCTGTAGTGAGTTATAGAAAGGTGAAATATCACAAAGCAAAGTGAGCTGGTTTTGATTAGTCCAGGAGGACCATGTTTATGACACCATTATTGCACTGTATTTCTGTTGCTTAAATACTTGTTAGCCTCTATAAAAAATGCACAAATCAAATCAAGCCAGCAAGGTACAGATCCAACGTTGGGCAGGATCACCTCTTGAATATTTCTTTTTTTTTTCTACTAAATATTTTATTTATTTATTTGACAGAGAGAGAGAGAGAGAGAGAGAGAGATATCACAAGTAGGCAGAGAGGCAGGCAGAGAGAGAGGAAGAGGCTCCTCGCCAAGCAGAGAGCCCAATGCAGGGCTCGATCCCAGGACCCTGGGATCATGACCTGAGCCAAAGGCAGAGGCTTAACCTACTGAGCCACCCAGGCACCCCACCTCTTGAATATTTCAATCATAACTTGTTCCAGTCAGTCTGGCACTATTTTGTGTATTTGGTTTGTAGAAAAGGGGGATTTGTTGTTCTGAAAAGACAGGCAGTGACCAGCATTATCAAAGTCTCCTGGGTTTTTTGCAAAACCTCTACATCTGGGCTTCACCTGGATTCTACTCCTGTCACTGAATTGAAGATCTGCTCTTCAGGGGCCAGCCCCATTGACCTCCTCATCATAAAGTTCACATTCTTCCCTCAAGTTATTGCCTTTCCTGACTGCATGCCTGCAGCATTTGCATTTTTGGCTGCCTCCTCCTTTAAACACAAACAGAAATAGCTTTGTTCTTTCTACGTACAAAATAATGCAAGTTCTTTGGGGGAAAAACTGTACACAATACGGTAGTGTATAAGGAAAAAAGTTAGTTACTGAAGTCTCACAAACTTAAATTTTGTTGTGTATCTTGCTAGACTCTTACATAATCTTTAATGAAAATGAGATTGTACTATTGTGAAGGAGTTAAGTATGCATTTAATGATATAATGTGGACAGTCCAATGTCAATAAATTTAGATCTTCAGTTCCTTCCTCTCTGAAATACTCCAAGGATTTCTGTGATTGAGCCTGATTGTCGTCCTCTGTCTTTCACGAACCTGTTTGTGTCCCTTTGCCACCCGCACGAAGCCTGCCTGCTGTTCCCTTGGATAGATCAGCTCTCTCTGAAAGCCTGCCACTTCTGTTGCAGCCTTCCTTTCCAAGGATGGCAGACTCGAGGCCAGCAGCTATGCCTCATTCATCATTATAGTTCTTCTCAGTGGCTGGCCCAAGGCTTTGAACCAAATAGGTTTGCAGAAAATATCTACTGAATTGAGTGAATGAATGACTATACTCTTCCCCCGGACGGCCCTCACACTGGAATAGTCCCCAGCTTCTGTTGGGTTTTTTCTTTGCTGTCCGGCCACAAATGCATGTGAAGCCTTTACCTGTAGTATTCCACCCTGTGGGGTGCACTGCAAGATGAAGGTGTGTGGTTCCTACTTAAGGGGGTAACTTTCTGGCCAGCTGGGCAGCCAGACTCTCCTGGGCATCATCCTGTTGCAGTCCTTTGTCATCTAATCCTTGAACTACTGCCATCACCTGCTCCCTTTTGCTTTCCTGCTTTTCTTAATCTGCCCTTCTTATGGTCCCTCTACTTGCTGGTGCCACATTGATTTTCTTAAAACACTGATTTTATGGTCTTTCAATATTAACCCACTGCAAGGGTCTAAAACAGCAGGTTCCTGGCTGGCATTCCAAACTCAGCTTCAGTGCTCGCTTCGGCAGCACATATACCAAACTCAGCTTCAGATCCTCTGTTCCAGCCCTTCTGGCCAATTCATTCCTATATGCAGTCCTTGACATGTCTGTGCTCATACTGTCCTTCCTTCCTAGAATGTCCTTCCCCTTCCTTCCTTCCTCCCCAGGTTCCTACCTGTCCTTTCCAGTTAGCAGCCTCTCAGTGGGCTGATTGAATTTTGTGCCTTAGAATATTGTCAATAACTGAAAGTCGTGGGGTTTGGGGGTCACCTGGGAATAGGTAAAAACCATAAATATTAAGTACAACAATGTCATGGACATGTGCTGGATTATTATACTTGGTACAAATTGTTTACCACTATGTATTTTTATAGTCTTAAGGATATATATTCTATGTCCCCGATTACACTGTGAGTTTTCTAGGGGTAGGACACTTCTTTTGACTTCCTCAAACACTTAGAACTAGTGCCTCGCAAATAGAATTTAATACATATTTGTTGATTGATAGAAGTTACATTGTGGACAGAGGAGGCCATATGTTCAGCAAAAAGACTGAAGAGGGGACAGAGTTCATTTTTACAGTGGACATCTGCTTGCTTTCTCCATCCTCTCCCCTTGTATCACAGTTAATTCCCATTTCACACACTAGATCCATCAAATATCTGTTTAATCACAAATACCCTCTAGAGTGATGAGTTAGGTGTGTGTTTTATGTTTATATCAATGATGCTTATCAAAAAAAATCAGACACCAATCCATCAGCAGGGGAGTGTTAAATTAAGATTTCTACTATAATGGACCACCGAGCTATAATTAAAAGTGATGGAGTGCTATGCTTACTGACTTCGAAGGCTGCCTGACGCATATGATTGGTTGAAAAAAAGAAGGTTAGAAAAGAGCATGAAGAGTGTGATTCCACTTATGTAAAATTTTATAAGCACAATACACGTTACACATATCACCAAAATATTAACTACAGTTATTTCTGGGCAGTGGTTTATCTTTGTACTTCTCAGAATTGTTTTTCACAATGAGCACAATTTTTATAATGAGAGATAAAAACTATCTTCAAAATGGGAAACATAAAATGAGGGTTGCCTTTCTTTTCATCTAATAGGACTGTTATCAGAGCCTACTGAATTTCAGCTTGCTCTCTTTTTTTCTTCAGAAACAGAGAAGAAATGTCCATTCCTTTTAAAATCTTCAGTTATTTTACATTCCAAAAATACTGCTCTGAGATTCTTATAGTCAATGAGTTCTATGGACAGAATTTCAGTTGTGGTAAGTACTCTGTTTTGGAACATTTTTTTTTTTTTTTTACATAGTACTCTGAGGAAGTGATTCCTTGGGGGAAATGTATTTTTTAAATACATGTTATATTTTATAATAGATTTAAAACCTTGTTTTGAAATAAGTCTAAAACTTTCTCTGATTTTTAGAGTAAAAGTCAAGTTAGTCACCTGTCAAAGGCCATCAGCTTAAGGCCACTCTGATTTTCTTAGAAAACTGTAGACTTGGGGTGCCTGGCTGGTTCAGTTGGAAGAGCATGTGACTCTTGATCTTGGGGTTGAGTTTGAGCTCCATGTTGGGGGTAGAAATTACTTAAATAAAATCTTTTAAGAAAAATGACAGGCCTAATGTACACTGAGGTATACTCTGGGTGGAATCAGTTTTTTTTTTTTTTTTTTTTAAGATTTTATTTATTTGAGAGAGAGTCTGTGTGCACGTGAGTGGCAGGAGGGCAGAAGGAGAGAACCTAGAGCAGACTTTGCACTGAGCACAGAGCCCTACACGGTGCTCAATCCCATGACTGTGAGATCAAGACCTGAGCTGAAACCAAGAGTCAGATGCTTAACTGACTGAGCCACCACCCAGGCACCCCTAGAATCAGTTTTTATACCGACTGAACAGAACAGGTTGAAGCAGGTTGCAGTGGCTTCTTGTTCCCTAAAAATGTATGTAGTGTATAGCTGAGTAAAGCCATTTTTGGCAAAAGTCTGTTCCCCTATCCCATTAGAGGCAATGGGAGCATAACAAGGTCCTTCTGGCCATGAAAATCCTAGGCCACTCCCTGAAGGCAACTAAAGAACGGGCATAATTTAGTAATTGTTTTAAACATTTTTAGGTGGTAACAGCAGTAACCTTAGGATATTCAGTACTAGATGATGATAAGTGATCATGATCTTTATCAGTACTATGGTAATGAGTTTATACCCCAAACGGAAACAAATCCATTTCTATCTTCAAATGAAGCCAGGGCCCAGAACACTCACTATTGCTTCATCTAAAAATGAATTCCAGGGTCTCTTATATGTCCTATATCATCCATGATGAAGTGTACTTATTGGGCAGTTGGTAAATCCTTGTTGATGAAAGTACCTGGGAAGCATCACATCTGACACTGTCCATTTTTTCTCTGCAGGCAGCTCAAATGTTTCTGTGACAACTAATCCAATGTGTGTCTTCACTCAAGGAATTACATTTATTGAGAGAATCTGCCCGGGTGCAACATCCAGATTCACAACAAACTTTCTGACTCTGTATGCCTTTATTCCAGTTCTTGTCATCCTAGGAATAGTTGTTTTTAAAATAAGAGATCATCTCATTAGCAGATAGTAAAGAACATGGCTGTGAAAACGACCTTAAGCCCCAGACGTGCAGGACTACTTTGAATGTCTGAAATAAGAAAGCCACTTGTTTCTTGATAGTACATCTTAAGTCTTGTAACTTCATCTGTGACTCTGAGATCCATGCAGGCTTTGGATGATATTCCGACTTGCAGGGACACGTGCTATTTGGAAATTGTGAGTGAGCTGGTCCAAAAATGTAAATAGTAATAATTCATAAAGTTATGGGAGACTAGTGTGACTGTTTTCTTTGTTTTAGACACAAAATAATTTTGCTGTTTTAGACACAAAATAATTTTGCTGCTTTAGACAGCAAAATAAGTCAGTTAAAAAATTATGCTTACAGGGCACCTGACTGGCTCTGTCAGTGGAGCATGCGACTCTTGATCTCAGGGTTGTGAGTTTGAACCCCATATTGGGTGTAGAGACTACTTAAAGATAAATTTTTAAAATTATGCTTACAAACAAAACTATGCTTACATTTGATAAAAGACTTGGTAAGAAGACATTTGAGTGGTTACTGACTGTAACAAAAGAGTTGTGGGTTTGAGTGAAGCAAAGCATCCTGCAAAATTGGGCGGTTGGTGGGAATGCTTTCATTATCACAGAAAAGCCCATATTTATGTATGCACGTCCACATGAGGGTCTGGGTTACCTAGTCACACTGAAAGGATGTTGGACAGATGCTGGATGAAGACGACCCCTGATACAGAGCACCTGGTGATTTTTTGGGAGATAAAATGAAAACCTGTGGGAATGGGCTGAACTGAGATCACAGCATATGAGACAGACCTCAGGTAATGTCTTTGAAGATTAGTTTGCTATTTTCCACTTTTCACTTAGTTTACTTATAAAATCAAAAGTGAATGTTACTAGCTAAAGTGTATGCACTGAGAAGTGACATCTTTAAGGCTAGATAGAAGGCATTATTTAAGTCCATACAGAAAAGCTGTTCAACTGACACGGTATTTACACTAAGAAGAACCCAGTTACACACACAAAACTCGGGTTCTTGAATCATAAACAGAAAGAATGCTGATAAATAGAGATACCTGTATTACATATTTTTAGGGATGAAATGATGTATATAGATGATTAAAAATGGGTTCTATACTAAATGACTGATTATCTTTCTGATTGATCTTTAGGTAATTCACGTACAAGTCTGAAAAGACCCTGTCTCAATGTTACCATGGAACACTGAGGGAGAACATCTTAGTACATGAACTTGTTCAGTTGCTGTGACCTAACTTGTAAAGAATGATAAATTATAGCATTTGAAATGTCTCATATTATAGCAGAAAAGATCATTTCATTAAGGAAACCACGGTAAAAATGCTAAAATTCTATTTCTTAGAACTGTATTTAAGGATCTGCAGGCATTGGCAAATTACCAGAATAGTATTGTCAATTTTTATAAAAGGTCTCTGACACTGATGATTATGGTGTAATAGTTACATAATGTCTTACAGATTATATATGTCACATCAGTTATAGACAATTCTGCAGATGATAATCTCTTAAAGTAGTTCAAAGAAAGTCCCAAAGGAACCTCTTTTGAAATCGCTGATTTCAACTTACTAAAGATATGGGTGTGCACTGTAAGTGGAAACATTTCTACTATTCATATGCAGATGAATTTCATTCTAGCTCAGAAACATTTGGAAAATTGACATAGCATGTGACTTCAAGCTATTAAATGTTAACTGATACCATCTTAGAAAAACACAATGACTTTCAACATGTGACAGTCTGTGTCTCAAGTAAAAATGGACAGTGATGTGTAAGACAATCAAATTATATAATAGAAATTTCTATTACTGTTGTGGAATAGGCTGTTTCTTCCCAAGTCAGTAGATGTTTCTGAGATTATTGTTCACTATTAATTTAAAGGGAGCTCTTTCTCCACAGCACTTGGGCAGGGTACCTGTCTGCACCTAAGACTGAGGATCTTTGGAAACATGCTGAAACTCCTGTTGTCAAAAGTGCTGGAATCACATGGACTGCAAGTAGTTTATGAAGTCTTTTTTTTTTTTTCTTAAAGATTTTATTTATGTGACAGAGGGAGAGAGAGATCACAGGTAGGCAAAGAGGCAGGCAGAGAGGGGGTGGGGAAGCAGGGTCCCTGCCAAGCAGGGAGCCCGATGCGGGGCTCGATCCTAGGACCCTGAGATCATGACCTGAGCCAAAGGCAGAGGCCTGACCCACTGAGCACGTCCTGAAGTCTTTTTATTAATTTGATTAATTTTATTAATTTGACCCACTGAGCACGTCCTGAAGTCTTTTTATTAATTTGATAGAGCACAAGCAGGGGGAGCAGCAGGCAGAGGAGAGGGAGAAGCAGGCTTCTTGCTGAGCAGAGGGCCTGATGTGGGGCTGGATCCCAGGACACTAGGATCATGACCTGACCTGAAGGCAGATGCTTAACTGACTGAGCTACCCAGGGGCCCCAAGTTGTTTATGAAGTCTTATTTCATTGCAGTGATCAGGTAGTTTGTTCTCCACTCAGATACCACTCAACAGTTTTGGTGTTTTTGGGTTTACTAAATGTGCTTATTTGAAGCTGGGTGTATAGTGTATTAGAATGAACATATTTTGTAATGGAAACGGAAGAACACAGAGTAAATGACTTTCTTGGTCAATGACAATAATTATGCTTATTCCAGATTGAATTCGGCTAGCAGGTACACAAACTCATAAGATCAAGAAGGCTTCTTAATTAAAAGCTATTTCCCCTTGGAAATGATCTTTCATTATTACCAATTCATGAAGTTTGGACCTGTTTATTGATAGATTATATCCTTAAATTTACCTGTTCTTCAAAAAGTTATCCTGGGCACCTGGGTGGCTCCGTGACTAAGCATCTGCCTTTGGCTCAGGTCTTGATCTCAGGGTCCTAGGATCAAGATCTGCATTGAGGCACTGCTCAGCGGAGAGTCTGCTTCTCCTTCTACCCCTCCCCCGTCCCACCCTCACATTCTCTCTCAGCTAAATAAAATCTTTTTTTTTTTTTTCAAGATTTTTATTTATTTATTTGACAGAGATCACAAGTAGGCAGAGAGGCAGGCGGGGCGGGGGAGGGGGACGGAGCAGGCTCCCTGCTGAGCAGAGAGCCCAATTTGGGGCTCGATCCGAGGACTCTGGGATCATGACCTGAGCCAAAGGCGGAGGCTTTAACCCACTGAGCCACCAGGCACCCCTAAATAAATAAAATCTTAAAAAAAAAAAGTTATGCTCAAATTAAGTATGTCAGAATCATCAGAGGTGCTAATTAAAAATGCAGATTACTGTACCCCATTCTAGACCCACTGATTCAGGATCTCTGGGCATGGGGACACAAGAATGTGCATTTTATTTTACTTTATTTTTTAAAAGATTTTATTTATTTATTTGACAAGGCAGCAAGGGAAGGAACACAAGCAGGGGTGGTGGGAGAGGGAAAACCTGGCTTCTTGCAGAGCAGCGAGCTTGATGTGGGGCTCAAGCCCAGGACCCTGGGATCATGACCTGAGCTGAAGGCAGACACTTAAAGAGTGAGCCACCCACAGGCCCCCAGGAAAGTGCATTTTATGAGACTGATGCACTGCCTGCAGTGGAAGGAGGCATCTAGGAATGTGCATTTTTAAAAAAGATTTTATTTATTTATTTGACAGAGATCACAAGTAGATAGAGAGGCAGGCAGAGAGATGGGGAAGCAGGGTCCCTGCTGAGCAGAGAGCACGATGTGGGGCTCGATCCCAGGACCCTGGGATCATGACCTGAGCCGAAGGCAGAGGCTTCAACCCACTGAGCCACCCAGGTGCCCCAGGAATGTGCATTTTAAATAGGTTCTTCAGGTGCCTGTGTTTTAGAGTCAAATAATGGTACCTGGGCAAGTGACCCACCCAAGAGCTCCTTCAAGAAGGAATCTAATATAAATGCTTAAACTCCATTGGTAACTGTTACTAAAGGCTCTTGCTTTCATAGTCCTGAAATGATATAAGCAGAAACTTACAAATGCTGAACTGAGTATATACTAGTTAAACATATTAGAGAAAGAAGATTCTTTTTATTTTAAAAAATACTGCATGTAATTACACTTTTTCCCTTTGTAAAAGACTTAAAAGTATCCAGAGTGTTGCACTAATACAAGAAAAGCCACTTTTCTTTTAACAAATGACACAGCTTCCTTCACTTATTACCATTATAGCTAATTAATAAAATAAACTTACTTTTTTGGGGAAAGGATAAATAAATACACTATAGTTGAATGAGGTTCAAGAATCAAGCTCAATTTGTTTCCAAGACTTGGAAGAACTTCTTTTGTATTGTTCCAGTTCCTAGAACAAAAATACATGTTACTTAAGAAAAAAACTTTAAAAATTAAACGAGGCACCTTAAAACTGTCTAAGCATTTTTTAGGTATGACAGTACATCCTTTATGGTATTATCATTCTCAAAATTTCTAGACAATTCTGTAAATTTTTTAAATTAGGATTTATTTTCTAGAAATGTAGAGTCTTCAGAGTTTCTGTGTAGCCTAAGTAACACTTAGGCACTTATTAAAGATGAAATTATATACTACATATATGTACAGATTCTTTCTATTCTTAAATGCATTTGTCATACTTTATTTAAAAGTGATATTATTTTTGTTTCCTGTTCAGCTCTTGCCAAAACTAGGTTGAAGTTGTCAAATTATCAATATTTAAAATGTATATATTCTTTTGACCCAGTGATTAATGCCTTTCAAAATGTGTCTCATAGAGTAATAGAGAAGAGTGCAAGGATAGAAATATCCTTGCTGGGGCAGGATGAGAAACAACTTTGCTATCTCCTAGTAAGGACGTTATTAAAGACATCAACGCCCAGGGGCAGCCAGCAAAAACAGCAGTCTTCCGTGCCACATGAAAGAAGCAAATAGGTGGAGAGAGGACGGGATACCTTCAGTTTCTACTTCATATACTTGTATATCTTTTGAGGTTTTTTTTTTTTTTTGTAATCAGTATATGTTACTTTTATAATTCATAAGATAAATTCTAGTATGGGTGGAAACCCTGCATGAAATGACTCATATGTAAAGGGATTATCACAGGGGATTGCCTCCTGGCTTCTTACATGTTGTTCAGTGTCACAATGACTGTACAAAGTATATTATTTCAGATAAGCAGAAAGTGGTTACTCTGCAAGATAAGGCAATCACTGTTCTCTGGCTAACATAATTGAAGTTCATAGTTGTTATGAAAAGAAAATTGCACTCTCATTTTCAGAAAAATTGTGGATTGTCTCTTTTATACCTACCTGTACTCAAGTAACTTAAGTTTAAATGTTAAAAGTTTTAAAACTGAAGACAGACTTTGGAAGAGTTTTTGTATAATTCCAAAGTAGTCTTTGCAGCTTGGTTTATTTTTTTTAAGTGACGTTAATTCAGTTCACCTGTCATCTCCCACATAGGGTTTCAAAGACTGTTAACTCCTAAGGAATAATCAGTAATCATTTATCTTGCTTTTAATTGGAAGCACTGTATTATTATTATTATTTTTTAAAGATTTTATTTATTTGACAGAGAGCACAAGTAGGCAGAGAGGCAGGCAGAGAGAGAGGGGGAAGCAGGCTCCCCGCTGAGCAGAGAGCCCGACGGGGGGCTCGATCCCAGGACCCTGAGACCATGACCTGAGCCGAAGGCAGAGACTTAACCCACTGAGCCACCCAGGCACCCCAGCACTGTATTATTTTTATCAATGATAAGGGTGAGGACATTGCTTTGAGATTCTTTGCTAAAGATATCTATCTCCCTTCTGCAGAGAGCAAACCGAGAGAACAGGGCTGGTCACACAGGTCATATCACAAAGAATGGTGTGATAAAGAACTCACCATGACCACTAGACCTTCAATACGCCTGTCATGGGAAGTCAAAATAATATGATTTAATTCTCTAAAGGAAGAGTAGGTAAGAGGATTTTCTTTGTACTGCAATTCTTCGTGGTTGCTTTAGAGAGCTATTTTATTTTATTTTTTAAAGATTTTATTTATTTATTTGACAGAGATCAAAAGTAGGCAGAGAGGCAGGCAGAGAGAGGGAGGAAGCAGGCTCCCTGCCGAGCAGAGAGCCCGATGTGGGGGTCGATCCCAGGACCCCGAGACCACAACCTGAGCTGAAGGCAGAGGCTTAACCCACTGAGCCACCCAGGTGCCCCTAGAGAGCTATTTTAGAAGTGAATGCAAACTAAAGTTTCTACCTTGCCTCTTAAAAATTTCTAAAGTTTTCAACCATAAGTGGACCACAGTCTTAAAATGCTTGAAACAGCATCTTCAATAAAGGACAGTAAGAACATTTTTCCCTAAACATGTAAATCAGTGTGTGTTATGAGTTTGAATTATAGGCTTAGGGATTACAGACAAGTTGATTTTTTTTAAAACAGATTCAAAATAGATGTGTGTGGCTGGCCAAGAAGACCTTAAAAATATTGTTCAACCAAACTTTTTTTTTTTTTTTTGCTTTCTTTGGCAATAAAAATATAGAAAAGAGGTAGAAGTGTTCACCAAATGCTTTCTATACATATGTCCCCTTAAAATCAGGAATGCTTTAAAACTAGAGGAATTCTTAAATTATGGAAGCAACCTAAGTGTCCATCGATAGATGAAGGGAAAAAGAAGATGTGTACATACACAATGGAATATTAGCCATAAAAACGAGATCTTGCCATTTGCAACAACATGGATGGATCTACAGGGTATTATGCTAAGTGAAATAAGTCAGAGACAATTACCATATGATTTCACTCATATGTGGGATTTAAGAAACAAATAAGCAAAGGAAAAAGAAAACCCAGACTCAACTTTAGAGAACAAACTGATAGTCATCAGAGCGGAGGTGGGTGGGAACAGGTGATGGGGATTGAGTACACTTATGATGAGCACTAAGTAATGTATAGAACTGGTAAATTCTATTTTGTACACCTTAAACTAATAGAACACTATTAACTACTTTGGAATTTTTTTTTTTTAATTTCTTTTCAGTGTAACAGTATTCATTGTTTTTGCACCACACCCAGTGCTCCATGCAATACGTGCTCTCCCCAATACCCACCACCTGGTTCCCCCAACCCCCTCCCCCCACCCCTTCAAAACCCTCAGGTTGTTTTTCAGTGTCCATAGTCTCTCATGGTTCTCCTCCCCTTCCAGTTTCCCTCACTGGAATTTTTTAAAAAGGGAAACATTAAAATTAGAGGGCTTTTAAAAATTAGCAAAACCTGAGGAAGTATCTTTTTAATTTAAATTCAGTTAATTAACATACAATGTATTACTCATTTCAGGGGTGCAGGTCTGTGATTCATGAGTCTTATATAATACCCAATGCTGTCTACAACACATACCTTCCCCAATGTCCATCACCCAGTTACCCCATCCCTCTACCCCTCTCCCCTCCAGCAAACTCAGTTTGTTTCCTATGATTAAGAGTCTCTTATAGTTTGTCTCCTTCTCTGGTTTTGCCTTGTTACATTATTTCCTCTCTTCCCCTATGATCCTCTGCCTTGTTTCTTAAATTCCACATATCAGTGAGATCATATGATAATTATCTTTCTCTGATTGAGTTATTTCGTTTGGCATAATACCCTCCACATCATTGCAAATGGCAAGATTTCATTTTTTTGGATGGCTGTGTAATATTCCATTGTATATATACGCCAGATCTTTATCCATTCATCTATCAATGGACATCTGGGCTCTTTCCATAGTCTGATTATTGTGGACATTGGTACTATAAACATTAGGGTGCACGTGCCCCTTCAGATCACTACATTTGTATCTTAAGGGTAAATAACCCAGTAGTGCGATTGCTAGGTGATAGGGTAGCTCTATTTTCAACTTTTCGAGGAACCTTCATTCAGTTTTCCAGAGTGGCTGCACCGGCTTGCCTTCCCACCAACAGTGTAGGAGGGTTCCCCTTTCTCTGCATCCTTGCCAACTTCTATTGTTTCCTGACTTGTTAATTTTAGTCATTCTGACTGGTGTGAGGTAGTATCTCATTGTGGTTTTGATTTGTATTTTGCCGATGCTGAGTGAAGCTGAGGACTTTTTCATGTCTTTGCTGGCCATTTGGAGGTATTTGGAGAAATGTCTGTTTATGTCTTCTGCCCATTTCTTGATTGGGTTATTTGTTCTTTGGGTGTTAAGTTTGAGATTTTGGATATCTTCTCCCATTCTTTCAATTGTCTTTTGGTTTTGTTGACTTTCCTTTGCTGTACAAAACTTTTTATCCTGATGAAGTCTCAGTATTCATTTTTGCCTTTGTTTCCCTTGCCTTTGGAGAGGTGTCTAGAAAGAAGTTGCTGCAGCCGAGATTGAAGAGGTTGCTGCCTGTGTTCTCCTAGGATTTTGATGGATTCCTGTCTCATATTTAGGTCTTTCATCCATTTTGAGTCTATTTTTGTGTGTGATGTAAGGAAATGGTCCAGTTTCATTCTTCTGCATGTGGCTGTCCAATTTTTGAATTGTCAACTGTCAATTGTTGAAGAGACTGTCTTTTTTCCATTGGATATTCTTTCCTGCTTTGTCAAAGATTAGTTGACCATAGAGTTGAGGGTCATTTCCGGGCTCTCTATTCTGTTCTATTGATCTATGTGTCTGTTTTTGTGCCAGTACCATACTGTCTTGATGGTTACAGCTTTGTAATGGAGCTTGAAATCTGGTATTGTGATGCCACCAGTTTTTGCCTTTTTTTTTTTTTTTAAGATTTTATTTATTTATTTGACAGAGATCACAAGTAGGCAGAGAGGCAGGCGGAGAGAGGGAAGCAGGCCCCCTGCTGAGCAGAGCGCCTGATGCGGGGCTTGATCCCAGCACCCTGGGATCATGACCTGAGCCGAAGGCAGAGGCTTTAACCCACTGAGCCACCCAGGCACCCCAGTTTTTGCTTTTCTTTTTCAGCATTCCTTGGGCTATTTGGGGTCTTTTCTAGTTCCGTGCAAATTTTAGGATTATTTGTTCCAGTTCTGTGAAAAAAGTTGATAGTGTTTTGATAGGGATTGCACTGAATGTGTAGATTGCTCTAGGTAGCATAGACCTTTTCACAATATTTGAATTGTGAAAAGTTCCATGAGCATGGAACTTTTTTTCCATTTCTTTGTGTCTTCCTCAATTTCTTTCGTGAGTGTTCTGTAGTTTCCTGAATAGATCCTTTGCCTCTTTGGTTAGGTTTATTCCTAGGTATCTTAATGGTTTTGGGTGCGATTGTATATGGGATCAAGTCCTTTCTTTCTTTCTTCTGTCTCATTGTCGGTGTATAGACCCAACTGACTTCTGTGCATTGATTTTATATCCTGCCACTTTGCTGAATTCCTATATGAGTTCTAGAAATTTTGGGGTGGAGTCTTTTGGGATTAGAGCAGAAATCAATGAAATAGAAACCAAAACAGTGGAACAGATCAAAGAAACTAAGAGCTGGTTTTCTGAAAGAATTAATAAGATTGATAAAACCCTGGCCAGACTTATCAAAGAGAAAGGACCCAAATAAAAATCATGAATGAAAGGAGAGATCACAACCAACACCAAAGAAATACAAAAATTATAAGAACATATTATGAGCAACTATATGCCAACAAATTATGCAATCTGAAAGAAATGGATGCATTCCCAGAGATGTATAAACTATCAAAACTGAACCAGGAAGAAAGAGAATGTGAACAGACCCAATGATCAGCAAGGAAACTGAAGTGGTAATCAAAAATCTCCTCTAACAAGAGCCCAGGGCCATGTGACTTCCCAGGAGAATTCTACCAAACATTTATTTTTTTAAAAGATTTTATTTATTTATTTGACAGAGATCATAAGTAGGCAGAAAGGCAGGCAGAAAGAGGGAAGCAAGCCCCCTGTTGAGCAGAGAGTCTGACGCGGGGCTTGATCCCAATATTTAAAAAAGAATTCATACCTCTTCTTCTGAAGCTGTTTCAAAAAATTGAAATGGAAGGAAAACTTCCAAACTCTGTGAGGCCAGCATAACCTTGATGCCAAACCAAAGACCCCATCAATAAGGAGATTTACAGACCAATATCCCTGATGAACATGGATGCAAAAATTCTCATCAAAATACTAGCCAATAGGATCCAACAGTACATTAAAAGGATTATTTACCATGACCAAGTGGGATTTTTCCTGGGCTGCAAGGCTGGATCAACATCTGCAAACCAATTAATGTGACACAATACATTAATTAAAAATAAAAGGACAAGAACTATATGATCCTCTCAAGAGATGCACAAAAAGCATGCAACAAAGTACAGCATCCTTTCTTGATTAAAACTCTTCACAGTGTTGAGATAGAGGGCACATACCTAAACATCATAAAAGCCATCTATGAAAAGCCCAGCGGCTATCCTTCTCAATGGGGAAAAACAGAGCTTTTCCCCTAAGATCAGGAATATGTAAGGAATGTCCACTCTCACAACTGCTGTTCAACATAGTCCTAGAAGTCCTAACCTCAGCAGTCAGACAACAAAAAGAAAAGGCATCTGAATCGGCAAAGTAGTCAAACTGTCCCTCTTTGCAGATGACAAGAGACTCTATGAAGAAATATTTTCTGGTGTCCATGTGAAGCATGGCAAAACAAAGAACTGAGCAGAGAAAAGAGAGCTAATTAAGCAAAGACAGTCTTCAGGAAAGGTGAAAGGGGCCTTAAAGCTAATCCTCAAACCTGTTAGGACTAATTTCAGTCCCTGTGAGGATCTACATGCAGCTGTGGAGGCGGAGTAAGGAGGAGTCTGGATAAGTATCATAAATGACACATTTTACTACCAAGGATTTGTAATAGGTATTACAGAATTTTGGGGGGCTTGGTGCTTCCATGCCACCAGGAGGATTACTGAATTGAGATGTGGTTCAAACGCAGTTCTTCTGAGGCCCGGGGATGAACACATTCTCCTTGCCTAATGACTATATGACCTGAGCCTTTTCAGTGGCTCCAGAGTTGGAGGAACTGAATGGAACTCACGAGTGAGCCTCTTCATCTTAGAAGTGACATGCTCTGATTTCACTGCCAAAGCTTAAAGTCCCCAAACTTTTTTTTTTTTTCTCCTGATGCTTATTTAAGCCACTAATAATGGGGCTTGGGGACGGGGAGGGAATCGAGAGGAGGGATCACATGTGGTCTCCGATGGACTCAGGGCCAGCCCTCTACTCATATGCAACTGTATTACATTTTAATGAAACAGGAGTCCTCCCAAGTAGCATCAGAATCGGAAATATCTGGGTTAAAGGTATGCAGACAAATGGCACACAGTACGAGCTTCTCTAAGCATTTACAGATTGTTTTTAAGTAAGGGCAGACTTTTATGTGATTATGGAGAACCCTGAGTGAGACATTTATTTATTTATTTATTTATTTATTTATTTATTTATTTTTTAAGATTTTATTTGACAGACAGAGATCACAAGTAGGCAGAGAGGCAGACAGAGAGAGAGGAAAGGAAGCAGGCCCTCTGCCGGGCAGAGAGCCCGATGCGGGGCTCGATCCCAGGACCCTGGGATCATGACCTGAGCCGAAGGCAGAGGCTTTAACCCACTGAGCCACCCAGGTGCCCCGAGACATTTCTTTTAAATGAATATTATTGTTCCAAATGGCAAATGAAATCAAATCTAAAGATCATAATGCTACTTTCACTGAAAAATGTTATGTGGCAATAACGATATTAAAAGATCAAAAAGAGGGGCATCTAGGTGGCTCCGTTGGTTAAGCTGCTGCCCTCAGCTCAGGTCATGATCCCTGGACCCGAGCCCTGTGTTGGGCTCCCTGCTCAGCAGGGAGTCTCTTTCTCCCTCTTCCTCTACCCCGCTCACGCTCTCTGTCTCTCAGATAAATAAATAAATAATCTAAAAAAATAAAAAAGACAAAAACAGGCAATGTAAAGAGCTACAGACAGCTGGCTAGAATTTCACGTAACACAGATGAATTCTTTCATAAGCTGTGTTAATAGTTTACAGTGAAGAAGGATAGGTATCTCGGGGTTGCTTTCCAGTTCCAACCCAAATTCCTACAGTTTTAGGTTATGGAAGATGGATTTGAATGTGAAAAATCATGATGCTGAAAAACACCCTAGCCCCTTCATAATACCTGTGTGTATTAATAAAAGGAGTCACTATGCAATATAAACAGATACTCTTAGCAACAATGGCAGTTAGTCATTGACTCCTCGGTAAATATTAATTCAGGGATGGCTTCCAGCTAATCCTTAACTAAGCTGCACACATAATAAAGGTCATATGAGGCCATCTGACTGTTCTGACAACATGCCTCTCACTTTGCGACAGCAAAAGAATCCTTTAAATATTCATGACATAGTTTTCAAAAGTCTTCTGGCCTATGTTTAAATAGGGTGTTTTGTTTTCTTATTCTAGGGTCCCTGAAGGTGAAAAACTAGTGCTGAGAAAAATACCCTAGTCACTGCTCTTGTGGACGGCTGTGTTCGGGTTACCCTTGCAACAATGTGACGGCCCAAGTGCCAGAGCTCTACAAATCCCACCAGAGAGGCTGTCAGGGCATTCAGTTTATAATGCTTGCTGATATAAATTTGGGTTCTGCACAGTGTCTCATTTCAAAGATCTGAGAAAATTTCAAGTATCAGGTCATGATGAATTTACCAGCTTTTGCATTCTTACATCAGACTTTTGTATCACAAATGGCACTAGCTGGACATCTGTGGAACACAGTCTCCATTTTTAACCATTTTCCTAAGAGATCCTGTGTTTGCATCCTTTCAGACTGGGTAATCCTAAATTTTTCTGGTACAAGAAAAGTTTATCTGAATTTTCTAACCCAAATAATAATAATAATAATTTTAAAAATCCACAAAAGAATATTGTGAAATTCTCTCCCCAGCAAGGTAAGAATCACTACTCATCTTCAACATAAACTGGAAAACCCAAAGAGGATACGTGAACATTATGTCATCTATGGGTGATGGAATTATTTAAATTCCTTCTTTATGCACATCAGATTTTTTTTTATATAGTGACGATGTACTATTTCAATTACATATTTTTTTAAGATTTTATTTTTAAGTACTCTCTACACCAACCATGGAGCTTGAACTCATGACCCCAAACATCAAGAGTTGCACACTTTCCAACCAAGCCAGCCAGGCACCCCTTTGATAATTTTAAAAGTAAAAAAAAAAAATAAAATGAGAAAAATCTATGAAATCCTAGAGGTATTTTGTGATAAAACTCGAGATAAAATAAATGTTAGATACTACCTGATCCTTCTGAATTCTCATTTCATCAACTTCACTTTCAGCATACTGAGGGTCTCTTGCAGGGTCCTTGATATCTTTTAGTGTGTTGATACTCTGAAATTACACTTCAAGTCATTTCATGCCCATACCCCCAAACCGTCAATGACTACCATCTGCCTCAGCCAGACTGTCTATGGTCTTTTGAGGTTTTATCATCACCACTGTGGCCCATTTCAGATGCCACCAGGCCCTCTCCTGCCCTCTACTTCCAGTTGCTATCTCTCCCTTCTCCAGCACCCTGGGAGCTAATTTGAAAGTGGAGCAAGAGCTGTGTCTTGCTCATCTTTTAAAATCCACAGTGCCTCATGTATAATAGTTTTTTGGCACATATTTGATTTTTGAGCATGCGAGAGTAGAAAACAAAGTAATCATAATAGGCTCACTGGAACATTTCCTAATAACTTGAATAATGCAAAAAAATTCTTGCTTTAAAAGAATTAGAAATCTTTACCTTTGGTGGAAAGACCCTTTCATACACTTTCTTCCACAACTCCATTGGTGAATGGGCATGAAGCTTTCCAATGTCATTATCAGGAACAGGAGGAGATCCTAAAATTGGAAGTTGTACACAAAATGACTGCACTGATTAAAACCTGACAATCAATAAAACAGAGGACACTCAGAAAAATACAAATCCGAGATCACTCATTTCCCTTTTCCCTAATACAGCCACTCTTAAAATTTACCCCAACCCAGTGTAGCAAGGCCACAGATTCTAGCACCAGAGGAAGAGGAGACAGAGTAATGAGTCAGTTGTGATTCTCTTTCCCCATACTTACATTGCCATCTGGTGAAATATTAAGTTTGATATTCTCATGTGTTTGTGAATTTGTAAGGAAAAACTCTTATGTGCTACTCATTAGAGTACAAATTGGGACAACTAATTTAGAGGCTCATTTGGCACTACTAACTGACATGCAAATATGGAAAAAGGTTATACGCTATTACCCAGAATCCCCTGTTTTTGGTGTATAATCCAGAAACACCTGCACACAGATATTAATGATTTCACACTGCAGCATCATTTGTATTAGTGAAAAATTGGCCACAAATTGTCCATCAGTGAAGGTATAGTGAACTAAATCACTATGCACAGCCATGCTCTGTAACCCTACAGCAGTCAAAACACCAAACAGATCCAGCTACAGCATTAACACGGAAAACCGCTAAGACATACTGAGTAGAAAAGGAAACTTTCAAAATGCTAGCTACAGAATGATCCAGTAGGTTTTTCTATTTCCCACGTATAGAAAATAGAAAATAGTCTGGAAGTACACACATCAAACTTCATCCTTGGATGTACTATTCTAACATTTTACAATGAGAGTATCTTTATGTACGGACTGTGTAATTTACTTCGAAAAAACCCTGCCACTTCTTGGCAATAGTCAATCTATAATCTGAGATTTCTCATTCTTTCTTTTCTAGTATTTATAATGTTGCTCTTTCAGGACCCTCCACTTTGGTGGGAAAGATAGTGATGCAATCCACCAATCTTACTCAGCTTTCCCAAATTTTTTACGTGTCCTCATTTGTGTGTGTGTGTGTGTGTGTGTGTGTGTATTAAGTTCTATACAACAGTTTTATCACCTTTGTAGGTAAATGTATGCACCCCCACAGACAAGATACTGCACAGTGCCACTGTCTAAAGATCCCTTGCGCTGCCCTTTTATACCCACACCACCCCTTCCCAATCTCTTCTCCTATACCTCCCCACCTACAGTCCTGTCCCTAACCTCTGATAACCATTAATCTTTTCTCCATTTCTAAAATTTTTCATCACAAAAATTTTATATAAATAGAAGCATATTGTATATAACCTTTTCTGATTGGCTTTTCTTCACTCAGTATAATTCCCTGGTGATTCATCCAAGTTACTGCGTGTACCAATAGTTTGTTCCTTTTTATTGCTCCATAGTATTCTACAGTGTGGACATACATACATAGTACAGAGTTTTAAACAACATCTGGTTGTTCTAGTTTGGGGCTATTACAAATGAAGCCACCATGAACATTTGTGAACAGATTTTCATGTGAACATAACTTTTAATTTCTCTGAGATAAATACCCAATAATGCAATTTCCAGATCATATAATAGTACATGTTTAGTTTTATTAAAAAAAAAAAACAAAAACTGTCGAACTGTCTTCAAGAGTGGCTGTTATCATTTTACATTCCCACCAGCAATGTAGGAGTATCTAGTTTCTCCATATTCTTGCCAGCATTTGGTGGTGTCGCTATTTTTTGTTAGCTATTCTGATGACCTCATTGTGGTTTCAATTTGCATTTCCCTAATGATTAAAGATATTAAACATCTTTTCATATGCTTATTTTCCATTTGTATATCCTCCTTGGTGAAATGCTTGCCTTTTGGCTGTTTTCTAATAGGATTTTGTTTTTACTGTTAAGTTCTTTATATATTCTAGATATCAATAGTCCTTTGTTAGATATGCAGTTGAAAATATTTTCTCCCAGCATGTAGCATGTCCTTTTATCCTTTTCAAATGGATTTTCAAGAGCAAAAGTTTTTAATTTTGATGAGGTCTAAGCTCCATGGTTTTTAAATTCAGTAATTCTCATTCCTTTTTGACCTCCAGCTATTTTCAGGGGCATTATCTATCGGTACACACAGTGATTCTCATAGCTAATGAAATTAAGTTGATATTAATGACATAACATAAAACCAGTCTTTGTGACCACTCATTAACAACCTCTACTCTTTTCATTCCAATTCAATCTATAATCTCATTACAAAGATCTACATTTGAAGTCCAGTCAACTTTAGCATGTAATAGTAATTATGGATGAGAAATAAAGAACAAAACTACTATCTACTAGAGCGTTAAAACCAAACTATGTCAGCCCCTGAGTAGGAGGAGTTGCTAGGCCCCAAACCTCCACAATGAAAGTAGTTTCTGTGGGAAGATAAGGAGCTTGATTATATAAAGCTTTCAAATTCTTTCTGCTTCACAAGCCTAAAATGTCCATTATGTTTAGGAAATACATCCCATCATCTGAAGCAAATTATTTTCATAATGAAGAATTAAAGCATACATAATTAATACAACTGTTCTTTTTTGGTTTATTCCATCACTTTTTTCATCAAGGCCCGTAATATATAGCTTTCACTTTCCTGACCACTCTTATGTTTCTGGTTTTCTTTTAACCCCACAAGCTAAAATTTAAAAGTACCAGGAAATCAGTGAGGGAAAGGAAATACATGCAAAATTTTTTAGTGAAAGAGAGATCCAAAATCAGTTTCTTATGTGGCAATATTCCTTCCATTACAAATATGTCAATGTGATGCATGCTGCATCAATACTGTGTATACAAATAAATACATAAATAACAGCAATGATAACGAACTCAGAAATGGTGGTATGTTGGAGATGAAGTGAACACAGGCTAGGATGAAATCAATAAGCAATTAAAAAAATATTGAACAATCTTAATAAGTTCACCAACCTATTTGACTTAAAGAATCCAATCCTGCTGTGATAAACAGTGGTTTATTCTGATCCACACATATTGATTTGCTACATGGGTAAGAAGAAAAGAGAGTCTAATTTAGTTTAGCAATCGAATATCCATCCTGCCATGCTCTACTGTAAATACAAGAGCCAAGTTTTATATCTAGCCACTGGTGAGAGAGGACTGTCCCCAAATGAGTGAGTGAATATCTACTTAAGCTTTTTCAAAAATTAAAAGTCTGGCATCAATAAAGTTTCATAGGGGAAAAAACAGTGACAGGCCCAAATTACCTTAAATGAAAACCAAGAAAAGTAGCAATGTTAAGAAAAATATATATACTACAATGATCAATTCGATTCCTAATCAATATAAGAAAATGTAACACAGGGAAAGCTACTAAAATGAGAGAAGTAGAAGAAATCAGTGAAATAGCTGTAATAGTATTATTTTATTCTAGTCTCTAAGTGTTATATAACATTTTAGTTGTAAAATTTGAGAAACATTGAAACAATACAAGAAATAGGAAATGATATGAAATTATTTCTCTAAGAATAGCCACCTGGGGACACTTTCTTATGAAGAAACAATAATGAGATGAGAACAATAATCAGATGAGATTATTATTGGCAAAAAAAATTTAAAAGATGCAAAAAGTATAGTTTAACAGTACCTTCTGTCAATGCCAAATGCTAACTGGTTGATAACTCCACGTATTTTTAGTAATAGAGCTTCTGATTTACTGGTAAACTAAAAAAATAAAATCAGGAGAATATATGCTGTGCTTTCAAATCACAAACAGATAAAATACAATATGGCTTTGAACAAGTACAAATTGCAGACAGAATTATTTATTTGCCCAACACACACTTGTGTTAGAGCAGATAGCAGCCTGAAAAAAGGAAAATAATCTCAATAAATTTGTTTTAACTCATTCTTCACACTTCCTGAGTGCACAATACTGAAGGGACATGTGTATGTATTAATCATTTCAGCTACTCCCACATATGGATCATAATTATTTTCAAAATACAGTCTGGTTGGTAGAAAATAGGAGGTATACATCATAAATAACTTTTCCATCCACGGGCATATTACTGTCTTCCAAAAAGCCAGCAGGGAAACTACAGACTAGTTCAACAATACTGATACTCACTAAAAAGATATTTTAACTTCTCTTCAGAATTGCCCTTAAGTCTGCAAAGTAAGCTACTAAACATTCTCAGGGGTGGTATGCAACTAGGGTGACCATAACCAGAACACTCCAGAGAATGAAAGCGGGTGGATACTATTAATAATTAAGCTGAGACCTCAGGTGAACATCAGGACATGTGCTTACCCTACAAATCTTTTAAGACTTGATTTTGGATTTTTGGAAATTTGATTTGATTTTTGGAAATACCAAAAGTTAATCAGCCAAATCAGAATGGCTAAGATGTATGAAAGTGGGAAAAACAACCCTGAAGCAAAATAAAAAGTAATTTTATAAGGCAAAGAAATCAGTTTTCAGGGTAAGATTTATTCTGGAGTAAGGACAGGATCCCAGGCAAAGTATTTACTCACATGAATATATAAAATTTAATACATTGACTTTTGAAAATTGAAACACTTTTAATACTTCTTTTAAGGCTTAAAAATATTAAAAAAAACTAACTGAATTTTTAAAATACAACTTTATTAGTATTATTATTTATGTTTCCTACGTGGAAAGGAAAATACCTCATCACAAATGTCATTTCACAGAAGGGCTGGGAGGACATGAGAAATTTTCTGATACCACCCCCCCCCACCTGGCAATCTGTCATATCAATTGCCTTGAAACATCCTCCACAAATAGCTACAGAGCTTCTGCTTGGATAAACTCAACGGGAACTCATCATCTCCCAAAGCAACTCATTCCATTTTCAGATAATGGTAGTATTAGAAAGTTCTTTCTTATTTTGAGCTAAACTCTGCTCCATTGATTCCTTGTTCTTGACTCTAAGAGAGCAAAGAATATCTAATCCCTAATCCTTTTGGATTCCTTCTAACACCTATCCTTTGAATATTTAAAGAGCATTATCAGATTCTAGGTGACAGAACATAATTTTATACTCCTCCTCATATATCACATTAAAAAAAATATTTTATTTATTTATTTATTTGACACAGAGAGAGAGAGAGAGATATCACAAGTAGGCAGAGAAGCAGGCAGAGAGAGGGGGGAAGCAGGCTCCCTGCTGAGGAGAGAGCCCGATGCGGGGCTCGATCCCAGGACCCTGAGATCATGACCTGAGCCAAAGGCAGAGGCCCAACCCACTGAAGCACCCAAGCGCCCCCACTGATCACATTTTTAAGTCTCATACCATCCTGGCAGATCTCCACTGAATCTGGTCCTACTTATCAATGTCGTTTTTTTTTTTTTTAAAGATTTTATTTATTTATTTGACGGAGCACAAACAGGGGGAGCAGCAGGCAGAGGCAGAGGGAGAAGCAGGCTTCCTGCTGAGCAGACAGCCCAACGTGGAGCTCAGTCTCGGGACACCGGGACCATGACCTGAGCAGAAGGCAGACTTAACTAAGCCACCCAGGTGCCCCTATCCATGTCTTTCTATTTTTAAATTTTTACTAATTTTATTAGGTTGCTCATAATGGTAAATCCATTTTCTTGACCGAATTAGAAAGGATCAACTAAAGGGCTAAAAAAATAACTGTTGAGTATCCATCCATCTTGTCAAGCAGCACCAAACTGTTTCTCTTGAGTGGGGCGGTGGGGAAGACGAGAAGTCAGATGGAAAGAGGGGGCTTTGTAACTCTCTTCCCGGTCTGGGAAGCTATACAATCGTTATGGTTCTCCTGGTCCAGAAGGGCTCCTCTAACCCAACCTCTCATCCCTCTAGCTTGCTGAAAGCTGAGATGAAGCTTTTCTCAAATCCATTCCCTAGAAGACCCCGATCTTGTAGGACTTTCTAGACCTGCTGAGGCCTGGGTTGATCTAAAATTTGTCCACATAGGACCAGACTAGATTCCAACTGGTCATAAATGTGATCTGTTCCTAAAAAGATAGAGCGTTCCCTCAGCTAAGTAACCAGAACTAACTGTGGGGCTTTATCTTATAGTAAAAATAAGAAACTACAAGATCCATGGTCTTTGCTTCTGTATTCTAGATACATTCATTTTAAACTCCCCATATCTCTTTGAAACAGTTAAAAAAAGAAAAGTATTTCCAAAGCATTCTGTCAATTTAATATACAAACAGATACAGTATAAACATAAAAGGTATTGATTTTTAGGAAAATATACAATGCAATTTGGAGTCTTCAGAAGTATAATAATTTTAAATATAGATCATACTCATCAGTTTTAGTCATAATATCCTAGCCATGAAGGCCAGGGTTAGACCGAGTTGTCTCCAGCTTCCTCTGAGCACTTTAATGTACCAGGAAAAAGAAACCGTTCAAATGGGAAGATAGTATTTCTTTTAAATAAAAGTGCTTTTATATCTTATTGCATTAAAGAATACCCTTTATCCTTTGTTCCTGCTGTGGAAGGTAAGGGTAACAGTTATTATAATAAGCAACATTTTCTAAGGAACACTGTTTCAGGCCCTGTGGTGAGCACATCACCTTACTCTCTCACTTACCCTCACAACAACCCTGTGAAGAAGGCATTGGTTTTGTCCATTTTACCCTGGAGGAGATTGGGGCTTGAGTGAGATGACATGGCCTGAGATCACACATCTGATAAATGGCTGTCCTGAGATTCGAACCCAGGCAGCACGACTCTCAAGTTCATGGTTTTAACCCCTACAACAGTGTTTTGTTTTGTTTTGAAGTTTAAAAAAAGAACATATTATTAAAGGGTTTTTTTTCTCTTTTCTCTTAGGAGAAGACAGATTCTAATTCTTTTTTTTAAGACTTTTATTATTTATTTGACAGAGAGAGAGAGAGCACAAGTACACAGAGCAGCAGGCAGAGGAAGAGGGAGAAGCAGGCTCTCCGCTGAGCAGGGAGCCTAATGCGGGGCTCGATCCCAGGACCCTGGGATCATGACCTGAGCCAAATGCAGCCACTTAACCAACTGAGCCACCCAGGGCCCCCAGGTTCTAATTCTTTTTTTTTTTTTTTAAGGATTTTATTTATTTATTTGACAGACAGAGATCACAAGTAGGCAGACAGGCAGGCAGAGAGGGGCAGGGGAAGCAGGCTCCACGCTGAGCAGAGAGCCCGATGCGGGGCTCGATCCCAGGACCCTGAGATCATGACCCGAGCCAAAGGCAGAGGCTCAACTCACTGAGCCATCCAGGTGCCCCTAAGATTTTATTCATTTATTTGACAGAGATCACAAGTAGGCAGGGGTTGGGGGGAGAAGCAGACTCCCCACCGAGCAGAGAGCCTGATGTGGGGCTCGATCCCAGGACCCTGGGATCATGACCTGAGCTGAAGGCAGAGGCTTTAACCCACTGAGCCACCCAGGCGCCCCTCCAGATTCTAATTCTTAAGGGGAAACTAAAAATGAATAAATTAATAGCCAGTTTATCTCTTTAAGACTGATCGGGGTTTGGGGGTGCCTGGTGGTTCAGTCAGTTGAACATCTGACTCTTGATTTTGGCTTGGGTCATGATCTCAAGGTCATGAGATCAAGCCCCAAGTCAGGCTCCACGCTTGGCAGAGAATCTGCTCGATATTCTGACTGGAGTTTATGGACATAAGCAATTGCTCTGAAGGACATAAGCAATTGCTCTGAAGACATGGTTGGCCATCTAGCAGAATATGTTCTAGAAATACATTATCAAACATTCTGTAACAAGAGGATTTGGAGGCAGTAGGAAAGGGAAGGATAGGATTATGTGTACTAGTAAAAACATTAGTATTTACAACTGTGCATCAAATTGCTAATCTTTCTAAATTTGGTGCTGCCCACACTCAAGCCAAAGGATAAGAAATGTACGAACCATTAACGATGCTCCATAATAATGTGCAACAAATCGAAGGGTCTTGCATATAACCTTCCTCTTCTCAGAGTCAAAATCCTGAAGAAATACATTTTTAAAAAGAAAAAGCAAGTTGAGAAAATTAAATTCCTGTAGCAGGAAGGTGAAAATTATTAAGTATAGAAATATATGTTGTTTTTTTTTAATATACCCTGAGGAGTAGGACTCCATTACCCTGATATTTGTTCCTATAGAGAGTTGAACAGTAGCTACAGCCTTCTAGAACTATAGCTATCAGATCTTTTCTTGTTTAAACACTTAGCTCAATAGAATTTAGATATGAGCACACATTTTACAGTGTGGAATACCCTAGGGATTCTCTGACAAGCAAAGATAAGAAGAAACCAATTTTCCACTTTCTTCAATTTAAAAGTTGGTAAATCAGTCCTATCCCTCAGTGACTCGGTGAAAGATTCAGTTTCTCAATCCACCCATCCCCCCTGACTGCCTTATCCCCACTCCACTGTATGTATTGTTCTTTACATATTTTCTTTCCCCACTATGTCTTCTTTTCCAAAATCCTTAAGATGTGTGACTCCTTGACCTCTCCCTCCCAGAGTCATTTTTCTCGTATCACTATAATTTTTGTTCCTCTCCCATAAAGCCTGGGTAAGCATAACAACCACCTTAACTAGAAGTGGAAAAGCTTACCTGAAAAATATCGTATTTACTTCCAATTATGACCAGAGGTATTAGAAATGGGTCGATTAATTCACGATCCTGTTAACATATTTTATTGATTATTATAATTGTTTAGTACTGTGTATTCAGCAAATTCTATTTACTTCTAAAAATATACCATTTTAGTCTTTTTAGAAATGTTGATTTGGCTTGACATAGAGGTTGTCTGAATTTTTAACTTTCACTTGCTAAATTATATACCTCAAGCATAAAACAAGAAATGGCAATTCCTAGGGGCGCCTGGGTGGCTCAGTGGATTAAGCCTCTGCCTTCAGCTCGGGTCGTGATCTCAGGGTCCTGGGATCGAGCCCCACATCTGGGCTCTCTGCTCAGCAGGGAGCCTGCTTCCCTCTCTCTCTCTGCCTGCCTCTCTGCCTACATGTGATCTCTCTCTCTGTCAAATAAAAAAATAAAATCTTTAAAAAAAAAAAAAAAAAAAAAAAGAAATGGCAATTCCTAAATTACCATATTTATTTATTTGTTATATCCTGTCCTATTTTCTTAAATAACATGTCATCTGCCTGCTTTTGTTATTTACTATTTGGTATTAGCTTTTGTTACAGTAGCATTTATGCTGCACGGATGGAAACCATAAACTATCAGTTTCATCCTCATATTCCCTGTGTAAAGCTGGGCAACGTAAGATAGTGCTGCAGGTTTTCTAGAAAATTATATTCATGGTTGTACTGAAAGACCTGTGTTACCATCATTGCAACTTTATAATTTAGTTAGTTGTCAGATAATCAAAAGATATTGAATATATGACAGACACTAAATGAATGTAAAATACAGAGTGACAATGAAGGCTGTGAAAACTCTACTCATTGCTTAAACTTGTAGTTTCATCTGCTCTTTGCCAGGTGACTTTTGTACAGTCCGGTTTTTTATCTTCATTTTACAGAGGTTATAAAATCAATATCAAACTACTACTTCAAAACTCTATTTCTTTTAATTAGTATAATATGCCATAACAATCACAGTGAATGTCTAACAAGAAGACATGAGAAATCTTTTTCCTTGTTTTGCTCTCACTGAGGTTTTATTAAATTGCTATAATTTTCCAGTGAACAAGTTCATCTACATCAAATGAATTTCAAATCATGCATAAAAATCTAAGGAAGCTGTTTGTGATGTTATCTTTAACTATGTATGGGGCTAAGGATTCCGGGAATAATCCCAACAGTAACTCACTGGATGGTCCTTCTGCATATTACTCCATATCTTCTGTCTCATTTCAGAAGCTGCTTTAGAATTGGTCTTGCCCAGTTTCATTATCATTTTATCTACATGGCTTTTTGTGGCTTGCAACAGATTTTCCATGGTGGGCCAAAGGTCATTAGGTTTCGAAAGATCCAAAACAAGAACAAGAGAAAATGTCCTAAAAAAAATAAAAACATTTCTTAAAAAAGACTCAAAGTAATTACTGTTTTGAAAGCTTATTATACTGAAATTTATTATCTAAGAATAACACTATAGTTTAAAGATCAAACAAAACATACAGCACTTTTCTAAGACAAAACACACACAGAGACAGCCCAAAGTTATAGCCTTATTTATTCCAGCACTTTACTCTAGTGATATTTAAGTGTTATAACCAACAGTGGCACTGAAGGTTTTGTTTGTACTAATAATAATCCAATTCATATAATCTGCAAGCAATCGGGTCCAACAATGTGATGATCCGATCCAATTTTACTGTGTCCTCTAGAGAATGGAAACAAAGAATGAGAGCACAAGCAACAACATGACAATTAGGTCACAGAGAACAGATGTATGGATGGCCCCAGGCAGGGGACTATCTCCTTTACTAAATCTTTGCAACAACCCTTCCAAGAAGATGTTCTGATGCCCATCTTATGGATTAGAAGTCTGAGGCGCAGATTTATAGAACTAGTAGACTGTAAAACCGTAGATCCAGAGACACACATCCTGCTCTACCATGGGGCCTCCCTGAATGCGCACCCCTGGCGACCATGCACACCACTGCTATCATCACATGAATGTGTACTCGTATTCCTGTCACTCAAACATAAATCAAACTCAGCAACAACAAACCCACGAGAAAATGGGCAAAAGACACCAACAGACATTTATTTCAAGAAGATCTATAAATGGCCATTAACATATGAAAAGATGCCCAATATCCCTAATCCTTACAGAGATGTGACTTCATACTCCTTAGGATAGCTATGTTAAGACAAAAACAGAACAAAAACACCAATAACAAGTGCTGGTAAGAAAACAGAGAAATCAGAATCCTTGAGCGTCGCTGGGGAGAATGTAAAATGTGAAATTCCTACTGTGTTAAACAGTATGCTGGTTCCTCAAAAAAATTAAGCAATTACCATATGATCCAGCAATTCCACTTCCGGGAGTATTTGGAATCAGGGACTCGAACATGTATCTCTACACCAACGCTCATGGCAGCACTATTCACAATTGCCAAATGGTGGGAATGACCCAAATATCCATCCATGGCTGAACGCCTCAACAAAATGCAGTATATCCACCCAGCAGAATACCAACGGAAGGAAATTCTTTTTTTTTAAAGGTTTTATTTATTTATTTATTTATTTATTTATTTATTTATTTATTTGACAGACAGAGATCACAAGTAGGCAGAGAGGCAGGCAAAGAGAGGGGAGGGAAGCAGGCTCCCCGCTGAGCAGAGAGCCTGACGCGGGGCTCGATCCCAGGACCCTGAGACCATGACCCGAGCCGAAGGCAGAGGCTCCAACCCACTGAGCCACTCAGGCGCCCCAGAAGGAAATTCTGACACGGGTGAACCTGAAGACATTCTGTGGCGTCAAAGAAGCCAGACTCAAAGGACAAGTACCACACCTCTTCATGAACAGGAGGGCCCTAGAGTAGTCAGATTCACAGAAATTCACAGCACGTATGAAGGTGGCTGCCAAGGGCTGGGGAAGGGGACTGTAGGGAGTCAGTGTTTCATGGGGACAGAGTTTCAGTTGGGGAGAATGAAAAAAATCTGGAGATAGTGGTGATGGCTGCACAAGGAGTAGATACATAATGCTACTAACCTGTACACTTAAAAGTGGCAAGGGATAAAATGTGAGGACATTTTATCAAAACAAAAAACAAATCTAGGAGTATTTCAGAACATGGTCATAGTAAGTATGGAGAGCCATAATCACAAGCCAATATGTTCCCCTGATCAACAGGGCAACCATTCTGTTAGATATAGCAAGGAATTACAATACATGTTAATTATTTTATAATTATGTCAGTTCTTTTGCTTAGAGAAAAACCAGCTATTTTGTGAATTCAAGCGAAACAGTAACTAAATTCTATACTATAGGTCTAACTTCAGAAAATAGTCTTTTAGACAATAATTATCGAGGTTTTCTATAAAATCAGCATGTCATTAAATTGTATAGCTAATCAGATCTACATCATTTTAATAAACCCATAATAGCTTTACTTGACTATAGTAATAAATAATATGTATCTTTATAATAAGAAATTAAATTTATTGTAGGGGGTTAGTATGGTTGTTTAAAAAACACTGACTATGGTTTCACTTTTTTTTACTGTGGTAAAATGTATATAACCAAAAATCTATTATTTTTCCAAATAAAAAATAACTTTAAGTGAAAACATAACAGAATATTCAACCTTTTTCCAAAATTAAAGTTTGTATTTCCATTGCACTGTACACACCTGTGTTACTTCTCCTTCATAGCAAATAACAGCAAAACAATTTTTATTTGAATATAGTTGACAGAATGTCACATTAGTTTCAGGTGTATAACTTAGTGATTGACAAGTTTATTCACGATGCTGTGCTCACTGTGAGTGTGGCTGCTGTCTGTCCCACTACATCACTATTACGATATCACTGACTGTATTCCTTATGCTGTGCCTCTTATCCCTGTGACTTACTCATTCCATAACCAGAAGCCTGTATCTCCCGCTCCCCCATTGTGCGCATCCCTCCACCCCCTC
Source organism: Martes martes (assembly GCF_963455335.1). Taxonomy (NCBI): domain Eukaryota; kingdom Metazoa; phylum Chordata; class Mammalia; order Carnivora; family Mustelidae; genus Martes; species Martes martes. Next base: position 63,838,515 of record NC_137896.1, read on the forward strand.
CCTCTGGCAGCCATGTGTGTTCTCTGTATTTACATGTCTGATTCTGCTTTTGGTTTCTTTTTTTTTTTTTTTTTTTAGATTCCATTTATGAGTGGAATCCTATGGTATTTGTCTTTCTCATTCTTACTTATTTCATGGAGCACAGTACCCTGTAGGTCCATCCATGTTGTCTCAAATGGCAAAAAAAAAAAAAAGATTTTTTTTTTTTTTTTTAAACAGAATCACCTCTTTAAACAGGGAATGAAACCACAGGAAATGCTCCATTACAAATTATCTAAAGCCTGTTTAGTGCACTTATAATCATTTTATGAAAGATAAACAGTATCTAATAGCATTTGGCAATATTATTTTTCACAAGTTGCTGGGCTTTGTCCAACCCAAGGAAATTAATTACATGTCAAATTGATTCCAGTCACAAAACACTCTGAGATCTGCAACAACATTAGGCATGAAATGTTTTTCATGAATTCCTTAAGCACTCAGCAAACTACTTTGGATGTAGGCCTCCGGCTTCCCTTCCATCTGTTTATCAGAACCCTGACCTCCCCTCGTAAAGCAAGCCACAGCTGCCCTGGGCTTCCAGGGAACGAAGACCCAAGAACTCACAAAGTGAGGCATTAAAGAAGCTGTGGGAGAATGTGGCTTCCTGCAGAAAGCAGAATTTCCACAAAGCCATCAGGCCTGGAGCCTCTTGGGCCAGAGCAGGCGAGTGAGATCATTTGACAGGGTGATGGGACAGAGTCATGGCCAGAACTGGAGCCAGCTCCCAACCCAGTAAGAGCAGCTCCCAGCCATTTGCTCTCCTTTCCACCTCGGGCCACAATGCCTGGCAGCTCTGGTTCCTCAGCATCTCTCCCGTCCTTGCCTTCTCTCAACCACACCACCAGGAGTGGCCCTCATTCCCAGGCAGCCTCCATGATTTGTCTCTGTTAAAGGAGGACAAATGAAAACCTATATAGCTGTAAAATTCCATGTTGCTGAAAAATAATGTCAGGGGGAAATGGTTATACGTGAAAAAGCAAGATCTAAACACACATAGAAAACATCCCCAAACTGTACAAAGTATATTTATAAAGGCTGAGGACACTGAAAGAAATACCTTGGGCATGTTAACAAGGGTTATTTTTCAGGTGATTATGGGTGCTCTTACCTTCTTCCTACCTTTCAGTGTTTTCCCAAGATCTCTACATGAGCATATGCTACTTTTGTAACAAGTAAAAGGCAGCAAATGAAATTTCTTTAAAAGAAGAAAATATCCCTGGACAAATAAAGCCAACATTATCAGCAAACAGCTAGCTTATGGAAAAACAATTGTTCTGTTAAACAGAAATCAATCCATACCCTAAAGATCTTAACAGCTGAAATGTAACAAGTAATTGTCAAGCCCTTTGTATCTGGTCCAGGCAGCAGCAATGGTTTCTGTTAAACTCTGACAAGAGTAAGATATTTCAGATGTAAAAATGCGTGTTTTCCTTGGCTAGGACGCATTCCCAGGAACACTGTGAGAAATGTCACAATTTTCCACGTCTGACTTGGCCAACATGTGGGAGTCATTGTCAGGAAACACAACCAAAGAGTTTGAGGTTTTCCTCAAGTTCCTATTTAAGGTCAGCAAATCAGAGAGACTTTGTCCCTCCTCTAAGTCATTGTTCCCTTGGGTAAAGCTTCTGTGGTACTAATTAGCATTAAATTCGAAGGTAGACTTAAATATCCAGCTGAAGAAAACACACAGGGCTGAATTAGCCCACACTCAGGCGGGTACTCAAAAGAACCAAGGTTTTCAAATTTATGTTTGCCAAGTGAATTCATTGCTCAAGTGTTATTTGACATATTTTGTTTGTTTGTTTGCAGGCTTACAAATATGTTACCAGTTGGAATGCCAGCTGTCAGCACAGGCCAAACCCTGTTTTTTTTTAACATCTCTTCGAAAGCATGACACTTGAAGAGCACAGAAAGGAAGGGAGTGTACCCCTTCAGCAACATAAAACTGCCCCCTCAAATTCTGACTCCCAACAGCCCAGGCATATTCATCCATGGACACTACTGGGTACGTGACGAACAACTGTTCCTGGGTCGGGCTCACTTACCGTAAGGTATCACTTGTGATGGGGATGCTGATTAAGTCCAATAAAGACGTTCCTCCACCTAGTTCCCAGAAGTGAGCAATATCTTTCGGCTGAAAAAACAGGTATTTTTCATGTTGTTATTATTATTTTATTTTTCAATACTACTTAAGTTCATAGCATCAGCCAGTAATAATTATGGATACAAAATATTGCAGTCCTCAATAAACCTTTTCTTGGCATTCAAAGCTTCCCTCTTTCTCTTCCCATCTCTCAAAATGCACTGAGACATCTATTCCAAAAAACAAGGATGAAACCTTAACATGGTAGGTGGAGAACAAGAAGAGACTGAAAAACCGATTCCCTTTTCAGAGGACTTCTAAGCACTGGGGCTGAGACAGCCATGCAGCTCGGGAGTGAGAGCATCTGTTCCACGACAACCTTCTTTGACTGCTAACTAATGGCTTCTCTGCTTCCTCCCGGTTGCTCAGGAGACTTTGGGACACCATGTCTGTGTGAGGAGCAGACACACTGCTTCCATTTGGAACTCTTAGGGAACGTTAAATTTGAGAAAGACATTCAATCTTCCAGAATGAATATGGAAAAGCCCAACTTGCCAACACAAAGTTTAGGAGAAAAAGAAAGTCACATGAGTTTTCATATATCTATTGCCATTAACCTACAAGAGAAAGACAGGCATTAAAGCAAGTTTTAGAGAGGGTGGCTGGGTTATGGACACTGGGGAAGGTATGTGCTATGATGAGTGCTTATGAAGTGCGTAAACCTGGCGATTCACAGACCTGTACCCCTGGGGCTAATAGTACATTATATGTTAATAAAAAAATAAAAAAAATTTTTAAAAAAGCAAGTTTTAGGTGAGTATGTATTTTTGACAAATTACCATCTCATAATCACTAAGATTGTTTTGCTATTGATATTTGAATATTTGCTGTTAATATATGAATCACTAATGTTTATGGGGGAAATAATTTTTCACTGGAAAATCTCCCTTGAGTCACAATTTGACCAAGGGGAGTTTTTAGAGCTCTTCTCAAAAGTGAAGCTATGAAAGTTACTTCAAAGTTTCCAATGAAAACAATAATCCCATTTCTCTGTCTTCGTTCATATTAAAATTCATGTGAGTCACAAAAACAAGGTTTTCCCACATCTCACTATATTATGTTGTTTCTTTTCTTTTTAATACCACAGTCTTAATAACCAATTTTCACTGGTAAATCTAGCAACAGGCAGTTTTAACTAACGATCAAACATTTGGACTAGATCAATCTGTAAGAATTTGTCTCTTATGGGAGAAGCACGGTAAGATTGTTCTTCCATACACCTAACTCTAAAGAAATGACCTCTTTTCATGGGAGAGCTCCACATGAGGATTCTATTTCAGATTTTTTTTTATCCTTCTAACATATGCCATAAACTCTCCTTCTGTCCTGACTAATCTCCAACTTTCCTTTGAGTAGACACTCAAACAAGTGAAAATAGGATTGTAACCAATTATGGCCTTAGGTCTCAAATAGTTTTACTAACTTCAAGATATACTTGTAAAAATGCTAATAATTTGGATCTTGAATAGTATATTTTAAAAAATATTCTACAGGTCAAACTCATATTTTTAGCAGATTTTTGGCGGTGACAGGATGTAACAATATTATTCCCACTTGAAAGAAGAAAGTCACATTAACACAATTAATACAATATGTCCAAAAACTGTACAAAAAAGTTACAAGGGAAACTTACTCCAGCATTTTAAGGCACAACCCAGAAGAAGGCTAAATTATTTTCACAGTTTGGGTTGGCTTCACATCTGCAAAGGTGCATCTGAAGTCTAAAAGCACATAGCTATGAAGTGTACAACTGGCTATGTTTACTGATTATAGATAAGAAGAAAATCTAAAACAAAGTTGGCATTATTACTTCTCTATCTACAGGCACAGCAGTATCACTTAAAAAACTACTCACTATATTATGCCCTTTTGCTCTTCTTCCATATGTATATTCCAAAGCTAATGTTGGTTTTGGTGGCTCATCCCTGCATGATAAAGACAGACAGTGTTACCATCATGCATTTCCTTATGCTATCATATTACCCAATTCATTTTTGCTTCCTCTTAAAAACTTGTTCTATTAGGGAGAGAAGTTACTTTGTGGAATAGCACTGAGGTAAAACTGATAAAAATTTTATATAAAAAATAAATAAGCCTTCACAAAACCACCTTAGAGAATTTTATTCACAGCTGCAGAGACAAAAAATGGTACGTGCATGACGCGGTAGCCCTCAAGGGCTCTGTCAGGGCAAGCAGAGAAGGTGGTGTGGCTGCCCAGGGCAGGCGCCATGTCAGGGCACAGCTCTCGGCGTTCAGGTCATAGGGGAAGCGCAGATACCAGATTTGTGCTCGGCCCTGATGTGGGGAGCTGGGAATCGAATGATTATCGATTCACTGAAGACATCAATGGAAAATTGAATATAATTCTCTATCTTAACTCATGACTCAAACACAGACATCATTTAACTAGTGAGAGCTACAAACTAACAAATTACATCAAGTCCTAAAAATGGACAAATGACTTGATGAATTACTGGCACAGCAGCTAATACTGCTTGGTAAGCAGGTTTATGGAACATATCTATTTATTTACTGATTTCATTTCTTATTGTAGTGAAAAACACGTAACATAAACTTACTTCTTAACCATTTTTACGTGTACAGATCAGTAACGTTAAGTGTATCCACACTGCTGCACAAACTCTCAAACTTCTTCATCTTACAAAACTGAAACTGTATACCCATTAAATAATAACTCACTATTTTCCCCCCCGCTCCAGACCCTGGCAAATACCATTCTACCTTCTGTTTCTGTGAATCCGACTGCTCTGAGATGCCTCACAGAAGTGAAATCACACAGTATTTGTCTTTTTGTGACTGACTTATTTCACTTAGTATAATGTTCTCAAGGTTCACCCGTGCTGTAGCATGCATCAGAACTTTCTTCCTTTTTAAGGGTGAAAAGTATTGGTATATATCTTTTTAAATTTGGAGAACAAAGATAAATCATTTTTGAATTTGCGATTTATATATTTATCTTTATTAGGTATTTTGCATATCATCCCTACATATATCTTTTTTGGATGCATATATAGTAAAATGTTCGGTTGTATTTCCTAAAAGATACTAATTTTCTTTTACAAAACAGACTGCCACTTTTAAGACAAAATTTATAAGCTCTGGTATTTAACACATAATAGGCAGAACTGTCTTTTTTTCTAAGTAGACTACCAAGGAACTGAAATTCAGTTCAGTGTCATATTTTAGCCTAAGCCGATATTGTGTCAGATGACTTATTTGTAAAAAGAAACACATATGATCTAGAAAGAGCCATGATTCCTGGGGATGGAAAGATGATACAGGTGTCAGTATGGATGGTTCTTCCAAGAAACAATTCTGTTGGTGAAAGGAAATTACACAAAGTCAGGATTCTATTATTTGAATTCTTTATTTTTCAAATGGATGATGTTTCTTTAATGTGACCTTAAGAGAAAATTCCATCTATGTTGTTTTTGGAGAAGTTATAAGACATAGGTATTGGAATGAAGGGATCTCTTCCAAAATCAGTTGAAGACTTTCCTTTTCATTTCCTGCAATGCCCACTGATCATAAACCCAAATCTTAATCTGATGGCCATATAGAAGGTTAGGAAGTATAAAAAACAAATGGTAAAAGGTACAGTTTGAAGACCAACACTGTGCTTCAAAAATGCTTCTATGGACAATTTAAAGATTAGAATTAATGTTCAATAATCATGGGCTAGGTAAAATAATAAACCAAGTATCAGAGTAGCACAGCCAAAAAGCAGGTAAGTAGTATTACAGTTATGTTCATTTCTTCCCCAAATAGGAAAATTCAACACTAATCCTGTGTGTGTCTATATTTATTTATATCTACAAATTGCATATTTATATATATGTATATATGTCTATATATACCAAAAAATATGTATATATATTTTATTTGCTTATTGTTGTTTTTGTCTTTAAAGAAGCTCTTAAAGACCATACTAAGGATTCACTAAGAATTAATACTATTTGGGCCTTAAAATTGTTTTCCTTCCATATACCTTTTAGAATCTAACTTGCCCTGTACAACTAGAATAAACAGAAAATGTAGTCTAAAGGTTAACATAACACTTACCTGTCAAGACACCTTAGAATAATAGTAGTCTTTCCCTGGAAATTAAAAAAGAAAGAATACTGTGTTAATGTCATCCACATGTAAAATTTTGTTATTGTTCATAATTGTGGCCAAAAATAGATTTTAATCACTTGAATGATAAATTACCTGGAAACTAGAAACTTTCAGAATTGTTCCTAAGTTTGATAAGTGGAAAAAGTTAACTGTCAACTTTCCATCACAGTGTAACTACACTGCTATTATTATAATTATAAAGTCCTGCAGATGACAAATACTAGCAAATCATACCTCACTTTAGTGGTCAACTTGGCAGCTGTCTGAAATTTTCTCTCTATTCATCAATGCTAATTACTGGTTAAGCAGATGATTAGTGTCTTCTAAAATGTTTTTAATTCCAATTGTTGAAGTGGAAATAAAGAAGAAAGATTACAAATAAAGGACATGCTGCAAATATGTTCAAAGTAAGCAATTCAGATACTGGGTTAGAGTATTTCTTGTTTATCATTTTATTTGTAGAGAATAAACTTATTCTAAGTTTCTTGTTAGGAGTCAGAACATATAGGCTCTGGTCATCTCTGCCACTAATCATGAAACTTAACTTTACATCTTAGGGATTGGCTTAGTGGCTTAATCACTGATTTTTTTTTAAAAGATTTTATTTATTTATTTGACACAGAGAGAGAGAGAGACAGCAAGAGAGGGAGGGAACACAAGCAGGGGGAGTAGGAGAGGGAGAAGCAGGCTTCCCACCGAGCAGGGAGCCCGATATGGAGCTCAATCCCAGGACCCTGGGATTGTGACCTGAGCCTAAGGCAGATGCTTAATGAATGAGCCTCCCAGGCGCCCCTGATTTTTTTTCCTAATAGTAAAATTAAAAAAAAAAAAATCTCTTACAAGAAAAGAGATACAAGAGGAGCAGCAGGTGATGCTCCAATGGAAGAAGCTTTTGGGTTCCAAGGAAAATAGTTTGGAAAATCCCATACTGACAAAAACAAAGAACATTTGACTAGGTATGTGTTGTCCTTTAAAACCTGTAATTTTTTTTTAACCAAAAAAAGTATGATCACAAATAAATTACTCTAGATTATATCTGGGATACGATCAGGTTGATTACTTTTTTATAATGGGAAACATAAATAATTAAAATAGGACCAAAAATGTAAATTATTGGAGGATGTTTATTGACAGGTATTACATCAAAGTGAAAAACTAAAAGCCACCTAAATGTCCCCAAACAGGGGACAGGCTAAATTAATTACGACAATCCTTGAATGGAGTAACACGCAGCTGTTAGGAATGATGATACAGGAACATATTTACTGACATGGTAAAACATTTATAATAGATTAGCATAACCCTGTTTTCAATTTTTAAAGTATCTTTTCCTGCTTTTTTTGAGATCTACATACCTACACATACACATAAATAGATTCAGAAAGAGGCACAGAAACACATACACAAAAATAAACAGATCCAGAGGGATATCACTAAGCTAATCGTGAAGGCTTCTAGGTGATGGATTTGCAGATTATTTATTTATTTTGAAAGATTTATTCATTCATTTGAGGGCGAGCAAGCATGAGCAGCGGCAAAGGGCTGAGGGAGAAGCAGAATCCCCATTGAGCAGGGAGCCCGACGTGTGCTCGATCCCTGGACCCCAGGATCATGACAAGAGCCAAAGGCAGATGCTATGTCATTCCCGTCACTTCATCTCATCACATGGGCATTTTATCATCTCAGATCATCACAAGAAGGGTGAGCACAGTATAGTAAAGTATTTTGAGTGACAGACCACATTCAACTTGTATTATATTGTTATATTTTTTAAATTTTGTTATTGTTGTTAATCTCTTACACTATGCCTAATTTATAAATTTTATCATAGGTAGGTATGTATAGAAAAAAACATAGTATATACTATGTTCAGTACTATCTGTAGTTTCAGAGATTCACTGGGGGGTCTTGGAACATATCCCTTGCAGACAAGGGGTGACAACTACACCTAAAAAATAATGTACTCTATGTACAAGAAAACACAGAATCAGAATGAATGTATTTTAGAATTGGAAGGAATCTTAGATATAATTAGCCAATTTTCTCAAATTCTCATGGTCCTGTAGTGTTGATTTAAATATTGATTATAATTTCATGTAAATGTGTAGTATTATGTGGTGGCAATTCCAAATAAACATGAACTCAATTCTGGGCACTGAAATTAACTTTTAGACTATCATTAAAATATGATCCAAATTTTTAAAAATCACTAGTGAACTTAGTGTCCTCTGAGAGTAGATCCAGAGACTCCTAGCTCTCCTGGTTCAGTAAACACTGGCCTAATACAAGTTCACTTAGAGATATCAGAATGAATCCTGTCTTTCCTTCCATTACCTCAGTGACATCGGAAGTCCAGTCTTTTTCTGTGAAGCTCTAATTCCATAATCCTCTATGCATCCCTTCATCAGGCACAATAAACTCCCCCCCTTCTTCCAAAATCCTTCCACACTATAGCTCCAGCTCCATGATTAGCAAACACCCCAGTAAACTCAACTTCTTCAGAATGTGCTCTCCACCTGCTGGCCTTACCTAAAACATGGCTGCCTCTGGACAACTTCCTCTGCAATCCTGTTAAAGAAGGCTATTTTTTTCTACACCGTATGTACTTCAGGGCTCTCCTTCCTCCCCAACGCCACCTTTATTATTTTTTTAAATATTTATTTGAGAGAGACAGAAAGGAGGGGGAGCGTGAGTGGATGGAGAGGCAGGGGGAGAGAATCCTCAGGCAGGCTCCCCCCTGAGCATGGAACTAACATGAGATCCATCCCACAACCCATGAGATCATCACCTGAGGTGAAACCAAGAGTCAGAGGCACAACTGACTGAGCCACCCACATGCCCCCACCCTCCACCCCCTTTAAATAATTATTCTACTTCCCTCCTTTTGCAAAAGCCTTAGGGGTTTGTACCGGTCTACTGTAACGGTTGTCATCATCTTCTCTGGCTCACAGTCTCCCTTTCTCTCTCAGCTACTATCATTAGCCTTGTTAACTTCACACACATGTAGGCATGGGCAACCCACCAAACATGCAGACGTCTCAGTGCCTTTGCCTCCTCACACAGACTCTTCCCTTCACTCCACTTCTGCCATACATCACTTCCAAGGTTACATCTTCGATCATGTCACCACTGGAAACTACGTCCAAAATCACACACGCCAACACATTCTCCAACTACTTTTTCAGGAATCCCCAAAGTAACAACTCTTTGGCCCTAGTAAGAGGCCTCCAAAGTCCACTGACCCATCAACATTTCTCCTTCTTCATCGACTCCCTCCTGCCTCCACATCTCTCCTTTTCCATCCTACAGTCCATAGTTTATCATTACAATCACCCTTGCAAATATCACCCCCTCCCCAAGCTTTCTAGCTCTGTACTGCACCCACTTGGCAAAAACCAACCCTGGTAAACTCATCACCTCCTTTCTCCTCCATGCTTGTACCCACGTGAGTGAGTGATGACGGAAAAAAATTATACATGCTGTGCAGAATGCTGTCACCTAAATTCTCAATCCCCATCATCAAAACAGCAGTCAGCAATGACAGACAATCCTGTTACGTTTGTCTAGTATGTTCTCTCTCCCACTTATTGTAACTGCTATTTCATAGGTTCTTCTTGATTCTCTCCTCTTCACCTGAATGACTCTTTTTCCTTGCTTCCTACTCTTTAAGCTCTGGACATCACCCTCTCTTCAGGGGGCTTTCCAGTTGTCCAGCCTCTTGGGCTGAGGTGAGAGCCCTGGTTTCCATCACAGCATCTGTCTGCTGCGATGCTGTACAAGTACTAACACCCAAGTTCCCGCACAGCAGAGTACATATCTTTCATTTCTATTTCCCCAGAGTCAGGCAGGATGCCTGGCACATAGAAGATGTTCAAGAGCTGTCTACTGAATGGATGAATAGAAGTATGGGAAAGAGAGAGAAGGCAGCAAGGCAGTTAAGTTTCTCTGGTAAAGGGTGATTACAATTAGCTGAAGAAGAAAAGCATTAATTGCTTGCTTCTCTTTATTTTTTAAAATAATGTTCTGCATAAAGCATTGACTCAGATACTTTAAAGAACAATATCCTCAAAAAAAAAAAAAGAACAATATCCTCTGAGGTGCCAGTTCTGAGGTAGGGCCTCAAGATGCCCACGAGTTTCCATTCTCTCTCCACCCCTCGCCATGATAACCAGCCCAGGCTGGTCTGCTGCAGAGTGAGTGAGCTCGGGAGCCTCAGCTGCTGGGAGCCATCGTAAAGTAGTCCCTTCCTTAATGAGGTAGTGCTTATGCAGGGAAAATAGCCAATTCAGATCTGGTAGATGAACATGCTACTATATTTTAATTTGTATTCCCTTGATTGTGAGTAAAATTGAACATTAAAAATATATTTAATGACCAAAAAAGGGAGAACAATATCCTCAAAAGTTCTACCTATGTCAAGAGAATTTGCCAATCTTCAAAAGCAAATTAGTTTTGATTTACATAAATGAAAATAAATACCCAGCTTGAATAGGCCACATTCTACTATTTAAAAGAAAAGGGTGGCTTCACAAACAACAAATAAAACAGGACTGGGTTGTCACAACAACAAAGTTTAGAACAACTGTTAACAGAGAGTGACTACTGGGGATGCTAGTGGGACATTTCAGGTGTGAGCATTTGTGTGCTAAAATTTGTGTCCCTAGTCAGTACTATTAGGATAAGCCAACTGAAAGATGGCTTCTTACACAGAATACTCTTTGTTGTTCTTGCTGTAGTTTTTTAGAATTTTTTTCTTATTTTAAAAAATTTTTAAATTTCTTTTATTTTAATAAACATATAATGCATTTTTATCCCCAGGGGTACAGGTCTGTGAATCGCCAGGTTTACACATTTCACAGCACTCATCATAGCATATACCCTCCCCAATGTCCATTTCCCCACCACCCTCTCCCGTCCCCCCTCCCCCCAGCAACCCTCAGTCTGTTTTTTGAGATTGAGTCTTTTATGGTTTGTCTCCCTCCCAATCCCATCTTTTCATTTTTTCTTTTCCTACCTCCCCCCAAACCCCCCCACCTTGCATCTCCACTTCCTCATATCAAAGAGATCATATGATAGTTGTCTTTCTCTGATTGACTTATTTCGCTAAGCATGATACCCTCTAGTTCCATCCACTTTGTCGCAAATGGCAAGATTTCATGTCTTTTGATGGCTGCGTAGTATTCCATTGTGTATATATACCACATCTTCTTGATCCATTCATCTGTTGATGGACATCTAGGCTCTTTCCACAGTTTGGCTATTGTGGACATTGCTGCTATAAACATTTGGGTGCATGTGCCCCTTCGGAGCACCACGTTTGTATCTTTAGGATATATACCCAGGAGTGCAATTGCTGGGTCGTAGGGTAGCTCTATTTTCAGTTTTTTGAGGAACCTCCACACTGTTTTCCAGAGTGGTTGCACCAGCTTGCATTCCCACCAGCAGTGTAGGAGGGTTCCCCTCTCTCCGCATCCTCGCCAGCATCTGTCATTTCTTGACTTGTTAATTTTAGCCATTCTGACTGGTGTGAGGTGGTATCTCATTGTGGTTTTGATTTGTATTCCCCTGATGCCGAGTGATGTGGAGCACTTTTTCATGTGTCTGTTGGCCATCTGGATGTCTTCTTTGCAGAAATGTCTGTTCATGTCCTCTGCCCATTTCTTGATTGGATTATTTGTTCTTTGGATATTGAGTTTGATAAGCTCTTTATAGATTTTGGATACTAGCCCTTTATCTGATATGTGGTTTGCAAATATCTTCTCCCATTCTGTCAGTTGTCTTTTGGTTTTGTTAACTGTTTCCTTTGCTGTGCAAAAGCTTTTGATCTTGATGAAATCCCAATAGTTCATTTTTGCCCTTGCTTCCGTTGCCTTTGGCGATGTTCCTAGGAAGAAGTTGCTGCAGTTGAGGTCAAAGAGGTTGCTGCCTGCATTCTCCTCAAGGATTTTGATAGATTCCTTTCTCACACTGAAGTCCTTCATCCATTTTGAGTCTATTTTCGTGTGTGATGTAAGGAAATAGTCCAATTTCATTTTTCTGCATGTGGCTGTCCAATTTTCCCAGCACCATTTGTTGAAGAGGCTGTCTTTTTTCCATTGGATATTCTTTCCTGCTTTGTCAAAGATTAGTTGACCATAGAGTTGAGGGTCTATTTCTGGGCTCTCTATTCTGTTCCATTGATCTATATGTCTGTTTTTGTGCCAGTACCATACTGTCTTGATGATGACAGCTTTGTAATAGAGCTTGAAGTCTGGAATTGTGATGCCACCGACTTTGGCTTTGTTTTTCAATATTCCTTTGGCTATTCGAGGTCTTTTCTGGTTCCATATGAATTTTAGGATTATTTGTTCTATTTCTTAAAAAAAAATGGATGGGGTTTTGATAGGGATTGCATTAAATGTGTAGATTGCTTTAGGTAGAATAGACATTTTCACAATATTTGTTCTTCCAATCCATGAGCATGGAATATTTTTCCATTTCTTTGTGTCTTCCTCAATTTCTTTCATGAGGACTTTATAGTTTTCTGAGTATAGATTCTTTGCCTCTTTGGTTAGATTTATTCCTAGGTATCTTATGGTTTTGGGTGCAATTGTAAATGGGACTGACTCCTCAATTTCTCTTTCTTCTTTCTTGTTGTTAGTGTAAAGAAATGCGACTGATTTCTGTGCATTGACTTTATATCCTGACACTTTACTGAATTCCTGTATAAGTTCTAGCAGTTTTGGAGTGGAGGCTTTTGGGTTTTCCACATATAGTATCATATCATCTGCAAAGAGTGATAGTTTGACTTCTTCTTCGCCAATTTGGATGCCTTTAATTTCTTTTTGTTGTCTGATTGCTGAGGCTAGGACTTCTAGTACTATGTTGAACAGCAGTGGTGATAACGGACATCCCTGCCGTGTTCCTGACCTTAGCGGAAAAGCTTTCAGTTTTTCTCCATTGAGAATGATATTTGCGGTGGGTTTTTCATAGATGGCTTTGATAATATTGAGGTATGTGCCTTTTATCTCTACACTTTGAAGAGTTTTAATCAGGAAGGGATGCTGCACTTTGTCAAATGCTTTTTTGGCATCTATTGAGAGTATCATATGGTTCTTACTCTTTCTTTTATTAATGTATTGTATCACATTGATGGATTTGTGGATGTTGAACCAACCTTGCAGCCCTGGAATAAATCCCACTTGGTTGTGGTGAATAATCCTTTTAATGTACTGTTGGATCCTATTGGCCAGTATTTTGGTGAGAATTTTCGCATCTGTGTTCATCAGGGATACTGGTCTGTAATTCTCTTTTTTGGTGGGATCCTTGTCTGGTTTTGGGATCAAGGTGATGCTGGCCTCATAGAATGAGTTTGGAAGTTTTCCTTCCATTTCTATTTTTTGGAACAGTTTCAGGAGAATAGGAATTAATTCTTCTTTAAATGTTTGGTAGAATTCCCCTGGGAAGCCGTCTGGTCCTGGACTTTTGTTTGTTTGGAGATTTTTGATGACTGTTTCAATCTCCTTACTGGTTATGGGTCTGTTCAGGTTATCTATTTCTTCCTGGTTCAGTTGTGGTAGTTTATATGTCTCTAGAAATGTGTCCATTTCTTCCAGATTGTCAAATTTGTTGGCGTAGAGTTGCTCGTAGTATGTTCTTATAATTGTTTGTATTTCTTTGGTGTTGGTTGTGATCTCTCCTCTTTCATTCATGATTTTATTTATTTGCGTCCTTTCTCTTTTCTTTTGGATAAGTCTGGCCAGGGGTTTGTCAATCTTATTAATTCTTTCAAAGAACCAGCTCCTAGTTGCGTTGATTTGTTCTATTGTTTTTTTAGTTTCTATTTCATTGATTTCTGCTCTGATCTTTATGATTTCTCTTCTCCTGCTGGGTTTAGGCTTTCTTTGTTGTTCTCTCTCCAGCTCCTTTAGGTGTAGGGTTAGGTTGTGTATTTGAGACCTTTCTTGTTTCTTGAGAAAGGCTTGCACCGCTATATATTTTCCTCTCAGGACTGCCTTTGTTGTGTCCCACAGATTTTGAACCGTTGTGTTTTCATTATCATTTGTTTCCATGAATTTTTTCAATTCTTCTTTAATTTCCTGGTTGACCCATTCATTTTTTAGAAGGATGCTGTTTAGTCTCCATGTATTTGCATTCTTTCCAAATTTCCTGTGATTGAGTTCTAGCTTCAGAGCATTGTGGTCTGAAAATATGCAGGGAATGATCTCAATCTTTTGGTACCGATTGAGACCTGATTTATGACCCAGGATGTGGTCTATTCTGGAGAATGTTCCATGTGCACTAGAGAAGAATGTATATTCTGTTGCTTTGGGATGGAATGTTCTGAATATATCTGTGATGTCCATCTGGTCCAGTGTGTCATTTAAGGCCTTTATTTCCTTGTTGATCTTTTGCTTAGATGATCTGTCCATTTCAGTGAGGGGAGTGTTAAAGTCCCCTGCTATTATTGTATTACTGTCAATGTATTTCTTTGATTTTGTTATTAATTGGTTTATATAGTTGGCTGCTCCCATGTTAGGGGCATAGATATTTAAGATTGTTAGGTCTTCTTGTTGGACAGACCCTTTGAGTATGATATAGTGTCCTTCCTCATCTCTTATTAGAGACTTTGGCTTAAAATCTAATTGATCTGATATAAGGATTGCCACCCCAGCTTTCTTCTGATGTCCATTAGCATGGTACATTGTTTTCCACCCCCTCACTTTAAATCTGGAGGTGTCTTCAAGTCTAAAATGAGTTTCTTGTAGGCAGCATACTGATGGGTTTTGTTTTTTTTATCCATTCTGATACCCTGTGTCTTTTGATTGGGGCATTTAGCCTATTAACATTCAGGGTAACTATTGAGAGATATGAATTTAGTGCCATTGTATTGCCTGTAAGGTGACTGTTACTGTATATTGTCTATGTTTCTTTCTGATCTACTACTTTTAGGGTCTCTCTTTGCTTAGAGGACCCCTTTCAATATTTCCTGTAGAGCTGGTTTGGTGTTTGCAAATTCTTTCAGCTTTTGTTTGTCCTGGAAGCTCTTTATCTCTCCTTCTATTTTCAATGATAGCCTAGCCGGATATAGTATTCTTGGCTGCATGTTTTTCTCGTTTAGTGCTCTGAATATATCATGCCAGTTCTTTCTGGCCTGCCAGGTCTCTGTGGATAGGTCTGCTGCCAATCTAATGTTTTTACCCTTGTATGTTACCGACTTCTTTTCCCGGGCTGCCTTCAGGATTTTCTCTTTGTCACTAAGACTTGTAAATTTTACTATTAGGTGACGAGGTGTGGACCTATTTTTATTGATTTTGAGGGGCATTCTTAGCATCTCCTGGATTTTGATGTTTGTTCCCTTTGCCATATTAGGGAAATTCTCTCCAATAATTGTCTCCAATATACCTTCTGCTCCCCTCTCTCTTTCTTCTTCTTCTGGAATCCCAATTATTCTTATGTTGTGTCGCTTATCTCTTGAATTCCTCGTGGTCCAGTATTTGTTTGTCTCTCTTTTGCTCAGCTTCTTTATTCTCTGTCATTTGGTCTTCTATGTCACTAATTCTTTCTTCTGCCTCATTTATCCTAGCAGTGAGAGCTTCCATTTTTGATTGCACCTCATTAATAGCTTTTTTGATTTCAACTTGGTTAGATTTTAGTTCTTTTATTTCTCCAGAAAGGGCTTTTATCTCTCCGGAGAGGGTTTCTCTAATATCTTCTATGCCTTTTTCAAGCCTGGCTAGAACCTTGAGAATCGTCATTCTGAACTCTAGATCTGTCATGTTACCAATGTCCGTATTGATTAGGTCTCCAGCCTTCGGTACGGCCTCTTGTTCTTTTTTTTGAGGTGAGTTTTTCCGCCTTGTCATTATGTCCAGATAAGATTTGCTTTCTCCTGCTGTGGAATTCCGCTGTTCTTGGTGAGCGAAGTTGGTTTTGGCTGGGTTTCTTGTTGATCTTCTGGGGGAGGGGCCTGTTGTAGTGATTCTCAAGTGTCTTTGCTGCAGGCGGAATTGCACCGCCTTTGCCAGGGGCTGGGCTAAGTAATCCGCTCGGGTTTGCTTTCGGGAGCTTTTGTTCCCTGAGTGCTTTCCGTAGAGTTCCGGAGGGCGGGAGTGAAGATGGCGGCCTCCCAGTCTCCGCCCGGAGGAGCCGAGAGCTTGGGGTTCCGCTCCTTAGTGCGCCCTCAGAGTAAAGCGCCCAACCACCCCACCTCCCTGGCCTGCGGTCGCGCCGGTAGGAAAGCAGTCAATTGCTGGAACCTAGAGAAAAGCGCCCAGTCGCTTCCGTCTCCATGGCCTCCGGCTGCACTCCGAGCCCACCAGCCTGCGACCAGCACAAGGTAACCCCGGGCTTAGAGCTCACTCCTCGGCTTTGTCGCTGTAGCCAGCTTCCCTGCTCTAACACCTGCAAGCTCTGCGGCACTCAGACACCCCCGGTCCTTCTATGACCCCGCGGGACCTGGGGTTATGCTGACCCCGCCTGGGTTTCCCCCCCGTTTAGCCTCTGGAGCGGTGTCTCCCAGTGGAGCAGACTTTTAAAAGTCCCGATTTTGTGCTCCATTGCTCTGCCACTTCCCGGGAGCCGGCCCCTCCCCCCAGGGTCTCTCTTCCCATCACTTTGAATTCACTTCTCCGCACGTCCTACCTTTGAGAAAGTGATCGATTTTCTGTTTCTAGAATTGTTGCTCTTCTTCTCTTCGATTTCCCGTTGGATTTGTAGGTGTTCACAATGGTTAGATAAGCTATCTAGCTGATCTCCTGCTACCCGATGTCGTCTCAGCCTGCTACTTCTCCGCCATCTTGACTCCTCTCCACTTTTTTAGATTTTTATTTATTTGACAGAGAGAGAGATCACAAGTAGGCAGAGAGGCAGCAGAGAGAGAGGAAGGGAAGCAGGCTCCCAGCTGAGCAGAGAGCCCAATGCGGGGCTCGATCCCAGGACCCTGAGATCATGACCCGAGCTGAAGGCAGAGGCTTAACCCACTGAGCCACCCAGGTGCCCCACACAGAATACTGTTTGTAATAGAAATTTACTTGTGCCGTAAGACTAGTACTAGTTATTGACTCATTGTTTTAAATCCATGTACATATCTATATAGCAGTAAGTAGGAAACTGGAAAAGTACTGTATCCAATGCAAAAATCACTCTCCTCACAACAATAAACTCATGAAATGACGTGTGTATATACTAGAGTTGGGTTAAAATTTTAAAATATAAGAGATCCCTATGAAAATTTTATTTGCACAATTAAGTTCAGATTTTAAAAAGTGGGCCAGTAAGATATCTTTGCAAAATACAGAAATTAAAAACAAAATAAAAACAGTGAGTAAAATTTTACCATACATATTTCTATTTTTTATCTTTGCATTTTTATAGACTTGAAGTCATACTATATATAAAATTTCTGTCCTGCTTTTTTCAATTAACTTCATATTCCTTCATTACTAACAACTCTCTTATGGTTGTATAACATTACCCTCCAATAAGTATAATATTAATGTTCTGTATGGTATCTCCCAATGATGGAAGTCCAGTTGTTGGTGGGGGGAGGGGCCTTCTGGGACACAGCCCAAGACAGGGGAGTCCTCTGGCTACCTGGCCACTGATATCACCTGGTAAAGAGGTAGCCTCACTGATGCAGAGCTTAGTTCCAGAAAGTTTCACTGTCAACATGTCCTTATGTGGTAGCATGAAGCACAAAAGTAGAAAAGTAATAGGAAGCCCAGACAGAAATGAACTATCATGCCAAGTAAATTCCAGCATCTTGGATCTGCAAGCCTTGACCTCTTTCAGTGTCACCAGGAGTTCTGCCTTCCTGGCAAGAACTGCTATGGGTCAAGCAAAGCTCCATGAAGACATGATACATTTGTTTCTGCTCCGTATAGTCACTTCCAAAAACTTTTTATCTCCTTGGCTAAGGAGACAAAAACAGAAAATGAGTGGGGAGAGGTCTCTTCCTATCAATCAGCGGTCCTGGGGATGTGCTGCTGTATTTTCCTCATGCTTTCCACAGTAGCAAATAACCCTAATGACAAATATCATTCACATGATCCAATTATTCCTAAATGATAATCCTAAAAGTAACAAAATCCAAAATATGAATATTATTAGGACACTGACTTATTAACCTAGATGCTTAGATATTTATTATTTATTTTTCCTGACTTATCTAAATGAACCCTGGCTTTTATACTGAAATGAAGTAGAAGACCTGAATGTTTTCAACTTAGGAAATAAAAACCAAGTTAAAACATTTCTTAAATATTTTGTTTACCCTTGTAATTTTTCCTAGATCAATAAGTACTTTCTAATTCCTGCTAAATATGGTATTAGCTAAGTACAAAGTTAGCTTACCAACTTCAAATTCAATAGCTCCATGACCATGAATTTGAGTAAAATGTCTAAATATTATTTTTAAAATGTAGTTATAACATTAGACAATAAAATAATTATTTGTTAACATTCTTTCATCTGAATATTTTTCAATCACGTTTCAGTCAGAATATTCATATGTTAATCAAAATTGCTTCTTATTCTTTTCCTTATTTCTTTTTTTATTTGAGAGGGAGAGAGCACAAACAGGGGAGCAGCAGGCAGACAGAGAGGGAGAAGCAGGCTCCCCGCTGGGCAGAGAGCCCAAAGTGGGGCTTGATCCCAGGACTCTGGGATCATGACCTGAGCTGAAGGCAGATGCTCAACCAACTGAGCCACCCAGGCGCCCCCAAAATTATTTAATTAACTTCTTCCTTACGGTGCGTAATTCTTAAGACCTCAAGTGACAGAATGTGGTATTCCACATGAAATCAGCTCTCTGTCGATCTGAAGGTTATGCTACACCTGTGCACATATCAACCCAGAGATTTTAGCTGACTTTTCCTAATTGTGTGGTGATAAATAACATTACTAGAGCCAGAGATGACAAACCAATTTTATCTGAATTGTCAACACCTTCCTGGAATGCTGGATTAGATTTCATCTTCAGGCTCAGTAGAAAAGGGTGCTGTGACCAGTAAGATGTATGTGGAAGACTGCAACTAGTATCTGCTATCTCTGAAGGAACGCTGGGAAGCATTGTCTCACAACCAGATGATACACTGTGGAAAACTGGAGAAAGAAAAATTTACAAGTCAAGTCATTTCCTTCCCACTTTTCTTCTATCTAGAGGATGAGGTATGGAATGAGAACAGAAGCTCTAGGAAGTAAAAGGCTAGTTAATGACTAAGTTTTCTGGCCCATACCCTAAGGTATTGAATGATTTATCACTTGATAAGAGAGGAAACTTATGTCAAGAGGATGGTAAGACCACGACTAGAGTCTTGACAATCTAAATCAGAGTGGAGAGAATGAGAGAAAAAAGTCCAAATAAATGGAGATGTCATTAGGTATCACATTAAGAAAAACTTTAAGACAATAATGGAAGAGGGTCCAAGAAATTCACAAGAGAAAACAGCTGAGACAAAGCTTGGAAAGAATTCTTACAGCTACAGATACACACCAGTGTGGGGAGTAATAAGTGCAGTATTATCACAGAGAAGCAAAACGACCTCATATGAATTACCAAAACGTGTGGCATGAGACTTGCAAGTGTAATATATGGTGTAAAGGGATAAAGAGAGACAAAAGGGGAAAGAAAATACAGCACCACTTTGTGTATTTATATGGAAATTCATAAACATGCAAGAAGGATGCAGTTGTATGAAAATAAAGAGCAGAACCGATATAATGTTGTAATGGTAGACTGTTGCCTGACCGTATGAAATGAATTAATATGTGATATCTCGTGTACACATCACTGAGGAATACAGATAAAGTCTAATGGTGAAGAGGATACCAACTATTCAAAAGAAGGCCTACATCAGTTTGAATTCAGTTTTCCGTCCCTCCCAAAGGAAACGATCCAGACTCAAACAGAAAGTAGGATCAGAAAGAGGTTAAGAAACTCTTCTAATGTAGGATTCTATACCCAGATAGACATTCAACCCAGAGTGAGGGAAAATAAAGGAATTTTTAGACATACAGGGTCTCATAAATTTTACTTCCCATGCAATGCTTTCCCAGGAAACGACAAAAGAATGTGCTCCATTAAGATAAATGAGTAAACCAAGAACAGGGAAGACACAGGATCCAGGAAACTAAAGTTCCAACTCAACAAAGAGGCAAAGGGAATTTCCAAGATGCCGGGGCAGGATGGTAGCTATGTAGCCACTCCTGTGAACCATAGCACAGACTAGCACAGTGGGTCAAAAGGTGTCAGGACTCTGGGTGGAAATGGGAACTTTCAGATGATCTGATACAATGGTCTAGATGAAGATTATATTGAATGCCTGTTAGGGATTGTGGAAAGAATTAGCAACACATAGCTGGGGAGCCAGCTTCAAGGATGGTCCTGAACGATCCCCCTTGCTGGTATTCTCACCCAGGTGTGGTCCCTCACACCATACTGGAGTTTGTCTTTGTGATCAATAGCCATGGCGGAAGTGATGGCATGTCAGTTCTGAGGTTGGGTTATAAAAGGCTGCGGCTTCTATCCCAGGCACCTGCTCTCTTTTGGATCTCTTGCTCTGGGGGAAGCAAGCCGCCAGGTTGTAAGCAGCCCTACGGAGAGGTGTATATGTGAAGAATTGAAGCGTGGCCTATGGTCATCAAGGAACTCAAGCCTCTTGCCACAACCATCTCAACAACTTGGACACTTATGCTTCAGTTGAGCTGTGCATGTCTTTAGTCCCAGATGACATCTTGACTACAGCTTCACGAAAGACATTGAGCCAAAACCACAAAACTCAGCTGCTCTTGGACTCCTGGCCCTCCTAAACCAGGTGAGATAATGTTTGCCATTTTAAAAGCTGCTATGTTTTAGGGTAATTTATTAAGTAGCAACAAATAACTAATGCATATAAAAACTCAGGGACACATAAAAGCTAGGCAAATTAAAAAAACAAGGCCTTTTTAAACTTCTGAAAAAGTTATTCAGGAAAAAGAAAGTGGGGTGCCTAGACGGCTCAGTTAGTTGAGCATCCAACTCTCGATTTTGGTTCAGGTCAGGATCTTGGGGTTATGAGATTGAGCCCCAAGTTGGGCTCTGTGCTGGGCGTGGAGTCGGCTTGAGATTCTCTCTCCTCTTCTTCCTCTGCCGCCCCCCCCCAACTGTGTACATGCACTTTAATAAATAAAATCTTTTAAAAAGAACCCCTCAGGAACCCTCCTACACTGCTGGTGGGAATGCAAGCTGGTGCAACCACTCTGGAAAACAGTGTGGAGGTTCCTCAAAAAACTGAAAATAGAGCTACCCTACAACCCAGCAATTGCACTACTGGGTATATATCCTAAAGATACAAACGTGGTGCTCCGAAGGGGCACGTGCACCCGAATGTTTATAGCAGCAATGTCCACAATAGCCAAACTGTGGAAAGAGCCTAGATGTCCATCAATAGATGAATGGATCAAGAAGATGTGGTATATATACACAATGGAATACTATGCAGCCATCAAAAGACATGAAATCTTGCCATTTGCGATGACGTGGATGGAACTAGAGGGTATCATGCTTAGTGAAATAAGTCAATCGGAGAAAGACAACTATCATATGATCTCTTTGATATGAGGAAGTGGAGATGCAAGGTGGCGGGGGTTGAGGGGAGGTAGGAAAAGAAAAAATGAAAAGATGGGATTGGGAGGGAGACAAACCATAAAAGCCTCAATCTCAAGAAACAGACTGAGGGTTGCTGGGGGGAGGGGGGACGGGAGAGGGTGGTGGGGGGAAATGGACATTGGGGAGGGTATGGGCTATGATGAGTGCTGTGAAATGTGTAAACCTAGCGATTCACAGACCTGTACCCCTGGGGATAAAAATACATTATATGCTTATTAAAATAAAAAAATAAAAATAAATAAAAATAAAAATAATTTTTTAATAAAAAAAAAAAGAACCCCTCAAAAACGGAGGGGTGCCTGGGTGGCTTAGATAAGCATCTGACTTCAGCTTGGGTCATGGTCTCAGGGTCCTGGGATACTCTCTCCAGCATCCCCTCCAGGGTCCTCTCTCCTTCTCTCAAATAAATAAACAAAATCTTAAAAAAATAAAATAAAATAAAATAGAGGGGAGCCTGGGTGGCTCAGCTGATTAAGCATCTGCCTTTGGCTCAGGTCATGATCCTAGGGTCCTGGGACTGAGCCCTGCCCTGGCCTCCATGCTCAGCTGAGAGCCTGCTTCTCTCTCTCCTGCTGCTCCCCCTGCTTGTGTTCTCTGTCAAATAATACAGTCTTAAAAAAAAAAAAAGGAAGGAAGGGAGGAAGGGAAGAAGGAAAGAAACAAAGAGAAAGAGAAAGTGAGAGAGAAAGAGAAAGTAATCCATTTGGCTCAGCAGCAAACAAATTATAGAAATAATAAATTCACACTGAATACTGATTTCGCCCTAAATTATAACAACAACTATGTTGCAGACGAGAGCTAGAAATGAGCGTTTAAAAGAAAAAGAACTAGGGGCACCTTGCTAGCTCAGTGGGTAGAGCTTGCAACTCTTGATCTCCAGACTGTAAGTTTGACCCCCATGTTAGGTGTAGCGACTACTTAAAAACAAAACATAGAAAAAGAGCTAGAACTAAATCCTCTTCAACTATTATCAAAAATTCAAGATAGTGTCTAACATTTTAAGTCTAAAAGTAGCCTATAAGTTATTTCATAAATAAAGTAGTAAATTATTTTTTAAAAAACAGTAAAAGATATTAAAAAGGCTGCTTTAAGGAGAGGCCCTGAACAATGTGGAGAGGTCTGGTAATTTACTTTATTCGCCTTTTAAACCACACATGTGAATCAGTTTAATAAAATTAAAAATACAAACAGACTGTAACAAAGGACCCAATCTAAGAAAATTAAGGACAAAACGGCATATATGAGAAAGATCTCAAGCTCAATCTTAGTGAACAGGGTTATGGGATTATTAGAATCTTTCTATACAATAATAGGAGTGTAGCATCTGGAAAAAGAGAAGCTGGCAGACCTTCTAGTCTACTGCAATGAAGCAAAACCTCCAAATTTCTGTTCCCTCCTGAAAATTACACTTAGTATAATGACAGTTGAGAGTTAATAAAATTATGACAGAAAAATCCATGACTGATACGGAATCCATGACATAGAAGGCATGACCGAAAGAAATGAAGATATTAAAGCTGAAACACACTCAGGGAGACAAAGCGGCTGCTGTTAATTATTCGAAGGGCATTTTAAAAAGAATTGAAAATTTAAAAAGCAGAAGAAAAATCAGACTTATTCCTCTACTGTTTCAAGTCGGGATTAGGACCAGGAATTAGGACCTTGGAATTAGGAATACCAAGTATTTGTATACTTCTACAGGTCAGAATTAGGAACATTGGAAGTTACAATGAAACTCAGGTTTTCTTCTGAACTAGCAATTAAGGCAAATGGAACCAGGCTGCCTTATGGAAGACAATGCCTCCATTGTTAGAGATAGTCAAACCTAAAGTATACAACCACTGTTCATAGTGGCTCTTAACTTTTTCGAAGGGGCTAGAATGCTGGGAGAACCTATCTCCAATAAAAACAACAACACCACAGTGATGCACAATCACACACAATTCTGCATACACATCCAGAGTTTACTGGCCCTAAGACATACCCCGTGGACCCTAGAGTAGATGACTAGAGTATCTCCAGGTTTCCTTCGGTTTCTGTGACTCTAGCCAGGATAAGTGAAGAGTAAATGTATCATGTTCTGTCTGGTTCACGTTTCCGTCATCTATAAGTTTGTTTCAATTGTACAAGTTACCAAAACTGTGCCCATTGGATTAGCATCTATGGCGCTTTGGGGAAAGAGGAATCCTCTGCCGGGTAATTTAATTTGAAATGCATGCTCCTGGGGCACCTGGGTGGCTCAGTGGGTTAAGCCTCTGCTTTCAGCTCAGGTCATGATCCCAGGGTCCTGGGATGGAGCCCCGCATCGGGCTCTCTGCTCAGTGGGGAGCGTGCTTCCCCTTCTCTCTCTGCCTGCCTCTTTGCCTACTTGTGATCTCTCTGTCAAATAAATAAATAAAATCTTTAAAAAAAAAAAAAAGAAAGAAAGAAAGAAAGAAATGTATGCTTCTTCCTCCAGGCTGCTGTGGCCCAGATTGGAGCACACCACCTGACAAAAGAAGTGCCCACGCTGGAGTTTAGTCCCCACTCACCCATGCACAGGCCACCCTCATACAAGGCACAACCAGCTCCAAGATAACCAGCAGGCCAGAGACTGGTTATCTAGCTAAAGAGTTGAAGTATCCAAATTTTTACGAAAGTATTACAATGAATTTTACCACTGGTTGTTAAATCATAATACTTGGGGGAAAAAAAGTAAGAAAAAGAAATGCATTACCCCATTTTTACTGCCAATGAAGAAAACAGATTTTTCTCCAATTTCAAGCCCATTACCTTCACCTCCACTACTTCCATGTTTTTCCACTTCGGCTTTTGCAATTTCCCAGAGAGTTTCACTAGGAGAGGCAGAAAAACAAAATTCAGAGAATCAAAGGGAATCCTTTTAAATATTTATTTCAAGCTCAGAGATGTTTTATTTCAGTTAAATTTGTAAAACAAATCAACATTATTTCCTGGGGGATAATAAGTGGATAAAACTTCTGAGGATTAGTCATTTTCTTTGTCCTGGTTCATAGAAGAAAGCTGAAAATGATAAGCAGAGCCTTTGTCACTAGGATTTGAGGCTGCCTTATTTTGGGACTTCCAGCCAAGGTTGAAAGCTACGTGTGTTAGTTTCTCAGGCATGTAACTTAATGTACAAAGAATTCTGGATATCAACAACTTGAAAACCACCAACATCCAGGAAAATGGGAAGCATGTAAAACCAGCACACCAAACAATCTTTGTTTTCTGAAATTTTTCTTTTTTTGTTTTTAAATTATATTTCTGGCTCAAGATTCCCTGTTTTAATATATGAAATATAGTGAAAGAAAAAAATAATCTAAAATCACATTTTGAAAATCATCTTTTCATTCACCTCTCTACAAACATTTCTACTTTTTCACAAATAAGATTATGCCCTTTTTTTTAAAGTCGAAATGAAAAATGGAGTATTAAACTGAAAAAAAAATACAGACAAGATTTGAGGTGTTCCAAGCCTGACTCTGCTACTTTCTGTATATACCAACTTGGGCAAATTACCCAACCTCTCCGGATTCTTCATTCCTTTATTAATTCAACAAATATTTATTGAGCACCTAATATATGCAAGCTTCTGTGCTTTTCCCCAGGCTCACTTCTGTTTCTTCATCTCTAAAATGCCAATAAAAAAGAATACCAACCTTAAAAGATTGTCATGATTGACTGTTAAAATGTGCTAATTCATTTCATTTAGGGCTTGACCTACATATAATTATCTAAAATTACTGACAGCTTATAATAACTATTATTCAAGAAACAGGGATGAAGAAATAGGCTATAAAAGACCAATAGAGGTGTCCCTAAATGTTTACACTAAAATGTATGTGTTTATTTTACAGGTGAACCCCCTGGAACTCAGGCCACGGCTATCTGCTCTTCATTTACACAACATTCTTTCAAAATGTGATTATCTGTTTTCCAAGCTCCCAGCAGAGAGGAAAGCAGGAGGTGCCCCTGGTGGAAATTTGTAACTATAACCATAACTTTATAACTGCAACCAATTATACCTCGATGGGAAGGAAGCTGACAATTTTTCTCATTAAGGTTCATAAACTCAACAGAGATCCGGCCATGATCCACAAGGTGAGAAAAACAGATTTATCCTGCTCTGTGATGGACCCCAGAACCCCTCTAAGTCCTTATTAAGTTGTTCAGAGAAGGTTTAGGTGTGACCTAGAGGATATTAAAACTGACATCACAGAACTGAAGAGCTAAAATATATTTTACAGCCCCCCCCCCCAAAATGCATCTTACACTTTCACATAGCTTTCTCAAGTTTTTCTTATTTACTGTTGTCCTGAGCCCCTGCACAGGGAGGGGAGATGCGGAGAACCCTGAGGAAGTGGCTTTGTGGTCTAATTCACAGCCTGAACCCCTGCTTCTAGAACATTTCTTGGCCTGCAATAAATTTTTACTTAGTGAACGACTGGAGTTTAATGATCTTTAAAAAACTTAGTTTTCCACCTGGGTAACTTTTCTACCTGCTTGTGACCGAATCCATACGCTCAGGGGGTAGTTCCCAGGGATCCCTGACCATCCAGACAGCGGTTTCAAGCAGAAAAGATCCAGAATTTTCTTCCAAAGGCCGGTCCCACCTGGGCTCCTCTCTCCCTAAATATACTCCCAGCGGAGCGGCCCTCCCTCCCTTGTCCCTTCCAGGCTGGGGTGGGAAAGGGGATAAAGCCACGCTCTCGAGAGAAGCGGAAGCCGGGGGCAATCAAGGCTGCGGAAATACCTGGGCATCGTGGCTCGACCGCGCCAGCGTCGCGGGCTCAGCGTTTGAGGCCACCTTAAAACCAAGACGCCAGCGAGCTCTGAGACCAGCCGGATGGTGCGGACTCTTCAGTTGCCATGGGAGCGACGTCGCAGGCTGCGTTGCGTTGGAAAGATGGGCATCATGGGAAATGTAGTTCTCAGCGTTCCTTTTCAACTCTGGCTCAATGCCTCATCCTCTATGTGAGAGAATGAGGTGACTTGTCTGACAAACCTGGAACCTAAAAGCTCTGGGCTGGAAGTGTTCTTTTACTTAGAAAGTATTCTACTGGGGGGCGCCTGGGGGCTCGGTCGTTAAGCCTCTACCTTCGGTCCAGGTCATGATCCTGGAATCTTGGGATCCAGCCCTGCAACCCCACATCCTCCTCGCTGCTCAGCCGGAAGCTTGCTTCTCCCTCTCCCTCTCCCTGCTTGTGTTCACTCTCTTGCTGTTTCTCTCTGTCAAATAAATACATAAAATCTAAAAAGAAAGAAAGGAAGAAAGAAAGAAAAATAAATAAGTAATAATAATAATAAAATAAAATTTTAAAAGTTCAACTATATGTCAGGGAAGTCTGCTCTCTCTTCAGTGTCTTTTTCCTCCCCAGTAGCAATGCTCTGGGAATGGAGGGCGAAACAAACTCCGGAGCTGTTTTCTAGTGATTTACTAGAGGCAAAGAATATTTGTGATTTTAGTATTTTCCAAATTTCTGCTTGTTTAGTTGTTTTGGGGTTTTTGCAATAGCGCATCACTTATTAATAAATTAATAAGCCAAACGCATCTCTATGATGCTTCATTTACTTTATCTCTGAATCAATAGTTATTACTATATGCAAGAGTAATGGAGATGCTACACAGAGTATGGAATGAAGAGGGGAGAAAGACAAGGTCCCTGCACACAACTAAGTATAACAACCCAAAGAAAGCCAGTGCTTGCTACTATTATAGAGAGGTACCAAAAAAATCACATCATAAGAATAAGAAATTATTGGGGCTCCTGGGTGGCTCAGTGGGTTAAGCCTCTGCCTTCGGCTCAGGTCATGATCTCAGAGTCCTGGGATCGAGCCCCGCATCAGGCTCTCTGCTCAGTGGGGAGCCTGTTTCCCTTCCTCTCTCTCTGCCTGCCTCTCTGCCTGCTTGTGGTCTCTGTCAAATAAATAAATGAAATCTTAAAAAAAAAAAAAAGTAATTATGCCAAAGAGGGTTGTTGAAACCTTCAGGGCAAGACCGCATTTGATCTATTTTGAATGCTCGGTAGACCCAGCCTCTCTGGCCCAAGGTGTCTTGAGTATTGAAGGAGATACTCTCCTTACAACCTTCTGCAGTTTGGCTTGGTGTAATGGTGTGAAGTTCAAGAAGATGAGCTTTAGATGGACTTAGATTTCTGTTCTGACTCAGCCACACTGGCTAAGTTGCCTTCATTGCCACAGTGAGTAAATCACTCAGTATCTCTGAGCCTCAGTATCTGATCATGTAAAGCAAGGGAAATGTATGAATTTGAAATGAAATAAATATATGCGACACTTGAATTAGGTGTGCCTGACACATCGTAAGTCCTTTGTGCTTGTTATTATCATGTTGTAAGCTACTGATCAGCAACTTTGAACAAAGAAACACATCCCTGGAAATGAAACAAAAAATTTTTTTAAGGAAAGAAAAAGACATTCATGACATAAAATCTTTGGGAACAAAATCCTTCCAACACCTAGGTGCGTTTTGAAGACATAGCAGACTATGTCATGGGATGTAATGGGAGACCAATTCAATAGAGAGAGGATGATCGCAAGGGAGTTTGGTACATCTGTCACTGAATCAGCATCTAATCCCTGGAGCTAGCCTGCCTATAAGCTCACAAACTGGTGTGGGACAGAAGGTAATGAATTATAATAACTTGAGTTCTGGAACTTTTGAATTTTAATTAGGAAGCTCTGTTGATATGAATACCAAAAGTGGCTAAGCCATTTGCTTGCTATGTGCCAGGCACGGTACTAGCATCTTAAAGGTATAATTGTTTGGATAACTGGGATGGGAGGTTGAAGAAAGAAGCCCGGTAGCAAAGAAGGTAGAAGTTGTCTGGCTGGGCCCTGGTCACCAGCACTGGGTCAGAGACCAATCCGTGGATTCCGCTGATCTCATTGAGCAGATGGGTTCCCTTTTCTACCCTTATGCCTCCTGAGCCTTCATATATGGACAAAATAAGTGGCCTTCCTGGGTAGATGAAAATTGTTCTCAAGGTAGGAATATATAAAGATTTGAGCTCCCCTACTGCATCACCCCTAAAAGACTCAAGGATTTCAATAGTGGTGATACAGGAGAGGACGCCTGGGCGACTCAGTCTTTAAGCGTCTGCTTTCAGTCTGGGTCATGATCCCAGAGTCCTGGGATCAAGCCCTGCATTGGGCTCCCTGCTCAGTGGGGAACCTCTTTCTCCCTCTCCCACTCCCCCTGCTTGTGTTCCCTCTCTCGCTGTGTCTTTCTCTGTTAAATAAGTAAATAAGTAAATTCTTAAACAACAACAACAACAACAACAACAACAGTGCAGAAGAATAAAGATGTATGCAGAGTGTGTTTGGGGAATTGTGAATGGTTGAGGCAGAAGCATCTAAAGGGTCTGGTGTGGCTACGGTGGGAGAGCAACCCAGGCTGGGCGGGTAGATTGGGCTTCGTGGAGGGATCTTGCAGCCTGGATTTTACTGTGTTGGTTGTGAGAAATCAAATATGATTTTATTTGTTTGACAGAGAGAGAGATCACAAGTAGGCAGAAAGGCAGACAGGGAGAGAGGGGGAAGCGGCTCCCTGCTGAGCAGAGAGCCCGATACGGGGCTCGATCCCAGTACCCTGGGATAATGACCTGGGCTGAAGGCAGAGGCTTAATCAAATATGATTTTAAAATAGGGGTGCTCCATGACTGGATCTGAGTTTCAGTGAGGTAATTTTTTGCAGATGTTTGAAGGATGTTTTGGAGTCTGGAGGTCCGTATCTAGGCTATTAACAATAGCCCAGACAGTGACATAGTTTTCACATTTTTCCCCTTGTTTTCAAAGTTATATAAGCTTATGGTAGGAAAAACTAGTATATGGAAAAAACGAAGAGGGTAAAAGAACACACCCTAGAAACAATAACTATTAAACATTTTGGTATATTTCATTTAATCTGTCCTCTTAATAACTGGAGAGTTAATTAACATTCTGATTTTAACATGTGTTTTCCATCTCAATTTTTATTTTTTTTCCATCTCAATTTTTAAAAATCCATCATAAACACAACTTTGATGGCTGTATAATATCCCACTATACAGGTTTCTCATAATTTAAGCATTCTCCTCATTGAACTTTTTTCAAATTTTCATTCTTGAGAGAGAGAGCGAGCACACACGCTGCATGGGGGAGGGGCAGGTAAAGGAGGGGCAGAAGGAGAGGGGCTGAGAGAATCTTAAGCAGGCTCCTCGCTCAGCATGGAGCTGGACTCAGGCTTGATCTCACAACCCCTAGGTCATGACCTGAGCCAAAATCAACAGCCAGATGCTTAATCAACTGTGCCGCCCAGGTGCCCTTCATATCAAGCATTTGAAGTGGTTCAGAGAAAACACCAGAGTTGGGCCCAATAGAGCCTTTCTCTGGGATTGTTCCAACTGGGATTGGGAAACTCATGTCATTCCCCCTCTGGAGGAAATTGTCATGTTTTCTGCTGAATGAAGAAGCTGTTTTGTCAGTAAGTTCCTTGTGTATCCTGGATATTAACTCCTTTATCAGATATATGACTTGCAATTATTTTTTCCCATTCTACAGGATGCCTCTGTTGTTTCTGTTGATGTGCAGAAGTTGTGAAGTTTGGAGTTGTCCCATTTGTCTATTTTTTTTTTAACTTTGTTACCTGTGCTTTTGAAGAGTTGACTGATTTAATAAAGCCACCAATGTAATCTACCTTCAGAAAGGGATGCCAACCCCCATTCACCCACTCCTCCCACTGAGTAGATTGTTAGCAAAGTGCTGGAAGGAAGGGAACCCTGTATTCAAGTGTTGTGGTGAATATTTGTGTCTCGTTCTGGAATTATTCGCTAATGGATGTTACCCTGGTAAGCAAGTTTTTGTATCTTGACTATTACTGGACCTAGAATTACTTATAAAGGATATAATGAAGACTTCAGATTGATGTTGATTATAAATATGCCTCCAGAATCACTGTGACTATGTTTGATATAGGTAAAACTAAGTTCAACAGGTAAAATTATGGCATACAGCAAGTGTGTATTTCATCTCTTGACCCCAGCTTCCATCCAGGTCCATCCGTCTCTTCTCTATAGGACCCACCTTCTCACTTAAGTGTCCAAGAGAAGCCTGAGTCTTGGTCCCACTGGGATAAGGATGAATCTTACTTCACGTTAAATATCTATGTGTGCACTTTAATTTGCAGGGTTTTTTAAAAAAATATTTTATTTATTTATTTGACAGAGAGTGAGGGCGCACGAGTGGGGGGAAGAGCAGAGACAGGGAGAAGCAGACTCCCTGCTGAGCAGGGACACAGGCTGAATCCCAGGATCCTGAGATCATGACCTGAGCTGAAGCAAATGCTTCACCAACTTCACCAGCCAGGCGCCCCTTCATTTGGAGTTTAAAGTTGATCCTGTAGCAGTAAAATCCTTTTCTTCTTTCAGGGAAAAGAGAATAGGGAAAAGCAAGAGGAGATTCCATTTCTCCATGAACTGGTTAGCAGAGAAGCATCTCCACCTTGTTGTTCCTGCCCCTCACTTCCCTTCCCTCAGTCCCCACATTCCTGGAGCCGTTGGTCCACAGCAATCAGCCCAGAGACTCTGCACTGGAGGAGTCCGAATTCCATGGCGGCTAGGAGTCGGTGGACAGGTGAAGTGTGTTCTCGGCATCCCAGGAACACTTAAAGTCTTTGTCTAGCAAAATTAGATTATCTGTGGTGGTTAATTCTTCAGGATTATACTACAGTACAATTGGGGAAGTGCATTATTCTAGGAACCTGGCCACTACTTATTTTTTTCTTTGGGAAAAATTTCCAAACAATCTATTAATAAGCACATTTCAAACAAAAGACTCTAAGTGGCGACTAACTTTTCTTGTAAATTGAGAGTTAAATTCATTTCCCGGCTAGGACACCATTTGATTTTAAGGACACACACATAAAAAATCCAGAACATATAAAATAAATTTTTAGAACACAGTCCATTGACCCTCTTGTATGAAATAAGCTACTTATGGAACTTATTATGACATCATGGGAGAACCCCATGATTTATACATATTGTATATGTCAACATGCATACATGCATCTTAAAATTACAATTTGCCAAACAGCTTCCTTTTATATGGATAAAACAAAGCAACACCGAAGACAAAGCATGAATGCAAGAGAAGGAGGTAATAACTACCATTTTCACTAGTAGTATACCTCAGCTTTGACAATGAAAACACTAGGTACTTCTTGAAGATTGTTCAAGAGATAATGCTCAAAATGGGTTTTGTAAATCATTTATTATGATTGAAAGGGAAGAAAATGATAGGAGACAAATATTACAATTAAACATGTAACATTATTCTCTTGTAACCAATCATAATAACATACTTTGAATTTTATAAATGGCTATATAAGCAATTTCCCAGAAAATAAAATTTTCACATCAGTTACAGAAAATTGATTTCTTCCCATCAAAATATTTTATCTCTGTTCTATCAAAAATAAATGCCAAGTATAAGGTACCACCATGTGAGCTAAGCCTTCACTACTTGTTCCAATTAGAAGATCTGGAGGGGTGCGTGCTTACCAGATGGTGAACTAACTACTGCCTGAGAATAAAGTCCTCACACATATGTAAGCTCTGCCATGCCTCTGGCTTACCAGCTCATGATTATTGAACAGTTTTCTGGGAACCAAGAAACTCTGTTGTAACCCAGCCTAAAGACGCCCGAGAGTCATCCCAAACTGGTAGCCAGTTTATTCTCAAAAAACCAACTTGCTTTTGCAGTGAGTAGTTGTGGCTCAAAGGATTTAGAGGAAACAGTAAATGGAGATCTACTTCTATGTGGTTTTTTTGACCGTTTTTTTGTCATGGCCAATAAAGCCAAATCTTAGCTGAGCACTGTACTTCTTGGCTCTGCCCTTTCTAAGGATGCTAATATGAAATGGGATTATTTTCAAAAGGCTTAGTGCGACAACTGTACATTGCCATAGGGTGAAAGCAGCAAAGAAGAAAATATGAAGGCTCTGCCAACAAATTAATTCAGCAGCTAATATTTTTTTCAAATTGGTTAAAAAAGTACCACACACAAAGTGATAAATATATGTGCAAAAAATAAATACAAATTTTCTATACATAAATAAAATTAAGTATACTCATGACTACTATTGCAATTAAACAGTTTTACAATATAATTTTCATGTCTTATCACAGTTTCATTTTTATCATGAATACTAACTACTTTGTTTTGACACATCCTGGAATGAACTGCCCACTTATGTAACCTAGCAAAGTAATACATTTCTAGACTTTCTCAACTAAAATTTTACCTCCTTCAACAGAAGACTTCTCTTTTCTTTTAAAAAACATTTTGAGAATTTATGTTAAAACTGTAACGAAAAAGGCCTATGCGAGGGCAAAACGTAAGAACTGTCTTTGCTTTCAAAGATATCATCTAACAAAGTCAGGTCAAGATGACCCAGCACCAAATGCAATGAAACGTGGGCAATATTCCAGTGAACTCGGGCTCTCCAGTAATAGCCAAGGAATGTGGGGAATCACTGTCTTGTTTTGAACTTTACACTCCAGTGATCTGAAAAGGTGACAGAGTGTACTTTCTAATACCACACAGGAGGTTCTGGCTACCTAACTCCCATTTTCTCACAATGATTCACAGTGCTGGATTTAGTGCACTTGCTCTAAAAATGTACCCCTAAACAGCCTCCTGCGGCTGTTTCTAACACTGTATGCTCTACTTCTTTCCAGACCCACATCATTAATTAAGCACACATTTAATTACAGTACTTGATTTTTTGGCAGTGAGCATTTCCAAATAATCAACTAGTTTGCCAAATGAGAGTTTGGAATCTCCCTTTGCCAGAACTTTTTTTTTTTTTTTAAAGACGGGAAAAAACGACATCTTGTAAGATGTGTCTGCTGGCAAGGCACAAAGGAGGTGGGAAAAAATGACTGAATTCTAACCCGTGTAGTCTAAGAGAAAATCAGCATGTGGGCAAATTTTGTGTTTATGTTTCATTAGTCGTATTCACGTGACTATTTAAGAATCAAATGAAAGACACCCACACATTTTAAAGTTTGGAATACCAGTGTGGGGGGGCCATGCCGCCAGGTGTAAATGAACTTATTTGCAGCTGATGCAGCCATTGCCCAGAGGACAGGAGTGACTGTTTCAGCTCCCGAGCTTTTAAAGTAAAGTGGGTCCTTTAGTCGGTCTGCTACTTGACAGAAGGGGCTGGCTTCCCACCGCCCTGGCTTCCGGTCCCCGTGTCTGGGCTGAGAGCAGCGCTGGAGCAGAGAGGTGGTGAAATGTTGCCTTTTGCTGGTGGAAGTTGTTTATGTAACTGGCGATCAAAAGAGTGATTTCGAGAATCTAAAACAAGAAAAATAAAATTGTTAGTGCTCCAGAGAAGTTCTCATCACTTCCAAAAGAGTAAGGGGCTGGCCACAGGTGGTCTCCATTTGCAAATGCCCAGGCTTCCAGAATTCCCTTCTCTTCAGATTAGTGAAGTGCTTACATGTTCAGCACCATCAAGGCACTGACATATTTTCTGGCTGCTTCAACCAAAAAAAAGAATGAGTCTTAAAAAACAATCAAATTTAGTGGCAATATTAAAAAATGTGATGATAGCGCAAGTCTATTGATTATTTTAAAGCCACATCTGTGTATAAATGAATGAAGAAGTCAACTGCATCGTATCAATTTTTTTTTAAATCAGAACTTTTTTTTTTTTTAAGATTTTATTTATTTATTTGACAGAGATCGCAAGTAGGCAGAGAGGCAGGCAGAGAGAGAGAGAGGAGGAAGCAGGCTCCCTGCTGAGCAGAGAGCCCGATGCAGGGCTCGATCCCAGAACGCTGGGATCATGACCTGAGCCGAAGGCAGAGGCTTTAACCCACTGAACCACCCAGGTGCCCCCATCGTATCAATTTTTTATTTAAATAAAGTCCTGAGTATGTCTCAGTCTTCAGTGCTTACTGGCTAACTGCCTTCACGTGAATGTCTGCCATTTAAAAAAAGTTGCTGGTTCTAAAAAAAAAAGTCTTTTTTGGTTGACAATTTTAAGACAAAGTTTTAGGAAACTCAGTTTCTCATTCTTTTTATTAAAACTAGAATTACATACTAAAATGTAGCCCTTGTGTTTATGGTTTTTGCTTACAGACATTAAAAAACAAGTAACATCTTAATTATAAAACCTTACTCTTCTCACTAAGAAGTCTATAACATGAATTATCCCACGTAAATAAGATAATATGTATAGAGCACCTGACAACAACTTACATGAAGACCACTTACTTTGAACCTTCTGTATACTAGGCACTGGGCTAAAGGATTTAACAATTGCAGCATTTAATTCTTAAGCCAAAAAAAAGTAGATAGCATCATATAATTTTTTAGGTGAAGAAACCAAAGCTTAGCAAGATGAGGTAAGCCAGAATTTGGACTTAGAACTGTTTGACTAAAAGTAAATCTGTTTTCCCATCTGCAACTTAGTTTGTGCCCATACATGTTTTAGCATGGAAAAAACTAGTATAAAAAAGTTAGTAGAAAGGCTTCTACTCACCTTGGGTTTTGCCATGGCAAAAAGTAACTTCTCTGTTGGTTTGTCCTTTGAATGTGTATTGTTAATTACTATCATAAAATCATCTTGATGACCTCCAAAGGTCATTAGACTCTTGTACACATAGCTGACTATTAACCTCTTCAAAGAGAAGAAAAAGTTAATATATACTTTTCCTTTCAAAGAAAGATGAAAAATGATTAATAACATTTCCATTAAAATGCTGATATTAATGAAATTAATGTAACATTATGGGCTATCTATACTTCGCTAAAAAAGAAAAATGCTGTTATTAATTATATATAATAAAAATTATTTTCTAATATAGAATCTTATGATTCAAAATAGATAGTAATGTACTAGTTTTATGTAGCCATCATTTACCTTTGTAATTAGAATACAGTTTGATTTTGATACTAATAACTCACTGTGGAAAAAAACAGAAAATACAAAAAGAAAATAAAAAGCACCCATATCCCAGCATCCAGTGGAAAATCCCTGTTAATACTTTGTATGTGCCCTTTAAGATCTCTCTCCATATGTATCTATATTAGGTTGAAACATATGAAACTTGATTCTTTTTAAGGTAAAAAATGGTCAAATATTGGCAAATCCATATGATTCATCTTGATACACAGATTTTGATATAAACAGAAATAGTATCATGCATATTGTTTAGGATTCTGCTTCTTTTATTTATTTATTTATTTATTTATTTTTAAAGATTTTATTTATTTGACAGAGATCACAAGCAGGCAGAGAAGCAGGCAGAGAGAGAGAGAGAGAGAGAGAGGGAAGCAGGCTCCCTGCTGAGCAGAGAGCCCGATGCGGGGCTCGATCCCAGGACCCTGAGATCATGACCTGAGCCAAAGGCAGAGGCTTTAACCCACTGAGCCACCCAAGCGCCCCGGATTCTGCTTTTTTTTTTAAATGTAGTAACAAATCATGAATATCTTTTCATGACAACAAATGTCCTTGTATAACATCATTTTAAGTGATTTGATAGATAATCCTTTATTTAACCAATCTCCTACTGCAGGAGATTTAAATCATTTTTTATTTGTTACTATCTTAAATAATACTTCAGTGCATATTTTTTGATACATTTCATAACACCCAAACCTAATTATTTCTTTAGTTATACATCTCAATAACCAGAATTGCTATCTGAAAAAAGTAAGGACAATTTTGAGAATATTTCTAACCTCTCCTCTGGAAAAGTTACACCTAGTTACACTCCCAGCTCTGCAGTCTTGCTGACACTAGATACAATCATTCTTTTAAATCTCTGCCAACCTGACTAGTGAAAAGTAGAATATCACTGTTTTAAATTGAATGTATTTGATTACTACTGAAATTAACATTTAAAAATACATTTGTATTTCTTCTTTGAAGAACTTGGCTCGTTTGTCTACTGGTATGTTTATCATTTCCTTATTGTTTCGTAAGGATATTAACCCTTTGCCATATGTGCTGCAAATATTTTTCCCTTTCTGTAGCTAAGACAATTTTAGTATATGTGCTGCCGAAGCGAGCACATGTAGCTAAAACAATTTTAAAAAATCAAGAAATGTAAAGCCTATAGGTAAAGGCATCTACATATCTAATGATTTGCTGGCAAGTCTGTGAGCAGGCAATTCCAGAACTGAATCCCCACAAGCTGCAGCTGACCAGTATCCACCTCCTGGCCTCGATGTCCATCCCCCAGGATCTAGGAAACTGGCCTACTTACTTTGGGTAACTCAATACTGGTCTACAATTTTTTGTTGACTTTAGGTCACTGATTTTATAAACTATCTTCAAGTTACCCATTCAAGAAC
The DNA here is from genome assembly GCF_963455335.1 of Martes martes. Taxonomy (NCBI): domain Eukaryota; kingdom Metazoa; phylum Chordata; class Mammalia; order Carnivora; family Mustelidae; genus Martes; species Martes martes. Next base: position 63,875,837 of record NC_137896.1, read on the forward strand.
TAAAAAGCATTCAGGAAATATAAAGCCCTTCAAAAAAAATTTTTTTTTAAGCAATTATAAGGAGAGACAACCGTAACACTAAAGAATAGTTTGGTTTCCAAGAAATTCTTGGTGATCCCTGACTATAGCCGGGCATAGGAGAGCCCTTTACACCTACCAGGAGAATTGAACAAATCCTGTCTGCCGGGTTTAAAAACAAAAGAAAGAACATATGAAATAGGATAGAAAGTAAAGCAAATTTCAGATAGATATATAAACATACAGAAAGCAGTTTGACTTTATGTTTAATCACGTAAAAAGCTCTAAAATACCACATACATACAAGTGAACTGGTAAGTAATATTACAGAAAGTTACAGATATTGTTACAGAAGCACTAGGGACACCGAACTTAAACTTCGGTAAATACAGTTTCTACATTAATGTTATCTTCAAGACTTGCATTTCACAGAGGAAGCAATCTTCCTAACACTATAAATGAAGAGTCAGTTTGCAAATTCAACTGTGTTTGGAGAGTCTGGGAAGCTCATTTGGTTAAGCGTCCAACTTTTGGTTTTGGCTCAGGTCTTGATCTCAGTGTCATGAGACTGAGCCTCGAATTGGGCTCTGCGCTGAGCTCAGAGTCTTCCTGAAACTCTCTCTCTCCCTCTCCCTTTGCCCCCCGCCCCTCACCATGCACACTCTCTTTCTTTCTAAAATAAATAAACAAATGGGTAAAATCTTAAAAAAAAAAAACCTCAAAAACCAAAAACAAATACAACTGTGGTTGCCGTTAAGTCATGGTATCTTAATATTTTCTTCATAACACACTATAAAACCTGTCTGGTCTTGTTTTAAAAGATTAAATTACAATCGCAGTTGTGTTTGTAAAATGACTATTTGTTATACAGCATTAGGAAACATGTTATCTGTGGATGAGAAAAATCCTATGAAGAAAGTGGATGGTACCCGGAGCAGTGTGAAACTTAATCTTACCATGGAGTTGTACTCTAAGAGGCTTAAACCATCTTCATGGATTGCCAGCCACATGAAAGTGCTCCCGAATGCTGATGGAGTTACAGGCTGTGAAGAGGAGCAAATACACCTTATCATAAATTCTTAGCAAAATCACAGAAAACATTTTTCCGTCAAAATGCAATGCAACGTTTACAACAACAATTTCATATTAAAAATCTCTTTGGGGTGGGGAGAAAAAAAGAAGGAAATAAAACTTGGGGGGAAACAATCTCTCTTGGGGCGGAGGCAGTATCATGTAATGGAAAGAGCAGTGAATCTGTTATCAGGAGATGTGGGTCTGAGGTCCAGATCTGCCATTTATTAGCTGTGCATTTGGACAAGCTACCCGAGGCTCAATGTTCTCATCTTTAGCATGGGAACAACAATGTTTAATCTTATTTTTCTTTTATTTTAAGAGGTTAATAGTTGACAAGCTAGTAGGGTTTCTACGGTGACCAAAATCCTAATGAAACAAAAAACGCCAATGTGTTTTCTAAGGTGTGTGTAGTGCTTTACATTGGTGAAGGGTTAGGATTATAAATCCACACTTTTTTGAAAGTTTATTAAATCCGATATTCAATGACTAATAACAATAGAATAAAAAGAAAATATGAAACTGTGTGATGAATGGTAAATTTCCACTATATTTCTTACAATAAAAAAGCAATGAAATTATATTAATAAGGAGGATCTCACCACGAACCTCCAATTAATACCCATGAATGTTTTCAAGCATTTTACAATGACTGCTTAACAATAACTGAACTGAACAAGAACTGAAATTCTAACAAAAACTTAACTACTTCTCTTAAACCTTATAAAAGAAGTTGAGACTATAGGGGCACCTGGGCAGCTAGGTCAGTTAAGTGTCTGCCTTTGGCTCAGGTCATGATCTCAGGGTCCTGGGATGGACCCGCACTGGGCTCCCTGCTCAGCGGGGAGTCTGCTTCTCCCTCTGCCTCTATGCCTCACCCCCCAATGATGGATGGTGCTGAGGGTAGCATAAGAATGTGAAAGTACTTAATGGCATAGAAATGCACACTTAAAAATGGTTAAAACTGGGGGGGGGGGTCGCACCTGGGTGGCTCAGTGGGTTAAAACCTCTGCCTTCGGCTCAGGTCATGATCCCAGGGTCCTGGGATCGAGTCCCGCATCGGGCTCTCTGCTCAGCAGGGAGCCTGCTTCCCCCTCTCTCTCTGCCTGCCTCTCTGCCTACTTGTGCTCTCTATCTGTCAAATAAATAAAATCTTAAAAAAAATGGTTAAAATGGTATATTTGATGTTATATATATTTATCTCCCCTCAAAGGGATGTCCTTAAGCAAGGAGGTGTCTTCATAGCATAAAAGAAGAAAAGTGAGCAAAGAAAAGATGCTGCTCATATAACATGCAAATGCTACATATTATTTAATAATATTTCTGTGCTAAAAGCACCAAACATATGATCAAAGACGGATATTTAATATTTCTTCAAATGCTGAAATCAGAATTAAAATTCATTGCAAAATGCTGCTCTATAGTTCAAATATAGTCCTTATATTTTTAGAAGACCTATGTTCAACTCCTTGCCAATATATTAATTTTAGAGACGTTTAAGCGTACTGACGTTAATGCCCACTTACTTAGTATATAGCTTCCAGGGCCAGAAGCAAATCATTTCTTACCTTTCAATGGTATAGTCACTCATGGAAGCCGAGTACGATAGCCTAGAGTTTACGCTTCTAGTCCAAACTATCATGCGTAGATGACAAGACTGAGGTCCAAGGAGGCTAACTCACATGCCCAAAGTGGCACAGTGATTCAGCAAACATTTATTCAGTGATACTTATGTGCAAAGTGTAACAGTGAGCACGAGAGGAGGATTTCAGGGTCAGTGAGACCTGTGTACCACTTATTAGTGAGGACCACTCAAGACGTGTATCCCTTATTAGTGAGGACAGACCAAGCACGCACACAGATCGAACACAAGACCACAAGCATTTCAGGAGCCTGAGAGAGTATAAAGTGACATGGTTCAGTAGGAAGAAGCAGAATTCAAAAGTACAGTTCTTTCTGGGGTCCTGGGCTGCCCCCCTGCCCCACTGCCGGCAGGATCCACCTCTCCTTCCTCAGTGTCCCCACAGCGCTCTGTTCCTGTCCCTCTTAACCCTGTTCACCCACAGTGCTTGTTTTCCAACCTGTTGCAACATGGGACTGTGAGTTCCTAGAAGTTTGGGTATAACCCATCTGAAATCATGGGCCTCTGGATCACTAGGTACATAATGTTTGGCAAACAGAAGCCACTAAATACTAAATACTTGAGCAAACGAGTGACAGAGTGAATGGCAAATGGGTGAGAGGCTGCGTGGCTGAAGAGAAGAAAGGTAGTTGCTCTCAGCCTCCTGGCGAGCCTATGGAGTGTGAGTGACTTACGCGAGGGGCTGCGGGGGGTGGGGGGGGGAGGTAGTGGGGCAGAGGGCACAGATGGAGAAGCTGCTGACTCCCCTGCCCTTCTTAGGGTCCCTTCATTGTTTTCTTTCCATTGTTGGGAATTTCCTTACTCCCTTTTTGGAAGCCAAATCTACTACACTTGGGGGGGACTGTGGTCACTGTTTGACTTCACTGAACTGAAGAGAGTCAACTACACAGGAGGAGGTTTTCATCCAGCGTCTCCCTCCCGTCCTTTCTTACTTTTGCAAGAAACAACTTGGCCCCAAAGAATGGCCACTTCCTGGCTACTGTCAAATAAATGCGCACACAGTCAGCAACGCTGTGTCCCCGGAGAGCCATCCATCTGGTTGACAGTCGCTGGCAGAGCTGCCTAAGAAGAGAACAAAACCGAAAAGACCAAAGCAAAAACATCAGCAGTGTATCGGCCTCCCAGGCAAAGCTCTGCTTGAGTCAACTGCAGGCATGACAGGGACACCCAGGTGTCACCCAGGAGGAGCAGTTATTTTGTGGTTCCCATCTCGCCACTGTCCACCCCTTGTCCTTTTACCGAATTCTCATACTATTAGGGCTCTCGGCATGACCTAGGTTCCCCCCTTCCCCGCCCCCCGTCAGGCAAAGTTAAAAAATTTCTGCTACACTAACATCAAATCTTAGAGTAAATTAGACTACAAAGGTAACTTCTCATGGGAATAACTTTCATTTTAAAAGAAAAGTACAAGACATTGAAACCAAAGAATGGATCCTCAACGGTGGGATTTTAGGTGCTGCCACACCCTGGCTTGGAGAGATGCTGGCTGTGGAGAAGATGCCTTAAATAAAATCACATGGCAACTTCTTACTCTACATAAACCAAGACTGATCTTAAATGTTTCCATTTTGGAAAACTCACGGTGAATTGGATTTGCCTCTATTTCTCAGTTGAATCAGCTTTTCTTTATATATTCTCTAAAACCAAAATTTTAAACCAGTTGAATTTAATTAAAAATTTATATTAAAAAATCTTATGTAAGAAGATAGTTTGCTTTCATGCTAATTTGTTTCTAATGGAATACTCTAAGAGATAAAATGTTTTGGTACACTTCATAAAATTATAAACGCAGTACTGGCCATTTCCCCCTCTTTTGTTAGAACGATTAATTTGGGCAAGAATGAATGAGATCAAATGAAAAGGAGATCTTCTAAATTAAGGTAAAAGCTTTTTCCTTAAAAAAAACTTTAAATACAGATTCTCAAGTTTCTAGGCCCATCTTAAATGAAAAGATCTATAACCTCTTGGGATTCAACAGCATTAAAAAATCTTAAGAAAACTGTCATGTAAAATAATTTTCATCTTTAAAATTTGAACAGAAGAATCCCCAAAAGCCCAGCATAAAGAGTCACGAGTAGTTCCTTACCTTAACTGCTCTTCAGAAGAGCCGTCTCTGTATCTTTTAGGATAAAATTTTTCTATGACTTGTTTTAGAGTTTGATTTGTTTTGCACTGATTAGTAACATGCCCTGCTGGAGTTGAAAAGGGCCTTTCAAAATCTCCGATCTCCACCTAATTGGAAATCCAAAGAGAAAATACAGGCTATTAAAGAGTTTTTTTTAAAAATCAGGTTTATTCTTCTAAACATTCTTTATAATATAATATATAAATCTATTTGTCACGATTGAGTGATTATGGAATTCAAAACCATACATAAGTATAATTAATAAAATCTAAATGGCATTTGAATTCTAATTTTGAAAAAAAATCTGTAATTCAAACATTTCCACTCCATTTCTATGCAAACCACTCTTAGTTAATGTTGTCACCTAGTAGCATTTCCTAATGGCCACTAATATTATTACCCATAATGGCAGAGGACAATTTTTCATTTTTAAGGTACTATTTAAATCGCTAATAACAAGGCAAAATGGAGGCTAAAAATAAAAGACAAAAAATATTTTAAAGCTATGAGAAATCTCAAAAAGTATTATTTACACTTCCTAAGGGTCTCTATTGAATATAATGGAGTAAGAACTATATTCCCATTACTTTCCTCCTAGATTTTCTGCATAAATCATTCTGTATCCATCCCCTTATTCTGTTATTCTGGGACTAGAGCCCTCTATTCCTCTTTCTCCCTGAATGAAAGAATGTTCAATCATTATCTTTATTAGCGAGGTTAAACAGATGCCATTCTCCACCTACCCATCCGTCTCTCCATCCACTCATCCACCCACTCATTCATCCAAACCTATGATGAGTCTCCGTGACGTGTCAGGCGTTGTAGTAGGTGAGGTGAGGTTAAGAAAAAAGAAAACAAAAACAGCTGAGCACAGTTTCTACCCTCATGGAGTTTATGGCCTAGTAGAGGAGACTGAACTTGTTTCTACTTCTAATGACTTGTGTCACGTGCCTTACATAGGGTACCAAAGAGGGCTCCAGGAGGGAGTTGGAATGGGGCATTCAGATGACTATCCTACTGAACATCCAGATCCTCATGCACAGCACTCCCCAACAAGCAGATGGAGGGATCCTTCCAGACTTGGCGGCGTCTCCATCTTGAGAGAGCCCTCTGCCTCCAGGTAAGCGGTTAGCACAACCAGCCTCTGAGACTCTGACCCTGTGGCTTCTCTTTTCTAGCTCTTAGTCTGACCCACTGCGGTCTAAATTCCTCATTTGAGCTTTGTCCTTACAGTGTATTCTAGCTCTCTAGGTCTCTGACCCAGTTTCTTACTTGTTGGTTTCTTGGCTTGGCCCTGCTGGTCAGCTCTCATCCCCATCTCCTACCTCCTTCCCTAATTTCCTCACACCAAATACAAGCTGTCCATCTGCTGTTTAAACATACTAAAATCCTTCCCCCAGAGCAAGCTTCTAACTGTCCTCACCGACCACCAGATCATACTCAGTACAGCTCCCTGTGAAACCTAAAAGCAAAATGTCACCCCCCGGGAGATGGCAGTTGGACAAACAATCATTACAAAAATTGGCCATTCAAGGCCATTCAAGGCTTCCTCTTAAGGAGGAAGCTCAGAGTCCCCTCTCTGGCACCTGGCATACTGTGTGGCTTAGAATGAGCACATACGTGTTTGCAGAACAACAGAAAAGCAGCTCAGGGGATTCCCAATATGACTCACCTCAACATTACGCCCTACCAGACACTATGTACAATGATTCACGGTTAGCTCCAAGAATTTCCCAAGATGGAGAATATCAACAAGGACCTACAGATATTCAAATCTACAACAGGAATAACTTTTCCTCTACAGATCTCAGATGAGTACATTTCATTTGTCTTCACAAAGACTACTCTGAGGAAAAGGGAAAGAGGTATTACCTAAATTTCCTTTCCTGGATGGAGAAATTATACTTTTTAGTTAGTAACATATTTAGAATTTTCTAGGTATACCTATAGTCTTACCTCTCTACTCCTTCCTCTAGTTCATCTAAAACATGTTATAAGTCTATGTCTCCAAAGTATATTATAATTTTTCTTGGAGAAACTTCCTGACAAAATTAAAAGTTGAAATAAGAAGACTAACTTAAATTTTAGCGAAAATGAGAGTGATTTTAACAGAGACTCTGTGATTTTAGAGGACTAGGGACTAGAATGACAAGTGATAGGAAATCATACCTAATCCTAACACCAGGAAAATATGTGGCCTATTTTTCTTTTCTTCAGCTTTTCATCACTTGCAAAAAAAAGAGAACCCTTAGCGTAGCACGGATGCTTTAAATTTTGGATGAACATAAACTTGTTACAAAAGTGAACTAAACAATCAACTATTCATTCAACCAATGGAGAATGGACTACGTGTAAGGCACTGTGCTAGGTACAAAGATGAACAGGGACAGCCCTTTCTCTCAGGGAGTCTACAGTCAGTGGTACAAAGCCAAAACAAATCAATAATAATAAGCCAGTGAGGTAAAGACAGTACTGTGCAGGACAGGACAAAACCCCCAAGACTTCAGGAAGGTTTCCTGGAATAAGTGACACCCAAGATGAGAATGAAAGGTTACACTGAAATTAACAAGTGAAGGAATAGGGATAGAGATGTTCCAGGGCAGAGCACACAAACAGGTAAACATAAGAGGTAAGAAAAAGTGAGCTGAATGCAAGTCAGGGAATTGTGCAGGGAACCATAGTTTATGCTTTGTTGGAGCATAAATTTCAAGGCAGGGAATATTAACAGATGATGCGGGAGAGGTAGGCAGAGTCTAGAGACAGATGTCCTTCTGTGTAAATGAGGGAATGAGAGAGCTGGCTAGATTCATGTGTTTGTTATATCTCCACTCCAGTTCCTAGTGCTGCCACACAAACCACCACAGCACAGCTTCCAGTCCCGGGCCTTAAGAAAATGGCAGCCTCCGGGGCACCTGGGTGGCTCCAGTGGGTTAAGCCTCTGCCTTCAGCTCAGGTCATGATCTCAGGGTCCTGGGATGGAGCCCCACATTGGGCTCTCTGCTGAGCGGAGAGCCTGCTTCCCCCCCTCTCTCCCTGCTTTCTGCTCTTCCTGCTTGTGATCTCTCTCCCTCTGTCAAATAAATAAATAAAATCTTAAAAAAAAAAAAAAAAGAAAATAGCAGCCTCCATTCCTTGTCTCTCTTTTGGGACGTTGCTTTGCCATCCAACCGCCATTCTGTGAGGAAGCACACACAGCCCCATGAAGAAGCCATGTGCAGGTGTTGTTGCCGACAGCCTCAGGAGAAGTCCCAGCTAATAGCTGGCATCAGACACCCGCTGTGTATATGGACGAGTCTTCATTAACATGGGTGGACTCCAGCCTGCAGCCACAGAGTCGCAGCTGGCCTTCGAGGGAGTTTTGTTTTTTTTTTTACTGCAGCACAGACAAGCTGTCCTTATTCATCTCGGCCCAAACTACTATTTTAAGTGATGGAGTCTTGGAGTCATTGCTTATGCAGCAATAGATAGCTGAAATGATCTCTCTAGCATCTGAGTGGAGGACAAATCTGTGGGGCACCAGACCAGAGAAAGGCTCACAAGTTAGAAGTCTGCCACAGGAGGGCTGGTAGGACACGATGGTGGTCCAAACTTAAAATGGGTGGGACGCTGTGCCCTGTGGGACCAGGTGAAAAGAAGGGCAGTCAGAGAGGATGCTTGGACTCGAAGCTTGCATGGGGGGCTGTGCAGAGACAGTAGCACAGTGAAGACACAGAATGTGAAGGAAAAGGGGAGAAGATAATTAGTTCAGTTTTTGCTATGTTGAATTTAAGGAGCCCATGAAAGAAGTGAACTATAGAGAAAAGATTTGGGTATCAATGACAGCTGGTAGATAAAGAGATGTCCTGGGATGGTGTGCAAAGTGCAAGGACCAAAAACCGTGGGGAATCTAAGCCTTTGTCTCAATGATGTATCATAAAGTTGGCTTAACATTTTTCTTTAATTAACCTCTGCACAGACTCAGGTGCAGTGGAGACTGTCAGTTGCCTCTAATGACTATTCTCTCCTTCTTTCTGAGTAATAAAAACCTTGACTTTAGCTGTGCTCCTTGCCACCCAGCTAAGACCACATTTGCTCATCTCCCTTGCAGGCTGGCAAGGCCATATGACCAAGTTTCGACCAGGGAGACGCAAATGCAAGTGTTCTATGTAACTTCCAGAAAGTTTCTCAAAGACGGGAAGGCACGCCCTGCTTCAGCTCTTCCTCCATCATGATGCCTGGAACACTGATGTAATAGCTGGAGCTCTAGTAGCTCTCCAGGACCATGAAGAGGACATGCTATGGAAAGACGGATGGAGAGCAAGGATAAAGTCCATGCTTCTGATGACTCTGTTGAGATGCCAGCATGCCTATCTCTTTGATAGGCATTTGAGAGACAAATATACTTCTATTTGGATTAAGTCATTATTAATTTCTGTGTGTGTGTTTATAAAATTCTGAACTTAATCCTATTATTACAATAGGTAAACCAGAGACAGTGCTCTAGCCTTTTCAAAGACTGGTTCTTATTAGATTATTGAATGATTTCAGCACGGCACCCTCAGCCCTGCAGCTCTGCACTCAAACTCCATTATTAAATGCACAGCCCAGAGGGATCCTTTCAAGGTAATTAAGAAACTAGGTTCCATGAGGAATACTGTCTCCGTATTCAGCAATTCTGAGCCAAACTGCAATTACAATGCCCGTAAGTTTTAAAGTGTCTATCATAGCCGGGTGAATTTAAAAAATTACAAGATATATTGTTTTGCTACATTTAAATCAATGTAGAAATTAGTATCTTACCTTAACTAAATATGACTCTATATAACACAGAACTTACCTGAGCTAAAAGAGCCGCCATTTCTAATGCCAGGTCCTTGTTCAGAGGAAAAAGTCCATTTATTATTTGATCATTTGTCTGATACATTAACAGCAACTTTTCTCTATCAGTCTCTCCACGAGCTTGCACTGAGAAATACAGTCTAAAAAAAAGCAAAATTTTTCATTAAATGGTATTCTTACAAAGGAAGAAAGTCAAGATGAATCCAGAGGACTGATAAGGGGTTATTCTAACGTAGTTCCCCAAGTGATACAAACTTAGACCATTACTATTTGTCAGTAATCTCTGTGTCTGTTTCATGCAACATTTTCGAAGAGGAAAAGCTGCTTTGAGGTTGAGGGATGCTTCTATGCCATTTTTTTTTTATGCCCTAAAACACCAAATCATTAGATTCTCCTCGTTGCCATACTTTACTACAGAGTGTCAGCAAAAGAGAGATTTAGATCCAGGATGTTCTAGGTGTGTGCCCAATTGGCTACAAGTGGATTTTAGCCCTTTGTCGCCCTATATGCCTGCAGGAGAGGGCACAATGGCATCAGTTATAACATCTCTTGCTCTAATTATTTCCATTGGCAGGGACTGAAAGGATGGCAGGTCAGAATCTCAGGGAAGCATGGTAAGTGTACTCTGAAAAGCCCTTCCTTCTCATGATTCTGATAATTCTTCTCACCCACCACATTTAGGAATCACTGGCCAGGCAGTCATTCAGCATGGTCTCTGGAAAAAACAAATCCTAAGCCCTCCTCATCTGTGACTCCGTGATGACAAATTGTTAACTCATAGAAGACAATGGCTGGCAACAGAAACAGATTCTAAATTCAACACGATCAGCAAAGTGATATAAAACCAAGAGAATAAAGTTTAAGATGAAAGCCCTCTCTGTTTGGCATAGTTTATATCTCCACTTGAAGTTAAGAACTATGTCTTACATCAGCCACAGCAACTTCTTTCAAGACATGTCTCCAAAGGCAAAGGAAACAAAAGCGAAAATGAACTTTTGGAACTTCATCAAGATAAAAAGCTTCTGCACAGCAAAGGAAACAGTCAACAGAACAAAGAGGCAACCTACGGAATGGGAGAAGCATTTGCAAATGACACTGCAGACAAAGGGCTGATATCCAAGATCTGTAAAGAATTCCTCAAACTCAATACCCCAAAAACAAATGATCATATCAAAAAATGGGCAGAAGACATGAACAGACATTTCTCAAAAGAAGATATACAAATGGCTAACAGACACATGAAAAAATGTTCATCATCATTAGCCACCAGGGAAATTCAAGTCAAAACCATATTCAGATACCACTTTACACCAGTTAGAATGGCCAAAATTAACAGGACAGGACAGGAAACAACAAGTGTTGGAGAGGATGGGGAGAAAGAGGAACCCTTTTACACTGTTGGTGGGAATGCAAGTTGGTGCAGCTACTTTGGAAAACGGTGTGGAGATTCCTCAAAAAATTAAAAATAGAGGTACGCTATGACTGACCCTGCAATTGCATTACTGGGTATTTACCCCAAAGATACAGAGGTAGTGAAAAGAAGGGCCATCTGTAGCCTAATGTTCATAGCAGCAATGGCCACAATCGCCAAACTGTGGAAAGAGCCAAGATGCCCTTCAAGAGATGAATGGATAAAGAAAATATAGTACAAATATATAATGGAATATTATGCAGCCATCAGAAAGGATGAATACCCAAGTTTTGTATCAACATGGATGGGACTGGAGTCAAGCAGAGAAAGTCAATTATCATATGGTTTCATATGAATTGGGGTAAATCAGAGGGGGAGATGAAGCATGAGAGACTGTGGACTCCAAGAAACAAACTGAGGGTTTTGGAGGGGAGGGGGTGAGAGGATGGGTGAGCCTAATGGTGGGTATTAAGGAGGGCACAGATTGCATGGAGCACTGGGTGGGGTGCATAAACAATGAATCTTGGAACACTGAAAAAATAAAATTAAGATGTTAAGAAAATACACACACACACACACACACACACACACACACACACACACGAACTATGTCTTACCCATCACTGCAATCCATTTGGGTTTCACTAAGTTCTTAACGAAAATTTGAATTAATACTATAGCTAGGAGGGGGGAAAGAACCAAATGTGCAAATGGCTACAGGCAAGAAGAGCTAAAGTGCATTTTCTATTCTTTCTGGCATGCCTAGAAAATGGAATCTGGGAAGGGGAAATGGAGCTCTATGGGAAAAAAGGAAAAAAAGAATCCCGGACATGCCTAGAGGAAGGCCACATGAAGAAGGACTTGGACAGAATGTGAAGAGGAACCAGAGAGTCACAAAAATGATCCAGAGTCAGAAACTCAAATCCACGGTCTTGAACAGACAAGGTGCCAGCAGAATGTGATGTGAGTGTCTCCAATATCACCAGCTTCCAGGCATCCTCAGCCCTAAAGGGGCCTGCAGCAGAGGAAGTGGGCTTCTGTCCTGCAGGCAGGGCCCAGGTCAGACAGCAGGGGCACTTGCAAATGTCTACCTCCTCACTTGACACCAGGAAGTGGAATGCTGTGGGATGGAAATGTCATCACTACGAGGCCCAGTTCCGCTACGTCAACGTGGAAGGGCTCTCAGCACTGCTGACGGACCCTTTGTTTGCCTCCAACTGGCTCCATATTTCATTCCTAGGAGCATGTATTTCCTGCTGTCGTCTTTCTCCTCCTCTTGTTCACTTCCTTCCTTCATTCTCCATTTACCTTCCCTTCCCATGGCACTACTGAACAGTAGTCGTGACCCCCCCCTTGTCTGCTGCCTCTATAGTGACCACCTCAAGTCATCTGCTCAGAAGACACCATTCTGCAAAGCCCTTCTTCCATATTCCCACAGTGTCCTGCACATAAATACGCACGTTATATTCATAGTAAGAGCCAATATGGATGGGAATTTACTGTGTGGCTGGCTCCAATCCGGATTTACATTTGCCCAACTTAGTCCTTCAGAAACCCCAGAGGTAGATCCTGTTTGCATTTCCATTTCATGTAGATGGTATCTGAGGCACAGAGATGGTAAGCGACTAGCTCAAGGCCACACAGTGAGTAGGACAGCCAGGATTGTAACCCAGGTGGTGTCTCTCCAGAGCCCCTGTTCTTCACTTCTCTGCTCTAGTGTTCCTGTTACAGGATTGATTACATCGCCAAGATTTCATGTCTGTCTGTCTCTCCCTGTAAGCTGTAAGATTCTGAAGAGTAGGGGAGTTCTTTTCACCTTTGAGTCCCCCAGGGCTTCGACAGGGCCTGGACCTGGTGCACAGTGCTCCAGAAAAATAACAGTCACAAAGGACTACTGAAAATAACTTCTATTTTGTAGGATGGGGGAGGTAGAAAGAGTTGTCTTCTTCCGAGAAGAACCCTTGCCAGTTTTGTTTTGTGAAAAACGTGTCTTGACTTTGGCGGTTTCAAACACACACTAAGAAACAAAACCGAGTAAGCAGCTTAAACATAAACAGAATTTAAACATTAGTTTCCAAGTGGCTGCCTATGAAAACAAGTTCAAGTGCTATTAATTGGAACTTGAACCTCTAAATCTAAATAATTAAAATTCCATTAACTTACTAAATATTAAATACAAATTCCATGATAGAGAGCTGGTGTCCAGTTTCGCTTATTACAGTGCTGCTTGACAGATGGAGACTCAAGTCCTTGGCCGCATGATAGGTCACAGCCCGTTCCCCTCCTCAATGTGTCACTGGAAATTAGGACTCATTGTCTAAGCTATTTATACATACATGCAAAGTGTGACCATATTCAGAAACATAGTACACTCTCAGAGCTGTGGCTACCCAGCCATTTCAAACCTGTGTTAAAAATTAAACCTTTTGGTTGAGTTGTTTTCTCCTAATGTCAAAGATATTGTCATGGGGCTTTTTTTTTTTTTTTTTTTTTGACAAGGCAATCTTTATTATGCGTTATTCAAAACTCTCTTTGTCCTTTCTAATGGCATTTGCTAGACTTGGAGCATTATTCTTATCTGTGTTTCAGAATACCTTTCTCCATTTCATCCAAATTCGATTTGGGTTCCAACCACAGCCATCACAGACAGAATTAGCATGTATTAAGCATTTGTAAATTATGATCAGGAGTTGTCTAAGACATGGAAAGAATTCCATTTAGTTCCAACAAAATGTCAAATTCCTGAACCTCTCTCCATATTGACAGATGGGGGGTCAGGTCCAAGAGTTGGCTTTCTTCCACAAAAGGTAAGATTGAAAGGCAGAGCAGCAATGGGGACCTCCAGGTCAGTGCTTCTCAGAACTCAGCACACGCAAGAATAGCCTGGAAAATTGTTAAAACGGAGATTCCTTGTGCCCAGAGATTCTGCTGGACTCAGTAGGCCTGAAGTGGGCCTAATAATTTGCATTTCTTTTTTTTCAAAGATGTATTTATTTATTTATTTATTTGGGGGGTGGGGGGAAGCGGGGGAGGAGCAGAGAGAGGGGGACAGGCAGACTCCACGCTGAGCGCAGAGCTCCACGCCAGGTTTGATCCCAGGACTCTGAGATCATGACCTGAGCCAAAATCACGAGTCAGACACTTAACCCACTGAGCCACAGAGGTGCCTCTAATTTGCACTTCTAATGTATTTCTACGGAATCCTGAAGCTGTAAGTCCAGGCCCGCACTTTGTGCTCCGCTCCAGCAATCATAGAACAAAACCATCTGGAAGGTCCAAGTCTTCCAGCCTGCTGTCCCTGCCCGTCACCAAAGGAGCACAGATAAAGGCTACCATCAGTGGATGCAGGTTCCTCCAGGTGCAGAGCCTACTAGATTTCCATTATTTAAGTCATCCTGCTTATCTCCAGGAAGCATGATTTTAAAAACCTTAGATACCAAAGCTTAACCATCACCTTCTTATTACTGAGAATCCTTGCAAATCACCACAGTTCATGAGCCCCTGTATAAAGAAGCTCCAATGGCTCATGACCACCATTTATTCAGATCAAAGGAAACGGTTCAAACATTCAAACAGTGGGTGGCCTTTAATGGCTGGCTGTCTGACAAGAGGCCACAATATGAATGCACCATATTTGTTTAACTATTCCCCTACTAATAAACATGTGGAGTCCCTCCCAACACTTACTTTTCACTGTTATAAAATACACGGCAAAGAAGATACTGGGATGTACTATAATACTCTCAATCACATACGTGGGTATTTGTGTGGGGCAGATCATTAGAAAAAGAAATCCCCAACTGGATCAAGGCTATCCGACTCCTTAGGTTATGCAGTGTCTTTACTTCTTACACTCCAGTTTTAGGCCTATGAACACCTTCCAAAAGTTGACCTCTGAAAGGAGTGACTCTTAAATCAGTCATTTCATCAGTAATTCTCTGGTCTCATATCTTAGATGTCTTATTTTATGGAGTACAAGATCCACATAAAAATCAGCAAAATACCTTTTTTTTTTTGTACAGTTAATGTCACCTGGTCAGTGAACACTTTTTACTAAGTACTACCTTCTGCTAATACATGGAAGAAAAGAAGATATTTGAAAAAACAGAAACAAAGAAAATCTGGTTTCTGATCATATACCAAAGTATATTAAAAATGTATCTGTTGGGAAGATATGTGCTCCAGGCTCACTGGATTTTTCCGAGTTCTTGAAATCCTCTGAGCAACTTCCCTCTAAAGGCTCTGGAATGCCCTTTTCTATTCATTTCCACGGTCCACTTTCAGCTGTTTTCTGACCCTGGCATGAGCATTATTCCCTCAAAAAGGCTCGTGATGCCTCTAGCCTGGGTCAGGCTTTTTCCTACGTGCTCTTCTAGAACCAAACTCTTTTCTGTCAGAGAACTTAATGTGTAATTACGTGTTCATTAGAATTACTAGCCTGTAAATTCAAAAGTTCAGGGACTGTGTCTGTGTCTGCTTTTGTTACCATTTTATCCAGAGCATCTCGCTGAGTGCCTGGCTCATAGCTGAAGTTCAATAATTACAGAGAGAGAAAGAGAGAATATGAAAGAATGAGAATATGAATATGTGACTTCTAAAAGACTTGAATTATTTCCTTTCTTTTTTTAAGTTTGGTTTATTTTATTATCTTTTAAAGAATTTATTTATTTATTTGACAGAGAAGAGAGAGAGAGAGTGCACAAGCAGGGGGAGTGGCAGGCAGAAAGAGAGGGAGAAGCAGGCTCCCCACGGAGCAGGGACCCTGGGATCCTGACCTGAGCGTAAGGGACATGCTTAACTGACTGAGCCACCCAGGCACCCAGGTTTTGTTTATTTAAGTAATCTCTGTGCCCAACATGGGGCTCAAGCTGATGACCCGGAGATCAAGAGCCACTTGCTCTTCTGAGCCAGCCAGGTGCCCCCAGAAATATTTCTTCCTACTACAGATCTTCAGTAGGGTATTTGAGTATTTAGTCTTCATGAAAAATGTAATGCAGAAGAAATTTTTGAAAGTGAAAAAAATTCACCCGTGTAGCGACCACCTTAAGAGAGCAGCTATTCTTTCTTATACCTTTTTCCTAATCTTTGTCCAAATCCATATTTTTATGAAATATACCCATTCATGACTTGAAGAGACTAGAACTAGAACCAAATTTTATGCGACAGTTTCTTCTTAGAGAAGTAAGAAGTTTCTTTTATAGAAGAACAAACAAATAAATGCTGTAACTGGCAAGATTATTCAATAGGAAACCACTGGTGCATGGTTCTAGCATAACAGTACACCCACTCTTTGCTGTTTGGATACAGCATTACACACCTGTTTGTTTTTTAAGATTTTATTTATTTCTTTGATAGAGAAATCACAAGTAGGCAGGCAGAGAGAGAGAGGGGGAAACAGGCTCCCCGCTGAGCAGAGAGCCCGATTCGGGGCTCGATACCAGGACCCTGTGATCACGACCTGAGCCGAAGGCAGACGCTTTAACCCACTGAGCAACCCAGGCGCCCCTACACACCTGTTTTTATAAGTTAGTCGAACAGTTCTCGTACCTTCCCATTTCCCAGGTTGCTGTTCTTTGGAGGCCTGCTCCCATTTAGAAATAATGTCACATATCTAGAAGACAAGTGGAAAAATGGAAATTTAGAGCAATTCTCAAATCAGCATTTTTTGAAGACAAGCATGTCTGCACACTGAAAAATTTCCAATCAACATGGGCAAACCAGACATACTGAAGTCTTTTGTTTTAAGCTTCTGTGCACTCCTGGTTTTAGACTTAATTATAAATTGCTCTTTGGTCCACTTATCCTCTTGGACACCCATTAACTTTGGACTGTGGCCATGAATTTTTTACTCAAAAAGGAATCTTAATGAAAGACCGCATGAGACTGAAAACAAGACTATTCCAGGAATTTTTTCATAATTTAGTCACTGAAGAAGCAACATTTCCACCTTCTGAGTTTCTAAAGACTGGAATTACTAAGTTATCTGGATAACTGAAGTTATCTTAAAAAACCTGAAATATAATCTTAAGATTCTTTCATTGGGAAAGAAAAAAAAATCTTCAGGTATCAAATAAATGTTTGCTTGTTTTTTTTAACAGGTCATCTAGAGAATTATAAATAAAAGCTTTCAAAAATATGTGGTAAGCAGTTACTCAGCAAAGCCCCCAGCATTTACTCAGCTCAAGTCAACCAAAAAGACTAGCTTATCTTATTGACTAATTATTAACAATAGCGCTCTAGGAATGTGTGTGTCAAAAATTTACATTTTAATATGTTGAACTGAATAGGATATACCTGGCGCTGGGGAGAAAAGACACTTCTTTATCTAGATTTCTCAAAATGCAGCCACATATGCAGGGGGGTAGGGGGAAGGGAGGTGGGTAGCACACCTAGGAAACAACATTCTTAATGAGCTTCAATAGTGTTCTGTGTAACCCCTTCCAGCCCCAACAGGCTGATCTGCAAGGGAAGCTGGGCTTTGGTAGTTCAACATAAAGCACTGACCTTTCATGTCCTCTAAACCTGTGGGATCTATTACTTTTGATCCTATTCCTTCTCCTATTCTGCCTCAATTCCTTCATCTTCAAATCACAGAAATACCTTCACCTCAACTACAAGGGTCTTATTCCCAAAAGCAATCAAGGACCATATCATGTAAGGAAAGGGCCCAGACCCAGTTCTAGTTGTGTGATTGGGTGTAAACCGGCTATTGCTTTCTCATTGGCAAATAAGAGGGCTATTTCTGTAAGGTTCCTATGGTTCTGTATCCTGTATTTCCCTTACCATTGCTAGATGGAAACTTTATTAAAGTCATTTGACCATGACCTAGAAAAGATTTTTTTAAAAATCTTCCAGTTGTCCATCTCTGTTCATGATTTTCCTTGTGTTTGCAATCCCCTCTTTATTTCCACAGGTCCATTTTCCAGCCATCCTTCGAAGTCCGGTTCAGCTCCTCCCTATTTTCCAGCACTGAACTTAATCTCTCTGTCTGTGGAACATTCCCAGGACTCTTGAATCATTTGTCACTTTCAGTTCTGGCTTAAGTTTTTCAGCGTATATGGCTGCTCTTCCCCAAAGAAAATTATAAGTTCACCGTGGACAGGGACTACTTCTGGTCCTTCTTTGCATTCCCCACAAGGTCCAGCCCAGCTCCTATGATGGGTAAATAAGTACTGCCTCGTGAATAATGAATATAATAAAAACGATTCTATTAGAGTGTCCGTACCTCTTCTCTTATTATCCTACTAGTTAGAGTAGTATTCTTATTATCTCTCTCCTGTCTTAAAACGGAGCATGTGTGTGTGCAGATTGCGTTAAAGCATTCTATGTTTTTAGCAATTTTTTTTATTGTGCAGATTAGGTAACTTAAAATTTTTGAGACCTCCTGAACTAATTTTTTGCAAATAGCAAAAGGTAGCTTCTTTGCTGTTTGCTGGGTCTGCTTTCTTAAAAGGAGTTGGCTTCACCTTAATGTTTCCTTGAAGACAATGCTCTAAATCCCTGCCAGAAGGATCGTCCGTGAATAATGCAAAGCCAGACTGTGTTGGCTTCCTCATTCCTGTGTCCTGGTTCAAAGTGTTCAAAAATTCTTCCACTGTGGTAGATGCATCAAATCCAACTACCTACGCAGAAATAACAAAGTTGTTTTCTTAATTAAAAACTGCGTACATTTCAAACTTAAATTTCAAGAAGGATTTCAGGGGGGAAACAGGGCACATTTGACGCATGATTAATGATAACATGTATTTATCTAGGTGCTTTAACTTCTCCCATACCAAAGCTCCACTGGAGAAAATTAATGTCACCTTAATTGCTAGGTTGCTGTAAGAATTCAGAAATCTTGGCTTCAGCCAACAGACATGAATTAAAAAAACCAAGATCATTTGACAGCCATAAACATCTTGCAGAGATATCATGCCTACCCATTAAAAGCAAAGCAAGAACTACAGTACAATATGCAATCTTTAAGCTAATGGAAAAAAGTAAACAAGAAATATACTTAAACAGTCATGAGGATATAAAAAGGAGCATAGGGAACATAGTCAATAATCTTGTAATCATTTTGTATGGTGACAAATGGTAACCAGACTTATCTTTCTGATCATTTCGTAATGTATATAAATGTAGGATCACTGCGTGGTACACCTGAAAGTAGTGTTAACATTGTGTGTCAACACTTCAATTTAAAATGAATAAATAAATAAAAATAAATAATGTTTGTTTCTTTAATATGCAGTTACATATCTGAACTCTGTGATAAAAAGCTATGGCTGCAAAGATTAGCTGCCAGCTTTGGAACATGTTTGCTTCAGTTAAAAAGTGAACATCTAGGGGCACCTGGGTGGCTCAGCCAGTTAAGTGTCTGCCTTCAGCTCAGGTCCTGGTCTTGGGGTCCTGGGATCGAGCCCCACGTCAGGCTCCCTGCTCTCTCTTCCGCTCTTCTCTTTGATCATGCTCTCTCTCTCTCTCTCTCTCAAATAAATTAATAAAATCTACTAAAAAATAAGTGAACTCTTAGATATGAGAGCTGGAAGGCCTGGAGGAGTTTTCCCAGATAATTCCTGATATTTGGAGACTTTGAAAAAACTAAGCCTGTACACACCCACTGTCAGTATTTATTTTGTCACCTAGCAAGTGCACTGGTTGGGAAAGGCCTCAACCAAAGTATTTTTGATTTTCTCTATCAGAATTATAAGAGCAGTAAAACTCCCTTATTTGGCTCAATTTGGATTTCAGTGTGACTCCTTCTTAGCAAAACTGTTCCAAAACTCAGCTGTTCTGTTAGAAGACTTGATGTATTTGCACGTTTATGATCACTCTCAGTTGCTAATAAAGGCAGGTAGACAGTCTCACGTCTCTATTCCACAGAGGTGACATGTGGGATTCAAGGTGAAGCAAGCATGCTTTCATCAGGACAGAAAGTGTAACCCACCTGATATATCCCATTCATGAAGTGCACGGGGATACTGAAGGGCAAAGAATGATGGTAAGGGTTTCGAAGAAGGGTTGAAAGAATTTCCATTCTTGAGGGTCTTGCTTCTCGATCTCCGTTTTGTTGTGTTCTTTCTACACATCGCTGGCAATAAATGGCATATTTTCCAAATTCTGTCCTATAATACACAACTTAAGATAAAGCCTAGGAATAAATTTAAGACACCTAATACATTAGGTTGGTGTACATTACCATGTCTTATGCTAATTTTGACAGTAATTCTTCTTTTTGAATAATATTAAACTGCTACACCTTTTCTCAAATCCTAGTTTCTTTACTTTTGCAACTGACTGAATCAAACCTCTCTACAAAGAACTTCTTCCTCTTTATTTCATTATTGTAGTCACAAAATCAATTTATATTTACCAGGCATTATATAGTCAATAGAGTAATTATATTAACAAATACAAAGGAAACAACGGTATAAAAATAGGATAGGCTAACTTAGGAAACATATGATGTGGCCGAGTTCTCTTTGGAGGAACATGGCAGTTAGTGCTTGACTGCTAAACTAGGTAAGAAAATACCTTCAAACAAACAAACAAAATACAAGCATTTTCCTTCTTTACCCTATAAAACATGCACTTCTTAAAAAAATCTTAAGCATTAAAGTAAACCACTGGAGTAAATAAATGCAAAAACTGGACAGAGATCTTATTTGCCCTCATTTCTTATATGTAATTTTTATAAAAGCAAACTGCTAATACCTCCTAATATGTTTGTACTGTAAAGTGTCTTCTAGGCAGACCTTAAAATGTCACCCTTTAGAGGTGCTTGGCTGGCTCAGTCGGTAGAGCATGTGACTCTTGATCTCAGGGTTGTGAGTTCAAAGCCCACGATAGGTGTAGAAATTACCTAGAAACGAAATCTTTAAAATGCCTCCCTTTGGGGCACGTGGGTGATGCATCTGCTTAAGCGTCTGACTCCTGGTTTCAGTTCAGGTTGTGATCTCAGGGTCATGAGATCAAGCCCTGTGTCAGGCTCTGCACGAAGGCCAGAGTCTGCTTAGTACTCTCTCTCCCTCTCCCCTCTCTGTGCATGCTCACTCTCTCTCTTTCCCTCTCTCTCTCAAATATATAAATCTTAAAATGCCACCCTTTGTTTAGGGGCTTTTCAGTGACTGTAACTAAAAATGATGTGCCCTTGGGGCTCCCGGGGGGCTCCGTCAGAAGAGCATGGGACTCTTGATCTCAGGATCATGAGTTTAAGCCCCATATTGGGTATAGAGATTACGTAAAAATATAAATAAATAAATAAATAAATAAATAAATAAGTGAGTGAGTGAGTAAGTAAGTAAGTAAAATTGCATGACTCTGATCATGGAGTCCCCGAAATATAATACACATTGGGGAGTATTTTCCTACTCTTTCCAAGTTGTTTCGTGTTTCATTGTGTTTGTTTTGTTTCTTTTAGAGCCAGAGTCTATTTAAGTCCCGGAACATGAACTTGTTACACAGAATGATTGTGGTAGCCCCTGGCTGGGTGCCCTGGGTCCCACTGTTAAGAAAGCCATACTGACGCTTGGATTTTGAATATCTTTTTGAAGGGAGTAACAATTCTGAAGCAATTCAAATACACACAGGTATAAAAGGAGGGAAGACCCTCGGGGAAGTTTTCCCACATTAAAGAATTCAATGTAGAGGAAAATGACAGGGAAAACAAAGGAAACAAAACAGTTGCTTTTACGGAATGAGCACCCACTCTTGCTAAGTCATCCACCCCTAAAATGTACAAAGACTTTTCACTTAAAAATATTCTTTGCAGGGGTGCCTGGATGGCTCAGTGGGTTAAGCCTCTGCCTTCAGCTCAGGTCATGGTCTTAGGGTCCTGGGATTGAGCCCCACATCGGGCTCTCTGCTCAGCAGGGAGCCTGCCTCCCCCTCTGTCTCTGCCTGCCTATCTGCCTACTTGTGATCTCTGTCAAGTAAATAAACAAAAAATCTAAAAATATATATATATTCTTTGCCAGTTTTTCAAGCTCTTATTGCATTCTTCTGTAAGAGATTTAACACAACAAAGGAAATATTTTCCAAGCCTCACATAAAGGAGAACCAAAGGCTTCCTGCACCAACATTTGTTTCACACCTTCTCCCGCAAATGTACCTGGCAGGTTACTAAATACTTATGACTTATTGTTGACTTTCAGAGCCACGTAAACGGTTCGGCCGGCTAGTTCTCTGCACACCTGGAATCTGCATTCCTCTTTAGGTGGAGCCTGAGGAGCCACAGGAAAGGATGGTGGGGAAGGAAGAGCCCAACACAGAGAGCCAAGAGCTGCCAGCCCTGGGCAAAGAGAAGCACCACGGATTAGACACCACCTGGCAGTCAGAGACCCAAGTGAGAGCCAGTGTGACTGACGGAGGCTGCGAGGAAAGGGATGATGATGGTCCTTCTCAGCCCCCACAGGTGTTTGCTTCTCCCACATAAATACTATCTGCTTAGAGTATTTATAATACATAAAAACATTCCATGTTCCATAATCCATCTAGTTGTATACCCTACTGTCTACAACTGAGGTACCCAAGGTCATGTATATATGGTAGTCCTTTTGACCTCACTCTCAAAAGATGAGGGGCATTGCTTTTGTCCACTTATGTATTTACTCATTTGCTGAGATAGAAGTCATGGCTTTGAGGAAAGGCAGACTGAAAAACAGGAAAAAAATCAAATGCGCCAAACCAGAGCCAATCTACCCACACATACACACATATATACATATCTAAACAAGAGGCAAGTATAATGATATTAGCAGAGGTTATCTCTATGTAATGGGATCATATGTGATTTTTGTTTTTCCTTTGCTCTGTTCTGTATCCTCTTTTCATTTTATTGTTTTTAATTAAGCAAGTATAGCTTCAATCATTTTGCAAATGTTATATGAAAAAGGAGGGGGGAAAGGTACTGTCTCTACTCTTGAGTTACCTACAGTCTAGGAGAGTTAAACATTTTAACAGTAATTTATAACATAACACGGTTAATACTCTTTTTTTTTTTTAATATAACCAACGGAGGAAGTAATTAATTGTTGTAGGAGTCAGGGAAGAATTCACAGGAGATATGTTGCCTGGGCCAACTATAAAGTCTATAGGTGGGAAGAGAGAAGGGGATCCACGGAGCAGGAAGAACAGCAGGTGCACAACGAAGGATAATGTGAAGGCACAGTGTGTCTGAAGAATGGGCTGTGTTTATTCCTCCAGCGTATGCTGGGTGCAGGATGCATAAAATTAAGTGGAGAAAGGGGAGGCCTCTGAAGCTAGATTATGAAGGGTCCTCAATGTAAATGAAGCTTAAGCTTCCAACATCGCTCATGCACAGGCCCTCCAAGGCCCGGGAAAGGCCCTATCGACTGTGTTTACGTGATCCTGTGTTCTTTTAAAATGTGTGAAAGTAGCATACTTACGAAAATATAACACATCAGTAATAGTATAAGCTTAAATTGTATAAGCTTTAAGCCCCATGAAATCCGAATCCCCTGAAAGTATTATTTGCTAGACTAAGAACTTTCCAGTTTCATCCTGCGGTTAATAGGCAGTTAATAAGCAAAGATTAAAATCATTCACCGAAGAGTAAACATCAGTGGCCAAAAGCCACCTGAAAATATATTCGGCTACACTAATAGTTAAAGAAATGCATCCTAAATCACTACTGGCATACCACTCTTTACCTGGAAAGAATTTAAAAGCAGAATTACATTGAACATTGTCAAAAAGATACGGAAATTCTAGAAATGGATACAAAGAAATTCGCTGGACTTGTACACAGGGTTTAGGCTCAGAGTGGTCTACTGTGGTGGTACTTATCATAAGAAGAATGATTGGAAGAACCTAAATGTGTAGTGGTTGATCTTAATGCACCATTAATGTTTCTGAAGAATGGTGATGGATCCAGGGGAAAGGTTACGTCCTACAGTTTTAAAAAAGTAGCATGCACACTGCAGTTCTGGTGACATGGAAACAGTGAGTGTGCATAAGTACACACACATACACATTTATACAGAAACATATAAATTTAGAAATAAACTGAAAGAATATACATCAAAATATTAATAGCTATTTTTCCCTTTTCATACTTTTCACATTTTTCAAATGTCTAGATTGAATATGTATCATCCTTACAGTAAGGAAAACAACATCATTTTAAATTGCATGTGTATGTATCAGTAGATACCTGCAGCGGTCCTGGTTGATTCTGTGGCTGTCTCCGTCTTGTCTGTTTAATGAGCTGACAGCAAATTTCATTCTGGAGCTCAGGATGTGTCAGACAGATTTGCAAAGCACTCTGGGCTAGAGATACATGGTAATCAATTGCAGGGGAGTCAACCGCTGCATTTATAAAAAGCTGGCATGTCTGAATTAAACAAAAAAGGAAAGATATATTTAAGGTGAGAAATGATTAGATTTATTCTGCATGAATTATATTGATTTTCTTCATAGCAACAGTTTTTGTTTAAAAGGATGGAATAAGACATAGTATGATAACACTAACCTAAGATACCTGCAGTGGTTACATTAAAATCAGACCAAGTAGATTTCAGAGCAAGGAATTCTTCTAGGGATAAAGAGGATTATTTTATAATGACAATGGGGTCACTTCTGCTAGAGGACATAACAGTCCCAAATGTTTATGTGCTTGGGGCACCTGGGTGGCTCAGTGGGTTAAGCCTCTGCCTTTGGCTCAGGTCATGATCCCAGGGTCCTGGGATTGAGCCCCACATCGGGCTCTCTGCTCAGCGGGGAGCCTGCTTCCCACCTCCTCTCTCTGCCTGCCTCTCTACCTACTTGTAATCTCTATCAAATAAATAAATAAAATCTTAAAAAAATAAAAAACCTTAAAAAAAAGTTTACGTGCTTTATAACACAGCTTCCAAATATATGGAGCAAAGCCTGATAGGATTGCAAGGAGAAACAGACAAATCCACAATTATAGTTGGAGATTCCAATATCCCTTTCATAATAATTGAGAGAACAAGTAGACAGAAAATCATTAAGGATTTAGAAAACTGCAACGACACTATTAACCAACTTGACCTAATTGACATTTATAGAACACCACCCAAGAGCACCATATGCATTTGTTTAAAAAGTATACAGAACATTAATGATCTGTCATCCACCAGACTATAAACTTTGTATGAACAGTGACTTTGTCTTATTTATCTTTGTGTTCTCTACACAGCATAGAGTGACACAGTAAATGTTTAATGAATTGATGCATTTATTTATTTTTTTAGAGATTTTATTTATTTGATAGAGAGAGACACAGCGAGAAAAGGAACACAAGCAGGGGGAATGAGAGAGGGAGAAGCAGGCTCCCCACCAAGCAGGGAGCCCAATGCGGGGTTCAATCCCAGGACCCCGGGATCATGACCTGAGCCGAAGGCAGATGCTTAACAACTGAGCCACCCAGGCCCAAATTAATGCATTTAAAATCTGATTAAATATAACATATATTAAGAAAGGTTAAAGGGAAGTGTTCATAAACACAAATGGTTGGCTTTAACTACTGTGTTGTTAAATATAGTAGTTAGTCTTTACCTCTTCTGAGAATAGAATATAATCAAATAAACTGCCTCTCTAATCGAAAGCACTGCACCCAAGCATTACATGAAATATGCAATGAAAAAAAGATTTCCACCAGTCAATTTCATCATAGTAAGGAAGTATCTATCATTATCTTATGGATGTTGAATTTGCCAAGTGCCTTTTCAGCATCTATAGAGATGATGGTCTATGATAATAAGTAATAGTAAGAGACACCCTAATATTTAGCCATCCTTGGTTTCCTGGAGTAATTCTCTTTTAGTCACAGTTTGGTATTCTTTTAAAGTGATGCTGGTTTTTGTTTACTAAGATTTTACTAGTTTTTGCATGAAATGCTCTGTTTTGTACAATCTTTTCTGGGGTTTGGTATCAAAGCAATATTTCACAAAAAGAATCAGGTAATATGATGACTGAGAATTGCTTCAGGGTAGTCCAATGTTGGGGAGCAACAGCAGTGGGGAGATGAAAACAAAACTGGCTATGTGCTGACAACTGTGCAGCTCAATGACAAGTGCCTTGGACCTCATAATATTTTCTCTACTGTTACATAGGTTTGAAATTTTCTTTCTTTTTTTTTAAAGATTTTATTTATTCATTTGACAGACAGATCACAAGCAGGCAGAGAGAGAGGAAGGGAAGCAGGCTCCCGGCTGAGCAGAGAGCCCGATGTGGGGCTCGATCCCAGGACCCTGAGATCATGACCCGAGCCGAAGGCAGAGGCTTTAACCCACTAAGCCACCCAGGCACCCCTGAAATTTTCTTTGTGTGTGTGTGTTATGTTAGTCACCATACCATGTATCATTAGTTTTTGGTGTAGTGTTCCAAGATTTATTGTTTACGTATGGCACCCAGTGCTCCACGCAATACATGCCCTCCTTAATACCTACCACCAGGCTGCTACCCTATGACCTGGCAACTGCACTACTGGGTATTTACCCCAAAGGTACAGATGTAGTGAAAAGAAAGGCCATATGCACCCCAATGCTCATAGCAGCAATGTCCACAATAGCTAAACTGTGAAAGAAGCTGAGATGCCTGTCAATAGACAAATGGATAAAGATGTGGTCCATATATACAATGGAATATTACTCAGCCATCAGAAAGGATGAATACCCAACTTTTGCATCAACATGGAGGAGACTGGAGTGGATTATGCATAAGGAATAACATAAAATTTTCTGAAATAAAAAGTAAAAAAAAACCAGAATTGGGGAAATTTCCTTTCTTTTCTATGCTTTTAGACATTTAAACAGGATTGAAATGATCTATTCTTATAAAGTTTGGCAAATCCCCCTACTTAAATTTCATTCTCCATTCAATTTGGGCCATTTACACTTTGTTATAACATTTATTACTTCATCCAGATTTTCCAACATATTTCTATGGAATCTTTCTTGTTTGGGGTATTTGTGTATTCTACAGGAGGCTTTTTAAATTTTTTAAAATTTTAATTTATTGTTATGATTTTATTTGTTATTTGACACAGAAAGAGAGGGAGAGAGAGAGAGGCAGGCAGAGGGAGACGGAGAAGCAGGCTTCCTGCTAAGCAGAGAGTCTGATGCAGGGCTTGATCCCAGGACCCTGGGATCATGACCTGAACCAAAGGCAGATGCTTGGGCACCTGGGTGGCTCAGTGGGTTAAGCCTCTGCCTTCGGCTCAGGTCATGATCTCAGGGTTCTGGGATCAAGTCCCGCATTGGGCTCTCCGCTCAGCAGGGAGCCTGCTTCCCCTCTCTCTCTGCCTGTCTCTCTGCCTACTTGTGATCTCTCTCTCTCTGTCAATAAATAAATAAAATCTTTAAAAAAAAAAAAAAAAGGCAGATGCTTAACCAATTGAGCAACGAGGCGCCCTCATTATGGTAATTTTAAAACATGAGCAAAAATAAAGAGAACAGTGTAACAATCACACATGTACCCATTACCCAGTGTTACAATCATCAGCATTTTGCCAAACTTGTTTCATTCAAACCACCTTCCACCTTTTTTCTGGAATATCTTAATGTACATCATGTTATTTTATCAATAAATAGCTCAGTATGGATCTCCAAGTGACAAAGGATTTTTCCATGACCATCATATCATAACATACCCCCAAATTAATAATAATTTATGTTATCTAATAAACAGATGATTTTTTTTGAGATAGGAGAAATGTAGGCAAGAAGCCAAAAGAAAGATAAAAATTGAGACTCTAAGAAACCAGGGCAAAATGAAATACCAAGGTCCTGGTGTGGACTGAAGACCTGAATCCACAGAAGGTACACAAGATTCTGAGACTGGAAGAAAGGAAGAGAAGGAAAATAAATGAAAGAATGTCTATTGGGGAGTGAGATTTGAGGCGTTCACGTCTGATGCTCTCTAATTTTCTTGATGAAATAGAAGGTAAGTTTGTTGTGAAGAACATTATTGAATAGGGAGTTTGAGGGGTGTGTGACCAAAGAGAAGCAAAAGAAGAGTAAGTCAGCCCCAAAGAATAAAGACCACAGATTTATATTGGCTCCAGTCCAAACGTGGTTGCAAAACAAAAAAAGTGAATGGCTCAAAACAAGGGTCTTAGGATGAAAAATGGGAGAATAATAAGAGAACCTGTAGGCTAAGAGATAATGGTTATAGAAAGAGATATTAGAATTGAAGCTTTTTGAACAAATGAAACAAGATGGGATCGGGGGGAAGACAAACCATAAGAGACTCTTAATCTCACAAAACAAACTGAGGGTTGTCGGGGATTGGGGGGAAGGGGGGTAGAGAGAGGGCGGTTGGGTTATGGACACTGGGGAAGGTATGTGCTATGGTGAGTGCTATGAAGTGTGTAAACCCGGCAATTCACAGATCTGTACCCCTGGGGCTAATAATACATTATATGTTAATAAAAAAATAAAAAAATTTTTAAAAAAAGAATTGAAGCTTTTAGAGGTAGTCTACTTATAAGGAATGGTGGGGTCAGGATATGGACATGGAGAATGGGAAGGTGCAGCTGCCTACAGGTGAAGCTTCCTGGCATTAAGAAGGTCGGGAGTCTTATTTATTTATTTATTTATTTGACAGAGAGAAGGATCACAAGTAGGCAGAGAGGCAGGGAGAGAGAGGAGGAAGCAGGCTCCCCGCTGGGCAGAGAGCTGGATGCAGGGCTCAATCCCAGGACCCTGGAATCATGACCTGAGCCGAAGGCAGAGGCTTTAACCCACTGAGCCACCCAGGTGCCCCAAGAAGGTCAGGAGTCTTAAGACCATGCACTGGTAAGTGAAGTGAAAATAAAGTCGTTCAACATAACAGCAAATTTTGAGGTTGAAAGAAAGAGTGTGAATTGGGAGCTAAGATCCTTAATGAGATTTGAAGAGTTACCAGAAAATGACTAATGCAGAGATGAGGGGATTAAGAGTGATATTGTTGAATGGCAAAAGTTTCAAGTGATCAGAGATTTCTAATAGAAGTTGAGTAGTAAGAATTGGAGAATAGCACTGGACAAGAGGGTGCTGACCCGGCTCCTCCAACATTGAGGGCAGTATGATGTGAGAAATCCCTCCTTTTGAGAGGTTGAAAGGAAAATGATTCTTCTAATATTAAGGGTTTTACACTGCTCGAACCATTCATAGTTTATTTATTTATTTTTAAAGATTTTATTTATTTATTTGACAGAGAGAGACACACAGCGAGAGAGGGAACAGAAGCAGGGGGAGTGGGAGAGGGAGAAGCAGGCTCCCCGCCAAGCAGGGAGTCCGATACAGGGCTCGATCCCAGGACCCTGGGATCATGACCTGAGCCGAAGGCAGATGCCCAATGACTGAGCCATCCAGGTGTCCCCCCCTTCATAGTTGACTTAAGTAAACCCCAAATCCTCAATCAGAATGCATATTAAATTCACCTAATTTTATTTCAGTAGATTTTCTTAATAATAAAAATGATCAGTTGTGGGGGGTTGGGGAGGTAGGGATAGGGTGGCTGGGTTATGGACATTGGGGAGGGTATGTGCTATGGTGAGTGTGAAATGTATAAACCTGATGATTCACAGACCTGTACTCCTGGGGCAAATAATATATTATATGTTAGTAAAAATAATTTTAAAAAATTTTATGATAAAAAAATGATGGTGACGATCATATTTTTGATTTTGGGGGAGGGAGTGAAAGTTTACAACCTAAATTATTTACTTTTATTTTTTCCAATTAAAATTTTAACGATGTATAAACCCATATAAAGTTTTACCTTAAATAATTTAATAGCTTCTGTCTGTAGAGCTTCAGAAGGTAGTGTTGTCAGTGGGGAAATAATTCCTTCTTTGCTGTGACACAAAGTAGGGTGTCTCCATATCTGAGAAGCTAAATACATAATAAGATGTGAACAGAAAACAGAAGAATCACTTATTTTGGCCTCCCATTAATTAGCCCTTTAGAAATGAGCTCATTCAGGCCTAGCTCACAACCTTAATTCATACAGGTCACAAGAAACCTTTGGCAATGTTATCTAACTTGTTTCCAGGCCATTGGGATTTTCATGTTTCTGTTTTGGATAAACTAAAATTAGGAGAGCACTATCACATTGCTGAAATGTGCTAAAGATTGGTGACCCAGGTAGGAGATGCCTCTGAGAAGGAGCTGGTGAGAGACAGAGGAAGAGAAGCCAAAGTAGAGGGAGACAGAAAAGTAAAGAGAAACTTGAAGTCTTTCCTAAAATCAACATTTGTTAAATTCCTATGCTAGATACTACAAATATGATCTCGGTATTATGTATAGCATAGAATCTATACTCTCAATGGGGACACCTGAGCCATGAAAAATAATTTCAATGAACAACAACAAATGCTATAAAAGAGTTAAGTGCACAGGGCATTGGGACATACTTTTAACATTTATTAAGCACCTTTTATGAGCCAGATGCTGATGTGAAGTAGGCTTACTAGTGGGGGGAGTTCCTATGGTAGGTAGGATTTTATCAGGTTAGTGAGAAATGTGAAGGAAGGGGAAGTTTCAGGCAGATGGAGTAATGTGAGTGAAGATAGAAAGATTACAGGACATGGCATATCAGGGACTGATGGAGTCTAAGAACCACAGTGAGAAACCTGGCCCATGACAAACAAAGCCAATGAACAGATGGGTACATTAAATAAGAACTCACAAAGTAAAAACTCAATTAGGCTAAGGGAGTTGGGTCCATTTCATAAACTATAAAGCCTTATATGTTATGAACTTACAAGCTTCTCCTTCAATATTTAGCAGTTTGCAAACGAGTTGTTCAAATTCTGATCCAACATTTACATTGTTACTTCCTGCTGCAACAGTCAGATGATAAAGCCAAGTGTCCTTAAAATCGAAACACATTAATAGAGATGTTAACCAAGATATAATTTTTGATGACTTAAAGAAAAAACAACTGTATAAACAGTAGAAAACTTTGACACTGAAAAAATTCTTTAGTTTTTAAATAAATAACCAAAAGTCACCTAGTCAAACAGTTCTGAAGCAAGCTCACTTGAATTATGCTCATAGTGCTTTTTCCCATTGTTCACATTTTTATTGTTTTCTACAGATGTTTCTTAGGAAAGCATGACAAAATTAAGGAAGTTAATATGATGTTGAAAAACTAGAATAAATGCAACCAGTGCATATTCTTTTAAGAAACATAATAAAGTCTATCAAATTTAAAATCTGACTCTGAATACATACGAATAATACATTCAAAGTACTTGGGAAATCCGGAAAATTTAAAGAAGAAAATAATACCCAGAAAGAACTTACCTCAACACAATAAAGGCCATATAAGAAAAGCCCACAGCTAATATACTCAATGGTGAAAAACTGAAAGCTTTTCCTTCAAGATCTGGAACAAAGCAAGGATGCCCACTCTTGCTACGTCTATTCAATATAGCACTGGAAGTCCTAGCCAGAGCAATAGGGTAACAAAAAGAAATAAAAGGCATCCAAATTGGGAAGGAAGAAGTAAAATTATCTCTCTTTGCAGATGACATGATTTTATATATAGAAAACCTTAAAGAATCCAAAAAAATATTGTTAGAACTAATAAATGAATTCAGCAAAGCTGCAGGATACGAAATCAACATACATAAGTTAGTTGCATTTCTATACACTAATAATGAATTATCCAACAGGAAAAGGAAGAAAATAATCCCATTTACAATGGCATCAAAAAGAATAAAATACTTAGGAATAAACCTAACAAACCAGCTGAAAGACTTGTACACCAAAAAACTATAAAATACTGATGAAATAAATTAAAACAGTCACAAATAAATGGAAAGATATTTAGTATCCATGGATTGGTAGAATTAGTATTATTAACATGTCCTCACTACCTAAAGCACCTCCAGATTCAGTGCAATTCCTATAAAAATTCCAACGGTATTTTTAACAGAAATAGAAAAACCAATCCTAAGGAATCACAAAAGATCCTGAATAGCCATAGCAATTTTGAGCAAGAAGAACAAAGCTGGGGGCATCATACTTCCTGATTCAAAATATATTACAAAGCTACAATAATCAAAACAGCTTGGTATGGCATGAAAACAAACATATAGGCCAGTGGAACAGCAGAGAGCCTGGAAAAAAACCCATATATGGTCAACTTATCTTTGGCAAGACTGCCAAGAATACATAATGGGGAAAGGATAGTCTCCTCGATAAATGGTATTGGAAAAATCGGATATCCACATGCAAAACAATGAAATTGGACCCTTATCTTATACCATACACAAAAATCAACTCAAAATGGAATAAAGACTTAAACATAAGACCTGAAACAACAAAAGTCCTAGAAGAAAACATAGGGACAAAGCTTTTGGACATTGACCTTGGTGATGACAGCTTAGATTCGATACTAGAAGCACAGGCAACAAAAGCAAAAACAGACAAGTGTGATTATACGAAACTAAAAACCTGCACAGCAAAGGAAGCAATCAATAAAACGAAAGGCAACTTATGAAATGGGAGAAAATAGTTGAGAATCATTTATTTGATAAAGGGTTAATATCCAAAATATATAAGAAACTCCTATAACTCAATAGTAAAGAAAACAATTAGCCCAATTAAAAAATGAGCAAAAGAAAAAGAAATGGGCAAAGGAACTGAATAGACATTTCTCTAAAGAAGACATGCAGATGTCCCACAGATACCTGAAAAGGTGTTCAACACCACTAATCACCAAGGAAATACCAATCAAAACCATAATAAGATATCACCTCACACTCAGTAGAATGGCTTGTATCAGGGGCGTCTGGCTCAGTCAGTAAAGAGTCTGCCTTCGGCTCAGGTCATGATCCCAGGGGCCCTTCATTGGGCTCCCTGCTCAGTGGGGAGTCTGCTTCTCCCTCTGTCCCTCCCCCTGCTCTTGTGCACACTCTCTCTCTCAAATAAATAAATAAAACCTTCAAAAAAAAAAAAAAAGAATGGCTGTTGTATTTAAAAAATGATAGCAAATGCTGGCAAGGATGTGGAGAAAAGGGAACACTTAGCCACCGCTAGTTGGAATGTGACTGATGCTATCGCTATGGAAAACATTATGGAGGCTCCTCAACAACTAAAAATAGAACCACCCTATGATCCAGCAATTGTACGTCTGGGTACATATCCGGACAAACTGAAATCAGGATCACGAAGAGATATCTGTACTCACATGTTTATCTGCAGCATTAGTCACAATAAACAAGACATGAAAGCAGACTAAATGTCCACTGACAGACGAACGGCTAAAGTAAATGTGGTATATACATACAATGCAATACCATGCCGTAAAAAAGAAGGAGTAATTTATAAAAGTTGTTTACATGTTAAAGATATAGCAACCATCCATGAAATATTTTATTTTTTGTATTATCCTTTTGGTTCTGCTTGTGATTTTATTCGATATAGACAAGCATTTCAGTTTGGTTTTTTTTTAAGTTTTTTGTTTTTTTAAAATTCATTTGAGAGAGAGAGAGAACATGAGCAGAGTGGAGGGTCAGAGGGAGAGGGAGAAGCAGGCTCCTGCTGAGCAGGGAGCCCAATGTGGGGCTTGATCCCAGGACCCCGGGATCCTGACCTCAGCCAAAGGCGATGTTAACCAACTGAGACACCCAGGCACCCCTCAATTTTTTGTAGTTGAATATATCACCCATTTCTACTGTGATTTCTTACATTGTGTTTTCTTTTTAGAAAGTGCCTTCTGGGGCACCTGGGTGCTCAGTGAGTTAAGCCTCTGCCTTCGGCTCAGGTCATGATCCCAGGGTCCTGGGATGGAGCCCCATATCAGGCTCTCTGCTCGGCGGGAAGCCTGCTTCCCCCTCTCTCTCTGCCTGCCTCTCTGCCTACTTGTGATCTCTCCCTCTCTCTGTCAAATAAATAAATAAAATCTTAAAAAAAAATGAAAAAAGAAAGTGCCTTCTACTCAGAGATCAGGTAAAGGCTCTTTGAAAAAATAATTTCATTTAACTCTTTACATTCATTTAGAACTATTTTACTATATGTGTGAGATGAAAAACTAATGTTTTCCTAAATAGTCAATTTCCTCAGTATATAATGAGCATACCATACTATGTATTGAATAATCCATTACTTTCCCCTTAATCTGTGATGCTTCTTTTGTCCCAAATTAGATATATTTATTTTACATTATATTAACTTTTATATTGTTTACTTATTACACATACATATAATACATATAATGATTCATTCTCAATTATATCTAAACCAAAATTTTGCTGGAAATGGTAAAAAATATAAGGGGGAGGCCTTAGAGTCACCTCAAAATACTCAGTCTAAGAGATAGTTTTTTTTATAAAGATTTTATTTATTTATTTGACAGAGAGAGAGATCACAAGTAGGCAGAGAGGCAGGCAGAGAACGAGGAGGAAGCAGGTTCCCCACTGAGCAGAGAGCCCGATGCAGGGCTCGATCCCAGGACCCTGAGATCATGACCTGAGGTAAAAGCAGAGGCTTAACCCACTGAGCCACCCAGGAGTCCTGAGATACATGTTTTGAACATAAGCTCCTTTTGTCTTCTGCCTTCATGTACTAATTTCAGCCTTGAGATCACTTTTGATGAGAAGATAGAAAAATGACATGTGAACAAGGCTAGTTTCCAGGGACATGAAGAATATCTGAAAACAGAGCTAAAGGTCTTTAACAAAGTTCTTTTCTTCATGTTCATAAAATTGATTTGATGATTATTACCAGTACTTAATGACATGAATGTACACCATTTCAAATCAACCAGTAAGTCCCTAGGTACCTTTTCATGTTTGGATCCAATCAGGAGGTAAGTCGGACCTTGGTCTTTTGGGTGGATCACAATGGTGTAATGTGTAGATAACAGACTTCTCCCACTGGCTTCATAATCTTCATCTGAATCACAGGATCTATCAACCTCTTCAACTTTAGCCTCCCAGAGTTTGATCTGACCTAAAGGAAACTAAAGTGAATGTTAGTGATTATGAGGAAGGCACTTTTTAGATCTTTTCCCACTAAAATTTTTCATAGTCCCTTTCATGCTTACTTTTATAAAGCATATCTTAGCATATCTTTCTTTTTAAATGAATGCCTAAAGGCAGTTGGGTTATCCACATTGTTACAAAAGAGTAGCCCCAACTAAAATGCCCAACTGTAATAGAAACAAAGAGTTCAACTACTAGCCAAGAAGCTATTCTGTGCAGATTATTCCTTACACTAAAATGACCCATTACCTAGTCAAGTAATTATGTAATTCAGTCAAAATATTCATTTGACTTCCTCCTCCCTGCCCCCCACAGAATTCATTAGATTAAGGTACTGGATCAAAAGGACACGTATAGACAAAGTCTCAATACTATTCATAGAAAGAGTGACGAGACTAGGCAGCTGATACAAAGAAGTGTGATTATCACCCTAAATCCCAATGAGAAGTGTTTTGAGGGTATTTATTAAAACATATATCACAAGACAATGTCATGATTCTTCCATCTTACTTTAAGAGTAAGAAAAACTTCCTACTTCCTAAAGCTGATTTACATTGAGTTTTACCTACTTTATTGTCAAAAGCAATCCAATCTGCTGTGTTGAATATTTAGCATATTTGTTTTAAAACTTTTGCTTTAATTAAGTACATTTATTCTAGGAAAATACATGGTCTGCTTCAAATTTACAGCTTCTAAAATATTTTATCAGATTTGCAATTGCAGTCTGAAAATGTTCGTTCTAACCTCAAGGATATTTGCCATCACCCGTTTGCATGCTCAGGTTCAAGGCTCAGGTTCAGGGCTCAGTGCTTGGATTTTTTCCCATCTACTCTCAGTCTCCAGGTGATCTCATCCAAGCTCAGGGCTTTAGTACTGGCATATATCAGCTACTCTCACATTTGTAACTCCAGATTCACTTTCTCTATTTAACTATTTAATAGCATCTCAAACAACTTGCTCTGCCCAGTCTTTTCTATCTCAGTTGCTGGCAACTTAATTTTTCTGTTCAGCCCCAAATCCTGGCATCAATACTGACCTCCTCACTAGTCCTCAAACACACCAGGCACACTCCTGCCTCAGGCCCTTTGCACTTGCTGTTCCCTCTGCCTGGCATGCTATTGCCTGAAATATCCACATGGCAGCTCTTTTACTTCCTTCAGACCTAATTAAAATGTCACCGTCTCAGTAAGGTTTTACCTGAATATCTTATCTAAGCTGAATTATTATCTGCCTAATAGCCGATTAATAGTACAAATTAAATCATTTAATTAAATGTGTTGTCTTGCATGGGAAACATGACTTTTTCCCATTAAATTAATAACTATTTTCTCAGTAGTCACTATGTACAAAGCACTCTTCTGGGCACTGAAAGAAGAAAATTTACTTCTGAAGGGAAAAAAAATGCAAAATTAACTTACCTACATGCTTTCAGAAAAAGAAAGGCAGGAAAACAAAAGCCAAATAAATAAATAATGAATAATATGTTTTACTTATTAAATAAATAAAATTTTATTTATTGAATATATTTATTATATATTTATAACATTATATTTATAATAATACATAGGTAGCAAGCTGGGATAAAGAAAATTAATTCTATGGTGATAATATATGACAATACTATCCTGATTAGGCATACCCAATTATATGAAAATCAAGAGTCCACGCACCCCAGCATTTAAAGATGATTATTCATTTTACCAAAGGATTCACTAATTCACTATTCCAAAAAAATAGTAAATAGGCCTAGTGTTTTTACATATTTTGACTGAATAAAAAAAGACACTGATCCAGATAGAAACAAATTGTTTCTGAAATATCTATTACATGAGATGAAGTAGGTCTATCCAGATTCACATGCATTCTCAATACTTTCCAGTGGTTATAATGGATTTCTACTCATCCACCTATATCGTTCTGACTTGTTTCTTCTATGACCAATGTTATCCATTTTTATTACATTATTATTATTAGTGAGAATATTTAAGTTCTACTCTCAGCAAATTTTAAATAATGTCCTCTTTTTGAAACACATTATAGGAAATATAGAAAGGTATAAGAGAAGGAAAAAATCATTTATAAATTCTTCCATTACAGATAATTATTCAACATTTTGACATAATTCTAAGATTTTATTTTTAAGTGAGCTCTACACCCAGTGTGGGGCCTGAACTCACAACCCCAAGATCAAGAGTCACACGCTCCACCAACTGAGCCAGCCAGGCGCCCCTTTCTTTGTATGGTTCTTTCCAATTTTTTTGCTATGCATTTTTTTTTATACGGATAGGCCAGCATGAGAATTAGAATTCTCCATCCCAACCATCCTCTTCTAAAATCTTCTGGTAATTGCAGACGAGAAGTTGGGAACCTTGTCAGAATCCCCTTCTCTCCAGGGTTCTCAGAGCCTGCCTCTGAGAAAACCTACACAAGGTGCAGAAGGTAAGGGTGAAGGAGAAGCTGTAACTCTCTCGAGACACTTGTAGTCTGACGCATGGGCTGATGGGAGTGTCCCAGAGCTTTCTGCTAAGCTGTTGAGGACCAGCTGCCTCCGTGCTTTGGGCTCAGATATCCAGTGGCAGCTTCCCTGGCGTCTGTTCCCCCAACCTTTCTAAACATTATAGAACTTTTCTAAAAGTGATGGATGTCCCTAATTCTATATTAGAACTGTCAGACCTGGGATACATAGAGTGTCTTCTGTTTTCCTGACTAAAATTAGTTGGGATTATACTGAATGTACGATTTTGTACTGGGCTTATCCGTGTCACATTTTTATGTTAGTATCTTCCCACATGACCTCAGAGGTATCATTTTTCATAGCTGACTGTGTTAATTTCCACATCCCATGAGCAATACTAATAATGGCATGCATCTTAAATACATACTGGTCAGAACCGAGAGTGCCATCTGGAAATGGAACAGAGAAATAATAATGGACTGACATGACCTACATGGTCACTGGAGCAAGAAGCCTGATCTCATTAACACAATAATCAGTCACAGACCATTCTGTGGAGCTGGCATCATTTTGTGCAAGTACTTTTGGCCCATGTTGGTTCAATTTTTAGTTTCAGGAATCCAAAGGTGATGCAGAATACCCATAATGATAACTGAGCATACATTTCACCTTTGAAAGCTATCCCACCTTTTGCCTCTGAGAGTGAAGACAACTCAAGTTCTTCTTGGGAGGAGATTCATTTAAAAATGAATATAAGGATACAAATGGGTAGAAGATGGATAGACCGGTGGATAGATAAGTGGTATCAAGGGATCTGAGGGCCTGGGACAGGGCTGGATTCTTTCCCTCCCCAGATTTTCCTTTCCTATCTTGCTGTCCCCTTCCTTCAACCTTACCTAGTCTGTCAGAACCTGGGCAAATATGAAAAATTGACAGCTGGGAGTGGGGAAGACTTCTCTTTTAAGACCAAGATGCATTTCTTAAAAATCGCTAAGACTTCTAATTAAGAATCAAGACCCCTGTAGGTATGTGATTACCTCAGTAACAAATTTAATGCAAGACTGCAACCTTATCAAAAATTCTAAAGTTTTAGCTAGTAGTGGAAGCGTGAAAGAGAACACTTTGAGCTACAACCAACATTAGCTTATTAAAAATACATACATACCTTATCTTCTTGACTACGAAAATAATATAATGTTTTTCCTATAAGTGTACACCAGACTCTCTTGGAGTAGCCATGCTTTACCTGAAATCATATTTCAAAGAATTACAAATGTAGTTCAGAACTTGGACACATTGAAGTATAGCATATGCATTCTGCCAGAAACTCTGTATATATCCAGTGTGTTCAAGGTATAAGTGATATTCCAACAAGATTGTGCGAAAGTGGTTTAAGATTGACCTGTTCTAGCAGTACCAGGGCACGTCTGGCTTCGGTGTTCATCACTTAACGCTTAAAAAATGTTTGCTGTAGGGGCGCCTGGGTGGCTCAGTGGGTTAAAGCCTCTGCCTTCGGCTTGGGTCATGATCCCAGAGTCCTGGGATCGAGCCCCACATCGGGCTCTCTGCTCAGTGGGGAACCTGCTTCCTCCCTTCTCTCTCTCTGCCTGCCTCTCTGCCTACTTGTGATCTGTCAAATAAATAAATAAAATCTTTAAAAAAAATTTTTTTAAATGTTTGCTGTATGTCAAGGACTATGCCTAGGGCTGAGAATTCAGAGACAGATAAAACAAAATGCCTATTTTATAAGTAAGTGTATTTCATAGTTACCGTATTTCCTAGATTTTCAGTAACCTTGTGGCTCTCTGGGTTAATCCCCTAATAATGTTAGAAAGAGAAGATTAAAACCTACAAAATCTGGTGCTTTCCCTTATGTAAAAGATTCACTCATTTAAAACATTTGGTGCCTCCTCTAGAAGGATTCATACACAACAAGAAAATAATATTAATATAATAACTATATACTGAATACTGCCTATATGTCAGGAACTGTTAAGTGAGAGGGACAGAATTTGAATCTAGCTCTTGATTTTGAATAGTCAGAGACTGCTCTAAGGCCTGGGAATAGGCATATGAACAAGGCACAGGCTCTTTAAACAAGGAGATCACAACCTTGCAAGGAAGACAATGAAACCAACAGTATGCTATATATCATCATTAAGACCACAAAACGTGGGAAGCCTGGGTGGCTCAGTTGGTTAAGCAGCTGCCTTTGGTTTAGGTCATGATTCCAGGGTCCTGGGATCAAGTCCTGCATTGGGCTCCTTGTTCAGCCTGCTTCTCCCTCTGCCTGCTTTGTCTGCCATTGCCCCTGCTTGTGTGCTCTCTCAATCTGATAAATAAATAAAATCTTTTAAAAAAACACAAAATGTTTACATTTATATCTGTTTCACGTGGAAGACATTTACTTAAAATTTTTACTGAATATTGTAGGTTTTTCATCATTGGGTGTCTTTATGAAGATCCTTACTGTGAGTTCCTCCCTGGCCCTGTCCTGCCTCGGTACCGTCATTGAAGATCTTTGCCGGAGAGTCCCAGCTACACTGTCAAGCCTAGAAAAACACCAAGAACTCCATTCTTGCCAATAGGTAAGATTTCCAACAAGCCCTAGTGCTCCAGACCTAGAATGTGGCATGCCTGGTTGCACCTGCCCTAGAGTCCTCCTTCCCTGGCAGTCCTGTCAAGCCTTGAAGCTAGCGCCTCTCCTGCAACAGAATGGGCTTCAATCTGGAGAGGTCCACCTTCTAGAAACCAAGACACTGGCCAGTAAAACTAAAGCCCGACATGCTGTTGTCATACTTGCCCATGGTGATAAGTATTAAGGAGAAAACTAATGCAGAAGAGAGGGAGGAAGTGGTTGGGGAGAGGGTAGGGGGTGTGTTTTACAGTTTAAAACAAGGGGCTCAGGAAGGCTTCCCTGGTATCGAGTCAGGTCCTGAAGGAGGTAGATGAGCCATGCAGTCATCTGAGGGAAGAACACTCTGGACAAAACAGGTAAATGGGAAGGACCAGGGATGGTGTGTCTGAGACTGAGCAGTGTGGAGATAGGAGAGAGGTCACTGGGGAAGGGACATGACGGGTGAGGGTAGGAGGTATGTAGGTTTTGCAGGGCCCTTGGGATGACTTACATTGAAATGGCCTGTTCTGATAGTAGTACACTGAGAAGAAGAAAAATAACTGCCACAACAGATTTTATGGGAGGCAAGTCACTGTAGTAGAAAAGGCCTGGGTTTTGAGGTCAAAGGAACCAACAT
This sequence comes from Martes martes, assembly GCF_963455335.1. Taxonomy (NCBI): domain Eukaryota; kingdom Metazoa; phylum Chordata; class Mammalia; order Carnivora; family Mustelidae; genus Martes; species Martes martes. The sequence continues at coordinate 63,916,581 of NC_137896.1, forward strand.
TTAAATTCCAGTTCTGCCTCATGCTAGATGGAGGTCCTCAGGTGACTGACTTAACCTTTCAGCCTTTTTTTTTCCCCAAAAGATTTTATTTATTTATTTATTCATTCATTTGACAGGGAGAGATCACAAGTAGGCAGAGAGGCAGGCAGAGAGAGAGAAGGAAGCCCGCTTCCTGCTGAGCAGAGAGTCAGGTGCGGGGCTCGATCCCAGGACCCTGAGATCAAGACCTGAGCCAAAGGCAGAGGCTTAACCCACTGAGCCACCCAGGCACCCCAGAATTTTTGTCCATAATGTGTAATTACTGTGTATCTTATTGGGCTGATGTGATGACCAAGGGAGAACATGTAAATAAAGGAAAATAGTAGTTACTCAATAAATGCTTCCTTCTTCACTATGAATAAGGAGAAAGAAAACACATGTCATTTAAACCCACACATGCAGCCAGCCTTCAGGCTTTCAAAGCTGCAGTTTAAGCAAATGCCACCATCTAAAGTCTGATGGATTTAAGATCCTGCTTGAGCAAAAACAAAAAATGTTTCATTTGGCGAGACTTGTTTCAGTTTAATTAAATTTAGAAACGTATTTATAGACAAATATCCTGGAAGTTTTAAATAGTTTGTGTCACCCAGGTTTTTTTTTTTTTTTCTTTCTTCTTCTTTTAAACAAAATCCAGAGGGGCCTCTCAGCAAAACTGGAGTATAATGCATCTGGCTGTAGAGAGCATACTTTTGAAATGATTTATCTTTAAAATAGAACAATGTGTACCTTTGAAGAATTACAAGTTAACAAAGACCTGTGCCAATTCACATGTAAAAGTTGCTTTAAAAGCACAATCTGTCTTAATGCGTACATCTGATTATATCAGGATTTCTTAAAACTCTGACCTATTCTGGAAAATTCATAATAAAGCAAATTAGGCTAGAAGAATCCTTGTAAAAATTTAAAGACAACCTCAAATCCCAGAGCTTTGGCGAATGAAATAATTGAAAAACATTGTTTTTTTACCTTGAATCTGTACAAAGGTCCTGCCTATCGGTTCTGCCTGAAACTCTGAAGACGTGGTATATCATACCCTAATGATTAGTCTCTGTCATCATATAAAGTAGAAGCTCCCACGGTCATCTCTCCTCTCCTAAATTCTCATGCCTATAGCCTCCCCACCACAAATCCTATCACCCAGCCTTGCTGACTTCCATATGTGGGTGAAAAGCTTGTGAGAATAATAGCTAGCATTTGGGAGTGTTTATGTGGCAGGCACTGTTCTAAAGCACTGTATATGCTTAAATAATTCATTTCATCCTCCCAATACCTTATGAGGCTGGCACTATGGTTAACCCCCCACTTAACAGATGAGGACAGTAAGGCACAGAGCTGCAAGCCGCCTGTTTAAGGTCACACACACGAGAATGTGGCAGAGCCAGGACTTGGGCTTGTGCTCTTGCCCTACCTAGCCTCTGCCACGCTGCCTCTCTACATCCTTAATTCAATTCACAGTTTCCTGCCCTCTTCCTTTCCAAGGACCTTTGTCCCCTTCCTCATACCCTCAACTTTTCTTTACCAGAAACTGCTCCACTTCTGAAATTGACATTCTATTCTCTGATCTCAACCTTTTCCCCCTCCTTCTCTCATTGCTGGCACCACTCCTGTTCTTTGACCTCATTCCAAACGTTTAGTCCCCTGGTTCTTCTTCTTTTTTTTTTTTTTTTTTAAAGATTTTGTTCATTTATTTGACACACAGAGAGAGATCACAAGTAGACAGAGAGGCAGGCAGAGAGAGAGGGGGAAGCAGGCTCCCTGCTGAGCAGAGAGCCCGATGTGGGGCTCGATCCCAGGACCCTGAGATCATGACCTGAGCCGAAGGCAGAGGCTTAACCCACTGAGCCACCCAGGCGCCCCTAAATTTTTGTTTTTTAAATAAATGGCTTTTTGTACAGAAAATGTTTTTCTTAAGTATTAAAATAAAAGTTGCAAGAGTGACTAATCCAGAATCAAAATTAGTCAAGTTCTTAATATCAACCGACATTTTTCTGTACTTAATAACAACGTGACAACTTGAAAAACACCTCCTCCCCTCCAAAGCATTCAAGTGCTGTTCTACAGTAGCTTAAATTGTAGCCTGAATGTGAGCTCAGAACAAATCGCCCAGAATAACTGAGGGAAGTTTTTCTCTTACAAGGCTCTGAGGGTGAAAATATGGGGGTGGACATGAAAAATGGTAGGAAGGAAACCTAATAAGCAGCCTGTCTATAAACCCAAGTGGTTTAGTCATCTGGTAATCACATCTACTTATCTTCATTTAAAATGCAACTGTGAGATGGGAGGCAGGGACTAGCAGAAATATAATGTGCAGGAACTGACAGTGCCATGTGGATAAAGAAAAAACAATCACACAAACAGATTGTGGGAGACATAACAAACCCTTAGCCACAGGATCATATTAAAGTCTAAGGGTTTAAAACACATGGTCCTTGAAATCAGAGGACAGCTAGTTATTATGAATTATAGTAAGAATGTGATTTAAAGTAGCATTGTGTTCACTGGAAAATATATATTTGCATAATACCAGGGAGTCTCTACGTCACTGGTAACTGAAAAAACATTTTCCCGGTAATGTAACATTTTGGAAAAAACACAGTACAATTCTTTGTTGAATGTATTGGTGAAATTTTTCTCTTACTTTTGGTGGATCTGGTCAATCTGTAAATATTACCGAGTAGCACCTATCTATGTTCCCATATTCATGCTAAGTATAAATTACACGGTGACATAGCTTGTCTAAATCTAAATTTTTAACTTCTTACATAAACAAGGCACATGAATGATGAATGATTATTTAGAGGTTATTTTTGTGTGTGATAACTTATGTGTAAATATTTTATTGTATTTTTCTTAAAGTGATCAATAGGACTTTTTAAATTTAAAAATAATATTTATCTTAGCATAAATCAATTCTTCCTCATTCTAAAAAAATGAGAAAACAGAATTAAGCAAGAATGAAATCAGAGTTATAATATATTTTGGCATATTTCATATTCAGACATTTTTCTATACATATATAATAAAATGGGATAATAATATAATACTGCTGTCTACTTTGTCAACTAACAATGCATCATAACATATTTCTATAGCACTGAATATTCTTTTATTTAAAATGGCTGTATAGTAAAGCATTATCTGATTATATATACTTGTTTAAACTATCCCTTACTCTACATTTAAATTGATGCCAATTTTTCTTCATTGTAAACTATGCCATGCTAGTAATCTTTCTGGGGCAATTGAAATGTTCTATATGTTGACAGACTGATAGTAAATATCTGTCAAAACCCATCACACCCTATACTTAAGATCTACATTTTATTTACTTATTTTTTTTTTTAGTAAGCTCCGTGCCCAATGTGGAGCCCAACATGGGGCTTGAACTCATGACCTGAGATCAAGACCCAAGGTGAAATCAAGAGTCGGACACCAAACCAACTGAGCTACCCAATTGACCAGATTTTTTAAAATATCATTTGTATTTTTTAGGTCTACCAACTCTACTTCTTTCCCATTGTGTCCTTTGTTTCTTTTCCCCCATTGATATTTATCCTTTACTTACTAACTAGGAAAAGCTTGTTTTTCACATGTTTCAAACACTTACCCAAGCTTTTCAATTATCTTTTAAAAATTCTGGTTAGGAAATTTTTGATGGTAAGAACACTTGGTATCCTAAGTAAAACACCCTTCCCACCCAAGATAATATAAATACTTAATACACATATTCTCTGACACCCACTGATGATCGTGGGGCTACCTCCCCAGTTGCCTCAGACACTGCTATGCACATAAAGGTCCTACCTTGGTGAGCAATCCCTTCACCGTTGGTTTGCCCTCAGGCTGCAGAAAAAGTGGGCTGGCAGCTTGTACTCGAAGAACATTCTGTAACACTTTAATCCATTCTTCCAATATATTGGGAGAATCTGCAGTCAGATAGTATGTGTGTTTTTCAGTGGTCAACTGAAAGGGGATGAGAAAGAGATAGGAATGGAAACTCTGAAGATTTAGGATTATTAGCATTTCCCTGACTAGTCTGAAAACATCATTAATTAACATAGAAACAAACATGCTATACCTTGAATCCTAGTTGCTAAATAAATGATTCATACATAATTTAGAGTAGTTTCACCACTTTGTGAGAATTACAATAATTAACTTAGTGTTGAAATAATTTTTTCACTTCCATTTACTTTAAAATTTTTCAGAGTATTAAGCTCTTGAGTCATGGTTTTTTATCTCATTTAATCATTACCATTTCTTTTTCTCCCTTAAATGTGCTACAGGTTTCTGGCTGTTGAAGTGAGAGCAGCATGACTGGAGATTGTAATAAGACATTTTTTAGCAAATAAAGAGTTATTTGTTATAGAAGTGATGAAATCAATTATAAATAAAACAAGAAGAAGTGTTTAGAAGAAGAGCAACTCTTATAACATATAAGATATTACGAACTCACAATATTCAGTCTTAAATGAACCACATTTCAAAATTTCCAAATATTTCAGAAGCTTGTAGCTAATTTTTTTTTAAAGATTTTGCTTATTTATTTATTTTAGAGGTAGAACGAAAAAAGGAGAGACAGAAAGAGAGAGTATACCTGGAGGGGGAGGGGCAGAGGGAGAAGAGAATCTTAAGCCGACTCCACGCTGAGCTTGGACCCTGATGTGGGGCTCAATCCCAGGACCCTGAGATCAGGACCTGAGCCAAAACCAAGACTTGGCTGCTTCAACTGACTGTGCCACCCAGATTCTTATCTGCCATGCTTCAAGACGAAATTTTTCCTGATTCTCCCTTCTACATTTTTGGACAGTTCTAAAGTTATTATCCCCAGAAAACACTGAAAATGAGCCTTATTCCACTCTTCAAAGGAGCAAGATAAGAATATAATATTTATAGAAGGTATTTCAGAAATAAAGTATCTGAATTTCAATCACATTTATCAAACTATCTCAAGAATGTATGTTTTACATTTAGTTGGCTTCTAGCAAGACTGGCCTTATCGTGTGGGTTAATGGCCAGCAGCTATGTCTAGGGTGTGACCAATATTTTTCCCACTTACGTGCTATAGCAGCTGAAGTTCATAGAAGAAATGCCATTTTCTGGTTCTATATCAAAATGCAAGCTCTCCTGAAGTTAGTCGAACATCAAACTAATAATATTGGGAATTCATTTCTCAGATAAGCCTTCCCTAAAATAGCTAGACAGTTTGAGAGCTGAGAGTAGCTGCGAGATCAAGTATAGGGAAAGAAGCGTGTACGGGATAAAGGGCAAAGGAAGTGCTGTGGACAGGTACTCAACACAAACCCAGCTGACGTTATATTTTTAACTGAGAAGGTCTGGGGTTTCACATGTTTTTTGAGGCACCATACTTAATACAAAACGAATAAAGAAACACTGAATCATCCAATCTCCTCTCTGTTAGCTTGGATCATTAAGAACTGAGTTTTGCATGATACAAAAAAGAAAAAGTAAAAAAAAAAAAAGGTTAAAAAAAAGTACCTGAACTGTTTGTTTGTTATCTCCTCTTAAAATACTGCAGGATGCACTAAGTTCAATATGGCCCTGGGGTTTTCTAATTACATCACTCTGTAGGAAAGGAAGAAAACGGAAGGAAGAGTGATTGATTACCTGGAACAGTAGTAGTAAGAAATGCTTTGTATCATTAATTGCATTACAGGGAAGAAAATCAACCAGGAATTTGATTTCTAGTTTGAGGAAGTCAGTTCTAAAAAGCAAGCGCTTCCCACTCACCGGAGATTTATAGTAAAGTAATTCACCACCTTTAAGAACAAACCACCTCCTCTTCCAAGTCTTGACTTTACCACTCATTTTTAATAAGTAGCCAGATTTTTCCAGTGGTTCCTAATTAAAAAGAAATTTTAAAAATTTATTCCCTTTGGAGCCTCAAACTAACAAGATTCATTAATATTTTCTTTCTTTAAAAAAAAAAAAAGCCTGATTCAGTGTTTACATTTTTCCCGTTATCACTGGATGATGAGCAGGTTTTAGGGAGCTTCTGCTCCGGCTGGGAGTATTCTGTGTCTGTGGAGTAAGCATCTGGGGGAATGGCATAATCACTTTCAGAAGCCACTGAAGACAGAGACACACCTAGATGAATAAAGAAATAAATTAAGTCAATATTTAATAATCAGGTGGCCCAAATGCCAGCTGTGAGTTCTCCTAAGGAATACAGCTATTCCAAAATCATAAGCCTTCCTAGACTATTCTCATACCTTTGCCATAAAGAACTTTTAAAGCAGAAAACAGAACTAAAGGATTATGATGTAAACCTTCAAGGAAGTCACAGGAACATGAACATGTTGGTATGATTACAAGCACAGCGAATTTTACATAAACTGTGCGACATATATATACATATATAAGATATATGCAAGGATACTAATGTATCTTTTATTAAGGATTAAAAATGTGTGTTCACATATTTACATTGTATGTATTACATATATATAGGCAAACAAATGTTTGATTTTAATCTATTAAGACTTGTACAAATACATTTTATTTCTTAGAAAGATTTTATTTATTTATTTTGAGAGAGAGAGAGAGAGAGCACAAGGGGGGGGGAGCGGGAGAGGGAGAATCAGGCTCCCCTCCAAGCAGGGAGCCTATGTGGGGCTCAATCCCAGGACCCCAGGATCACGACCTGAGCTCAAGGCAAATGCTTAACTAACTGACAACCAGGCACCCCTACAATTACATTTTAAACCACTTAGATTTTGTAATCACTTTTTAAAAAATATTTTATTTATTTATTTGACAGATAGAGACCACAAGTAGGCAGAGAGGCAGGCAGAGAGAGAGGAGGAAGCAGGCTCCCTGCTGAGCAGAGAGCCTGATGTGGCGCTTGATCCCAGGACCCTGGGACCATGACCCAAGCCGAAGGCAGAGGCTTTAACCCACTGAGCCACCCAGGTGCCCCTGTAATCACTTTTAAAGTAATTCACATCCAAAAGAAGTATTAGTATCAGTATCAGCATCAGTAGTATTTTTCATATAAGTTGAATATTACCAGTTTATAAAAATTTTTAAAATCTTTTTGTAAAAGAAAAGCAATAAGACTTAAAGATATAAACAAACTATTTCATTTGCCAGCAGTTACAAAGTAAAATTCAAGGAAATATTTTCACAATAATTCACTTGTCTTTTTTTAGAAAATGACTTGCAGGTTGCAAGCCACATTTGGAGGGTCCCTACAATTGGAGATTCTCAATGTAATAAAATCAAGGACTTCCATCATTATTCATTGCAGTATCTGACAATTTTTTAAAGTGTTTATTAACATTTAAGGGACTTGTTAGGATGTCACTATATCATTATTATTGTTTATTTGACTAAGACAAGTAACAGTCATGACAATAATAATATCTTTATTTTTCATAGAACAATAGAAATTTAGATTTATAAGGGACCTCAGAGATCATCTTGATTAATGCCTTCATTCTCTAAGGAGACTAAGGTCCAGAGATTAAATCAAAACATTTGTTCAAAGTCAAACAGCGAGGCAGGAACAATGGTGGAGTGCAAATCTCAGGCGGCCAGCCCAGGGCCAGTGTGCTAGGCACTCCCCTAGGTGCTAGGGACAGAGCAGACAACAAAACAGAAAAATTTCTGCCTTCATTGGACATAGATTCTAGTCAGAGACAGAATAGAAACAGACAAAAAATTGGCAGTACGTGCTAGGAAAAGATATAACATAGAGCAGACTAGAGGGAATTAAAAGTAGTTGGAGAAGAGCAAGGGGCTGCAATTTGAATGGTATGCTCAGGGTGGATCTCACTGAGAAGGCAGTGTCTGAGCAAAGCACTGCAGCAGGTGCCAGAGTTAGCCTGATAGTCATTTGGGGGGAAGAATACCAGATAGAGGAAACAATCAGTGTGAAGGTCCTGAAATCAAAGCATGCTGGCACATTTCAGGCGCAGCAAGAGGGTCGGTGTGGCTTGAGCTGAGCAAGGAAGGAGAAAGGATATGAGATCAAAGACATAAGGGTCACATAACACCTTATAACCGTTATGAGTCTTTGCAGTATTTTTTATAGGTCTGTTTTTTTTTTTTAATTTTATTTATTTGACAGAGAGAAATCAGAGCTAGGCAGAGAGGCAGACAGAGAGAGGGGGAAGCAGGCTCCTGCTGAGCAGAGAGCCCGATGCGGGGCTCGATCCCAAGACCCTGAGATCATGACCTGAGCTGAAGGCAGAGGCTTAAACCACTGAGCCACCCAGGCTCCCCGTCTTTGCAGTATTTTGAGCAATAGTGTGATGTAACCTGATACTGGCTTTTGGGGGTCAAGGTAGGAGTAAAGAGGCTGGTGGAAGCCCAAAATACTAAGCCTATCAAAGTTGAGCAGCTCCAGAAGTTGAGGGGTTGAGAATTACCTAGGAGTTCCATGGAACATGGTTTGAAAACCAACAGAGCACACTGCATTTAAGGCTTTCATAAAATACAGGTGTCATTTAGTGTGATTATGTCTCTCTGTCACCTCTACCTATACCAAAAACTTCTTCAAAATCCACTAAAACTCTTAGACATGCCCAAAGTTAAGTTTTCGTTTCCATCCTGGTATCACATTAACCACCAAGTTTTTAGGTATATTTTCTGCCACTTAGCATAACAAATTGAGCTGAAATAAGTCCATCCCATCCATTATCCAAAATGCCACACACTAACTATAAAAGAGAAACCTTGTTCTGGCCAGTTATTGCACTCTATTCCCATAATAAATTGATTGCTCTCTTAGAGATAAGGTTAAAATAAAAAGATCATGTGGCTTGGATGGAATCACAGAAAGAATCAAGAAGAGAATTAGGACTAAAATATAAGCATCTTAGTCCCGGCTAATTCTCTTCTCACTTCGGGTAAAGGCAAGTACTTTGATTGTTTTAAAAAGTCCTATTATGGAGGTAAAATTCCTATTAAATATCCTGAATTACATGGAGTTGTCTCATATGCCCAAGACTCTCCCTCACCTCGTTTCATGGCCCTGGGGCTGCCTGGTCCACTCCGATTGCGCGTGTCTGACTCTGAAGTCCGGGAGCTGGATCTGGAGCTATCTTCTTCCTCTGACCCAGAGGAGTCATCCAGGAACGGGCTGCTGCTTATTTGCGTTGCCTTCTAAAGAAAAGGACGACAGCCTAGATGTGTCCATCTCTAAAGCCACCTCTCTTTTTAGATACGAAATGTTTTAGCAGAAGACATGGAATAAGATTTTTTTTTTTTAATACAAGAATATATTCCGGCATTATCGAAGTCATGTTGTTAAATCCCAAATTCTCATTAGGAAGGCATTTGTCAAATATAAAAAAATCCCTGAAAACGTAATGCTGTTAATACTTAACAATGCTTATTTTAATTAAGTACTTCAAGCAAGGGAAGGGAACCCTGGCAGTGACAGAAAAATCTTTCCAAATTAGGAATCTTCGCTACATCATTAATAGCGATATTTCCTTTCAACAATTAACCACCATGGAGGGGGGTGGTGCGTGGAAAAGCACATGGGGTATAATAAAAATGGGCCCAGACATCTAAAACTCTGAGAAGAGTAAATATCTTCTCTAGATCTTTCCATTTCTGCTCTTTTTATGATATATTAGTATGAAAGTCTACAACTCCCTGTAAATGGAAAGTCAGAGTAAAATGTCAAGAATGGAATCTGGAGCTTGAATAAACAGTTTCCCCGGTCCACCATGAAGAGAGCCACATGTTCAGCAGTAACAGTAATGACTTACCCCCTTCAAAGTTGTATACACTGGGGTTGTCATATTCTTGTATATTAGAGAGGTATAGAGTCCTGATGTGGTATAGGACAGCAGAGCAACAGAATCTGAAACAGGAAACAAAGTGATTTAAAACAACAACAACAACACCTTCTCTCTAGCACATAGGTCTATTTCTTATGGATGTGAGCTAGCAAAATTTCCAGTTAAAGAGAAGTTGGATGAACACGCATGACTGTTCTATGGTCTGCCATAAGAAAGATGCACTCTCGTCCATGGCTCATTATTGCCTCACATGTGCTACTTCCCCAACTAGACTGTACGTTCGTTGAGAGTAAGGATCATAGCTTTTATTTCTTCGGCAGGCATCTCAGCTCGGCTGAGCAGAAATAGCATAAGCACCTGCTAATTCAGTGACCACTATCCTATGAAGATATTCTCCGATTCCTCATAATCCTAATAGTGATAAGATGTTAAAACACCAGCATGCTTAAGACTTTATCAGGTGAACCTCATGCTGAAAGCCTAAAATATAATTTCCCCAATGGTAAGAACAGAAGATCATTTTGAAGAGATAGAACATCAATGGTTGCCTCTAAGATTTGGTTTAGTGTTGGATAGGGAGGGGGCTAGGAGAAGGAACCGTTGGAAAATTTCTCTTTTTATTCCAGGTTGTTTTTTATCTCTTTTTATTCCACGGTTGTTTGGTTTTACTTCGTATAATGGGAACGCATCTGCTTCTTCAAAAATTTTTTGAAGAAAGAAAGAAGGGTTGTGTTTTAAACTCTGAAAAAAAAGGACATAGAGACTGATATTTTTGCAGTTTTAAACAGCTGAAACTCCACAGCTTCTTTGCTTTATCCCTTTTAGGTAAAAACAAAAAGAGTTGAACATAGATGGTTGTGCGCCTGCCTATATTGGGTAACAGTGAATTTCAACTTTAAATGTAAATTGGCAACCTCAGAAATCATTTTCTAAAAGTTTTGCATAATTCTATCTACTCCAATGAGCTTAGATGTTTAGGAAGTTGTTGGCTAGTAAAATGGCAATACAACATAACTTATTTTTTGAAACAAGTTTTACTGTAGTAAGAAACACATAACATAAAATTTATCACTTTATGACATAGAAGACCAAATGACAGAGAATAAAGAAGCTGAGCAAAAGAGAGACAAACAACTACTGGAACACGAGGAGAGGATACGAGAGATAAGTGACACCATAAGACGACACAACATTAGAATAATTGGGATTCCAGAAGAAGAAGAAAGAGAGAGGGGAGCAGAAGGTATATTGGAGACAATTATTGGAGAGAATTTCCCTAATATGGCAAAGGGAACAAACATCAAAATCCAGGAGATGCTAAGAACGCCCCTCAAAATCAATAAAAATAGGTCCACACCTCGTCACCTGATAGTAAAATTTACAAGTCTTAGCGACAAAGAGAAAATCCTGAAAGCAGCCCGGGAAAAGAAGTCTGTAACATACAAGGGTAAAAACATTAGATTGGCAGCGGACCTATCCACAGAGACCTGGCAGGCCAGAAAGAACTGGCATGACATATTCAGAGCACTAAACGAGAAAAACATGCAGCCAAGAATACTATATCCGGCTAGGCTATCATTGAAAATAGAAGGAGAGATAAAGAGCTTCCAGGACAAACAAAAGCTGAAAGAATTTGCAAACACCAAACCAGCTCTACAGGAAATATTGAAAGGGGTCCTCTAAGCAAAGAGAGACCCTAAAAGTAGTAGATCAGAAAGAAACAGAAACAATATACAGTAACAATCATCTTACAGGCAATACAATGGCACTAAATTCATATCTCTCAATAGTTACCCTGAATGTTAATGGGCTAAATGCCCCAATCAAAAGACACAGGGTATCAGAATGGATAAAAAAACAAAACCCATCCATATGCTGCCTACAAGAAACTCATTTTAGACCCGAAGACACCTCCAGATTTAAAGTGAGGGGGTGGAAAACAATGTACCATGCTAATGGACATCAGAAGAAAGCTGGGGTGGCAATCCTTATATCAGATCAATTAGATTTTAAGCCAAAGACTATAATAAGAGATGAGGAAGGACACTATATCATACTCAAAGGGTCTGTCCAACAAGAAGATCTAACAATCTTAAATATCTATGCCCCTAACATGGGAGCAGCCAACTATATAAACCAATTAATAACAAAATCAAAGAAATACATCGACAGTAATACAATAAAATTTATCACTTTAACCATTTCTAAGTGTGCAGTTCAGTTAGTGCTAATTATATGCACACTGTTATGAATCAGGTCTCCAGAACTCTTTTATCTTGCAAATCTGAAACTCTACACCCATTAAACAATGACATCCCCTCCCCACCTCCACCCAGCCCCTAGTCACCAGCATTCCACTTTCTGTTTCTACGCATGCAAAGTCACTTACTTTTATTAACATTCTCCATATTGAAGGCTTCAGACATTCGAATACCTGATTTGGCTACAGCATAAATTCTGCTCTCCTAATGTGAAAGAGAGATTTAAACTGGATGTTTAAAGCAAAGAAATGATTACTTTCAATACACATGTTCTTCATTTAATATACACCAGAGCGGAGCATTATTATAAAACTATCATCAGTGCCAACTCAAATATTCCACCGTGGACAGCACTGCAGACATTTTCCATCCATTAGTCATTCCATTATTTATCTTTGCTCCCTAGTTTTTGCTTGGCATTTTAAGTTCTTTTGAAGACATAGGAAAAAAAGTAAGAGAAAACTTATAATCCCTGACTGCTCATAAACACCACCTTTAGTATCCTACCATTCTAGACAGGATTAAAGAGAAAAAAAAAAGCATAAGGCCTTGAATGGCTGTAATGTGAGGTTAGAAACCATTCACAATCATTGACTACACATAAATAATACCTTTAATATCCTACTCTTCCAGAATATGGTGAAAGAAAGGAGAAAAATCTGGAAGTCAGAAATCACAGAGTAGCATTAAGTGCTATCATCTCCTTTTTTCAGTGTACACTTCAGTGAAGTAGAAGGAAAAACGGAGGCCAAATAAAAAATGAATTTGAGAATGGCAATGGAATTAATAATATTATCTTACTTCTTTTCTCTCATTTGAGAGAAATCTCTGAAATGGGTATTGGAAAGGTTATTACCCTGCCCTCTGTAAGAAAAGGGATTCCAGGTAGTTCTTAACACATAATCATCATGTCCTGAATTCTCTACTGCATCTAACCTGGACACGGTTGCCTGGACAGGGCATAGCAGGTGTGTAAGGCAGTCCTCTTTAAGGACTGTGCCAGCCAGTGGCCTGCTAGGTAACGGGCATGGGATCCTCACTGTCTGAGACATTTTCATTTGAAGAGCAGCTGAGTGAATGAATCAGATGCGGTTTCTTTGCGAACGGGGTTGTGAGATACGCACACAGAGACGAGCAGCAGAGCCAACGGAACAGAAAGATATGTAAACACGGGAGCAAGCAGGAGACGAGAGGCAGCTGAAAGCACGACAGAGAGGAGGAGAGGAGTTAGCAGTAGTAGACAAGCAGAGTCACTGCAGACGGGAGAGGTCAGGCTAAACCGCCGGTCCAGGGACACGGGGTGTCACCTGTCTCTAAGGAGTTGACAATTAGAGGTGCTGCTGAATCCTCACGTGACTAGTGAGGATTCCTCACGCTGAATCCACTACGGTGACTAGTGTATTTTGAGAGATATTCCAATTCTGTAAGGATGGGCTATGCCTTCAAATAACCTCTTAAAAAATCCTTAAAATGAACCCTCATAAATTGAGGCAACTGGAATACATCTCTTTTCCTTGAAACCTGAAAATACCTAACAAATGCCGAAATAAAACCTCAAACTTGGCCAGCCTGCTAGTAGGCTTTTGAAAAGCAATACTACTTTTTCAGGATTGAATAGCTTCAGAAGACAAATTGAAGAGAGAAAAACAAAAGAGTAGGAAAATGGTTTGCCAAATAAAACGAACTTGAAAAACCTAACCTAAATCTCTGAAAATCTCAACATAATAAAAGAAAAATTTCAAATCCTCACTGCCTAAAGGATAACATAATTGAAATTCTAGTGATTCACATGCCAGTAATGTCTACTCTTATGTGTGCTATCCAGAGTTTAATAATGAACTGCAGACGGTTTCATGGAAGCCCCAGAAAGAAATGTTCTTTTGAAAGTAAGGAAGAGCAGATACATCTTAAGGTCTGAATTTGCAGTAGGAAAACACGGCTACCTTAATTTGCTTAAAATCACATTGGTCACTAAATAAATAATAACAATGGAATGTGATCCCCAAACCCTCAAAATCCTGCAACCCTAATGCTTCTCTGGAGGCCCAAATTTAAACTACATCAATATGTGAAGGAGAAGTTAAACCTGCAAGACAGATAATTTCAGTTTGTTTCAAAGATAAGAATAACTTTTAACATCTAGTGATATAGATATTCCTATAAAGAATCACACAGTGGTGGTTTGCCTATTGTTTTAATGGTCAGTGTTTTCAATGGAAGAAATTTCAATCTATTCTAGATACACAGGAAGACACTTTTGGTTAAAGCAATGGATTTATAAGCTCATGAAGAGTCAAGTCAAATTTCTCTTAAAGTTAATCAAGTAATGATTAAGTTCAAAAACTGATGACCAATAAGAGTTAAGTATCCTAGTTCCGAATTCGCCCAAAGTATCACACAGGTAGAAGGAACACTTCTTCCACACCCTTGATGTTTCCTTCCACGGGGAGGGAACTCCAGTAACATTCTGGATCCCTCTCCAACCATTCATTTCTCCCTCCCAAGGAGGAGGAATGGCTTAACATGACTGGCAAGCTTAGAAGGAGAAAGTGGACAGGCACCTGTTTCTCTCCTTTCTCTGGAAAAGTAATAGCTCAGGAAATACCACTTGTTCTTTCTCTGGGCTGCAAGCTACTTCGGAGAGGCGACCCTCTCCTGAGGAAGCCTCTGGAGGTCCAGGGCTACCTGGGACTGGGCTTATAAATCTAGAGAATTCCAAGTCCAGTATTGGAAAGCTCATCTGCCCTGATTTCTCTAAAATCAGTTTTCTCAGTAATAAAGGTAATATTCTGATCTCCCTCATGTCTTCACCTTTTCTTATTTCTCCATTGACACACAACTCAGAGGGAAAAGAGCAGGGGAAACGGTATTCTGAAAACTGAGATGTTTCAGAACAATCTGGATCGTTAAAGAAACAGGAAAAGAAGTAAAGTAAAACCTGAAAATGGGTGTTAGTTAAAAACCAGCGTGGGGCACCTGGGTGGCTCAGTGGGTTAAGCCTCTGCCTTTGCTAAGGTCATGATCTCAGGGTCCTGGGATCGAGCCCCACATCGGGCTCTCTGCTCAGCAGGGAGCCTGCTTCCCCCTCGCTCTGCCTGCCTCTCTGCCTACTTATGATCTCTCTCTCTCTGTCAAATAAATAAATAGAATCTTTAAAAAAAAAAACACAAAAACCCAGCGTGCATGCGTCGCACACAGCAATATCATTTACCCAAGAGGGAAAGCGGTGCAGGGGCGGGGTGGGCGGTTTGCCACACGTGGACTTCTTGGCCGAGTCACTGGGTTCCTGGTCGTCGGAGCACGGGGATTCCAGGGAGTCATGGGAAAACAATCCATAATCACAACTGGTGTCCATATTCTCTAAAATTTCTGTACTGTCATCATCAACTAGATCAAGGTCTGTTTCCTGAGGTCTGAGCGGTCGGATCATGCTTATGGCATTCCTGTTGGTACCAAACATCCTGTCGGAACTTAACTGTGGTTGGCTTAAGTGCCTTTTGGCTAGGGCCACACTTATGCTGAACACATTAGGAATCCGTAACTTTGGGGGCGGCAGGTTTGACGAAGGCACTAATTGCATACCTTTTCCAGGCAGTGGGTTAGGATGCTTGGGAGTCAAAGCTGGGGTCAAAATAGGGCTGGGGGTGTTGGCCTCACTTGATGATGATGAATAATCCAGTCTCTGAGACTGAAATTTTTTATTCAGTTCATCTGACGAACTGTCCTGCTCCTTTTTATTTGATTCAGAATTTCCCTTTAGAAGAGGACAGTTCTGAGCTTTCCACTGGGCCTCCTGTTGCCAAGAATATAGCTTCTTGTGTTCCAGTCTCTTTATGCCAAAAGTCTCTTCTTCGAATATAGAACTGCTGTCATCGGATGCTGTCAGGTACGCCTCGCTGCCCATTCTGCTACAGTGGACCCCTTCCTCTGACGTGTGACTGGAAAGGGTGGACGTGTATCTGCACTTGGACCTTCCTTTGCTCCCGTCTTCCTCATCAGAACTCCAGTCGCTCCCTGGGGCTCCAGAATTCTGGGATGTGCCACCATCTGTTGCAAAGCTCGCTCTTGTTTTCCGATTCTGTTCCAGGACACAGGGGGTTTGATGCAATGTTCTCTGACCCCGGTTGTTTTCTTGAATTTGGTTCTCGCCTGACTTTTCTGGAATTTCCATTTCTAGAAAAGTATATGTCATATCAGCATGTTGTCTTTGATAATGTAATCTTTCTGTACAGTTAGCTTTATGAAACTACATTGTAAAAACTGGAATTTTCATATGACTAAAGTTAATTTACATTATCCTTTTTTAGTTGTCTTGTTTAAACCCAACTTTGAAAACTATAAGCTTTAAGATAAAATATGAGCCCTAACACTTCAATAGAAGAGTATTGAAATTAAACTGCTTTTTACAAAGAAACACGTTGGGGAAAAGGATACTGACAATGGTTTAAAATGAAAGAAGCAAAATGTGAAACAGGGCAACTCTGACTATCAAAGAAAGCAGCCACCAAAGGATACCACTAATTCTATTTTAAAGCAAAGCAAAGGACGGCACTCTTTCAACTAAATTTTAAAATTATCATAAGAAAATTTAAACATAATAAATATAAAGCTATGGTTTAAGAAAAAAAAAACCAAACTTTGTTCCCAAGCTTCAATACATGGAATATGCAAAGCCATGAAGAAACATAAACACAGAAAAGCCTTCCTGGCTCTACTTTGGGTTTATTCGTAACTCCAAATGTGTTTTTATAACAAGAATAATGCTCTTTAACAATGTCTTTCGACATGGCTTATTTTTGTTTTGAATATAATCAACAGAAGGAACCACTGGCTTCATAAACACCAAACTAAACATTTGTACAATTTATAAAGAGCACAAGAGAAACTTTTAAAACATAAACATGACTTTCATAACAAGGAACTAGAGGCTGAACAAATAAACTTGATGATTTTTTTTAAAGATTTTATTTATTTATTTGACAGAGATCACAAATAGGCAGAGAGGCAGGCAGAGAGAGAGAGGGGGAAGCAGGCTCCCCACTGAGCAGAGAGCCCGATGCAGGGCTCGATCCCAGGACCCTGGGATCATGACCTGAGCCGAAGGCAGAGGCTTTAACCCACTGAGCCACCCAGGCGCCCCCCAAACTTGATGATTCAATAGCAGGCAAATTGTTAAATTTGCAAGTGGGCAAGAGCTTCAGGCCAGCCAACCTCGGCTATACCAAACTATACTCAACTGACTATTTGAAAGTGGAAGGAAAATTACCATGGCTGCTCAGAAGAGAAAAAAAATTGCAGGCAACAGCCTAAAAGCAAGTAGCCAAGAGAATTCTGATTGGAAAAACATTATGTAGTTTTCAGGATTTCATAACCAAGTACAGAGCCGGTTTTTAGGGCTATAGTTTTTCTCCTTTGGAGGAAGGAAGTGGGAGCTGAAAACACAGACGATGCACATTCAAGGTTTTCTAAAATATTTGGGCAAAGTCACACTACAGGTGGCAAAGCCAGCACCTGCACAACAGAGCAAAATTTAAAGGGGCTTTACGAATAAAAGAAGGGTAGAAATCTGCACACAGGTCCGGGACTTAAACATCTATGCAAATATTTTCCTCTTTGAAGCAAAACGGAAAAGGGAAAATCAAAGCAAATATTTTCCTCTTTGAAGCAAAATGGGGAAGGGAAAATCAAAGCACTTACTAAATTGTCCCCTGGTGTTCTTTTCCTTTATAAGTTTGCTATGCCATATTTAACTTCATATTTAATATCAGGTAATTTTTAAATATTTTAAGTAAAAGAAAGTTCATAGTTCTAATGTGAAACTCAGCTAAAACAAGTACCTTATAGGTATAACAGTGAGCTTTTTTTTTTTAATTTTAATTTTTTTAAAATTTTATTTATTTAATTGACAGAGAGAGATCACAAGTAGGCAGAGAGGCAGTCAGAGGGAGAGGGGGAAGCAGGCTCCCTGCTGAGCAGAGAGCCCGATGCGGGGCTCCATCCCAGGACCCTGGGATCATGACCTGAGCCGAAGGCAGAGGCTTTAACCCACTGAGCCACCCAGGCACCCCAACAGTGAGCTTTTTAATTTTAAATATCACTGCTACCTACGGCAGGAGAAAGTATCAACAGGGGAAAATCAGTCTCTTCTATGCATCCTTGTCAAAGACTCCCAAAAAACCCCACACAAGATAACTAGTTATACAAATTAAAGGCTAGATTGCTCTTTAAAAACATTTTCATACAACATCAACTTGTCAAAAAAAAAAAAACACAAGGAAATTTAAGTTATATTTGGATGAATCCTAGCAAATTATTTTTCCTTTTTAAAAAAGAGTCAAAGTAAATTCCTCTAGTCCATAAATACCTTCTACGTCTTTTCCCTCTGTGAACTCGGGTTCTTTGGATGATATCTTGCTCATTTCCTCAGACTTTACTACTTGAGGAGGACTCCTTGCTCGCGATAAAAAGCACCCAAAGGTCAAACTGCTTAGGCGCTGGCCTTCTGAAAGCTTTGGTGTAGAGAGAGTAGATGACTTCTTCCCTTGAACTTCTGCAAGATCATTAATCAAAATCAAGATCTGAATTTTTTATGACAGTTTATTAAACACAGAACCAAAGCATATAAAAGTCTGGACAAATCACTCCTTATACCAGAAAAAAGCCTAGTCTAGTAACATGGACCCCTCAATGTCTAGTATCACACGCTAATGTTTAAATCTATTTTTATATTTTGAATGTTCTAAATATTTTTTAACTGTAGAGAGAATCTCTAATCCCTTTAAAAGTAGTTCTTCAACAGAAACAAAACCACAAACAAAAATACAGACTGTAGACAAGGAGAGGGTTATAGCGTCTTGCAAAATCATGGTACTGGTAAATAGCAGTCAAGAACTGGTAAAATTTGATGGGGCAGTAATGCTACTAATGGTGAGGGAAGAGGGACTGAGGTCCTGGTTGCCAGGACAACCAAAGAAATTCAGATCATCGTTGGGGCAAATATCACATGGCCATTGTACTAACTTTTGCTATCTTAGTTTCCGGTTTGCTTCTCCCAAAAGAGCAGATGGAGGGGCTTGATCTATGATGACCACACTATGGAGGGCCCTCATCACTTCTTTAGAGGAAAAAAAGGGGGAGGGGACAATTTCTAGATAGAGAATTTAGATAGCTCAAGGAGTAATTAATCACGAGTTAATCCATCTTCTAGAAGTTGTAACCTCCCTGCTTGCAAGATTAAAAGCATGGAGAGGGGCACCCGGGTGGTGCAGTTGGTAAGTGTCCAACTCTTATTTTGGCTCAGTCATGATCTGAGTCCTGGGATTGAGCCCCACATCAGGCAGACGTAAGGAACCTGCTGAAGGGGACCTGGGTGGCTCAGTGGGTTAAGCCTCTGTCTTCAGCTCAGGTCATGATCTCAGGGTCCTGGGATTAAGCCCCGCTTGATCAGGCTCTCTGCTCGGCAGGGAGTCTGCTTCTCCTTCTCTCTCTCTCTGCCTGCCTCTCTGCACACTTGTGATCTCTCTCTGTCAAATAAATAAATAAAACCTTTAAAAAAAAGAAGGAATCTGCTTAAGATTCCCACCTCCCTCCCCTTTTGACCGCCCCCCACTCTCTTTCTCTTCCTAAAATAAATAAATAAAATCTTTAAAAGCATAGAGATCCTAGTGACAGTAAGAATAGTTTCCCCCCAAGATTAAATTTTTAATTAACTGTGGAAGAACACCAAAGGGGTAAATTAAATAGCAGCTGAGAACTGACTAGAGCATAAGAAAAATATCTTTTATGGTGTCTTCCTTTAGGTATATCTTTTATTATTTTCATGTTGACTATGTCTCACAGAACTAATTCACAGTATTTTAATAACCACAGACATGCATATACATTTTTAAGATACTATATTATATCTACATAATTGTATCTATTCTTCTCCAGTCCAAGTCGAGGCTCCTAGGATTCACATCCCTTCGTCTACAAGACCTAACAGACTGCCAATGAAGACTAGAATTGCAAGCTAAGAATATCAGATAAAATAACAGCCTTTTCAGAGCTAGGCTTAGTACATTCAATCTATGTCAATGGTTTCATAGGTAAATATGGAATTCTAGGTCAACCACATGGACACCAATTTCCCATTATATAGTTGGAGGAAGTGTGTGATATAAGAACTACCTATGTTGGTCTTCATCCATGGTTCTGGGCTTCTAAAACCTTTGGAATTTCCTAAGTGGTAAGAGCAATAAAAGTTATCTTTCGTATTCATAACAAACCCTTTCAACCACATCTGAGTTTATGTTGATGAGGTGATTTTTGGAAAGCCACTAGACAGCCTCAGGATGGGAGCTGGTTGTCAGGGGAACCAACCATGTGATTAGAAGACTGGAACTTTCGGCCTCAACCTCTATGACCCCCTACCTCTGACCTCAGGGGAGGGGAGGGTTGAAAACTGACTTAACCACCAATGGCCAATGATTCAGTCAGTCAAGCCTACATAATGAAGTCCCCATAAAAACCCAACCGGATGGACTTCCAGATGCGTGGAGGTACTGGGAGGGTGGTGTGCTTGGAGAAAACATGGAAGCTCTGTGCCCCTTCTCCACACCTCACACCCTCTGCATCTCATCCATCTTGGCTCTTCCTGAGTTTTATTTTTTGTAATAAACCAGTAATCTAGTAAGTAAACTGTTTGCCTGAGTTCTGTGAGCTGCCGTAGCAAAATATCAAACCTGGGGAGGGTCATGGGAACCTTTGATTTATAGCCAGTGAGCCAGAAGCAGGGTTGAGAACTGATATTTACAATTGTGTTTGAATTGGTGTATGAAGTGGTGGTGGGGGGGGATAGTTTGGTGGGATCAAACCTGTAACCTGTGGGATCTGATGCTAACTTTAAGTAGATAATGTCAGAATGGGTTAAATTTGAAGGACAGCCAGTCTGTGTCCTCTGGGAATTGGAGAACTGCTTTGTGTGGAAAAACTCACACACAAGGGCACCTGGGTGGCTCAGTGGGTTAAGCTTCTGCCTTCGGCTCAGGTCATGATCTCAGGGTCCTGGGATCGAGCCCCACTTTGGGAATCTCTGCTCAGCAGGGAGCCTGCCCCCCCCCAACCTCTCTGCCTGCCTCTCTGCCTATTTGTGATCTCTGTCTGTCAAATAAATTAAAAAAAAAAAAAAAACTCACACACATCTGGTGTCAGAGGTATTGAGGGAAAAGGAAAACTGGGGCTTTTTCTTTAACAAAATGACGGCAATAAGTATGAACATGCAGTAGACAAAATGGTTTCACACGTCTTAAAATCAACAAATTCCCATGAAACCAGGAAGGCACTAGTACCATTACCATTTTACTGATGTAAAAGAAAAAAAAATCCAGCAATATAACAGTTATTAAATCATGGGCATTAAGGTTGATTTCAAAGTCCATGCACTTGCTACTGTGCCAGCATTTTCCCAATGCATTCTGTGAACTCCATTTGTGGAAATGTCACAGTGGGTGTAAGAAGAGGCATGGGTAAAGCTGAGTCTGCAGAACTCTGGGCCCATCAACCAACACT
Source organism: Martes martes (assembly GCF_963455335.1). Lineage (NCBI taxonomy): Eukaryota > Metazoa > Chordata > Mammalia > Carnivora > Mustelidae > Martes > Martes martes. The sequence goes on from NC_137896.1 coordinate 63,938,206, forward strand.
GCTTTCACCTGTTTTATCTTTGCTAAATAAGTTTGAAAACCACTGTGGTAGGCCAGGATCTAATAACCCTGAGGATTCACCTTGTCCTCAGCTCAATGTGCACTTGACTGGTGTTCATCACAGCAATTATATTAAGTAAATATCTATCTCTAACTCTACCACCTATCTTTAGGCTTTGATGCTAAAAAGAAAGTAACCCTAAGCATTGGAAAATGCAAAGAGTTTATTATTCATATTATAAAATTCTGATGAAAATATTTAGGCTGTAAGAATTTCACTCACTATTGATCACCACAACACAAGTGAAAATAGAAAATAACTGATATTTTTAAAGCAAACATACCTGAAATTAAACATTCAAATTAGTATTACCCCTTTTGGGTTATTTGCAAAATTGTCTAGCTGTGCTAATATAGACATGTGGCTCTTTAAATTAAAATCTATTCAAATTAAATAAAATGTAAAAATTCAGCTCCTTGGTTGTGCTAGGTATATTTCAAATGTTCAACAATAAAATTCTGTATAGCCTAATAAACACAACTAAGCTACTTTAGTCAAAATACTCATACCTTGTAGTTTTGACTGTAATGTTCTTATCTCTTCGGTTTGGTTTTGGTTGATCAAACGAAGATTCTGATTTTCTAATTCCAGCTGAAAGGACATAATGGTATCCTTTTATACAGGAATAATATTTCTAAAATGTACTAGCAAATTATAATATTTTAAAATGTTAATACCTAATTACATGTAAGCAAAATACAAAAGAAATGATGACCAAATATCAGATGAATTTATCAGCATAATTATCAACCTAGGTAATTAGGGCTCTGATATTTATTTTTTCCAGAACTGAGAGTTCAAATATTTTCACCCCAGGGCATTTTCATGCCTTTCCCACTGTAAAATTGTTTTAAATCAAACTATTTCGGCATTTAATCTGCCATATAAACCAATGTGTACTTCTCAAGATACTGAACACATTAACTTTGTGATATATACATATGTTCTATAATTATTTAAAACTAGCTAATTAGAACTAAAATCAACTACCTAGAATGAGGCTACTTATACTGTTTACTAGGAGTCTATCAATATTTTTAATTTCAGAAATACATTGGACATAAGAATGAAAGCTGCCGATCCCACGTTTGCCAAAAGACAGCAGCACCACCAACTGATGAGAATTTTGTTTCATTCCAAATGATCAGATACTCTGATGACTTATCTATTCAAATTAAGTAAAAGGTAAAGAAAAGGCAAAATATAGGAATAAATACCTCATTTAATTTAAGTGTTACCCATTCTTTGATCTTGGCTGCTTTCTCTTCTATTATTTTAGCTTCTTGTATCCTTATTTGTTTCTGAAATAACATTAGCAGTGCGTTTAGTTCAAACATAGGCTCACTGGTCTGGAAACATTACATCATAAATATAAAGGACCAATCCACTTAAAACCCTACCATTTCCAAGTTAATATGTCTACCTTCAAATCATCAAATAGAATAAAAAAACGAGAACCATCATCCAGCAGGCATAATAATAAACCATAAAGCATATGAAAATATTACTAGTTTTAACAACTGTTAAATTCTCTTTCTCGGAAAGATCTTATACTGAAATCCAAGCACTGAATTTATCAACAAAATAAATGATTTCTGGAAATGATCTAGGGTTTATAACTGTAGGAGAGGGGTCAACCAGGTTAGGGAGAAGAGAATCAGAATCTCTTCTGGAGCATGGTTTGTTTTCCCGTCAAATACAAGTTTTTATTTCTCATATAATTTATTTTATTTTTACAAACAAGTTTTTAAAGATCCAGCAAAAATGAAATAAAAAACTCTAGCTCACATTTACCAACCTTAAAACCTGGTTATGTTCACAAAACTAGGAGAATGTAACTGTCATATAAATCACAGTGGGTGGAGGCTGGGGGTGGTGAAAAGTTGGAAACCATTGACCTAAAGAAATACGAATTCCCAGAGTAATGGAAAAAAATATTCTGAAGATAAAAAACAATTTAGCAGATTTATTAATTTCATAGTGGTCATCCTTAAGTGATGCTAAATGATGATTTAAGCAAATGACCTTAATGCAATTTTTTCCCTAAATAAATAAATATAAATAAATAAATAAATATTCCTAATAAAATTTTAAAGTAAACTAAAAAGTATACTTGATCTCAGTAAAGTGGTTTAAAGACAGTGTATACATTTTTAACAGAAGGATTCACATCAAACGTACTTTTAAAACACTATGTTCCATAAGTTTTTCCAATACCTTAAAAATCTAAAGCAAAGATCTATCTCAAACATTTTACAGAGAGAAATGCCTGCTGACAACCAAGTGTTTTGAAGCTGAAAACTACATCATACTCTGAAAAGTCTGAAAGTTAAGGAGCACAGTTGCATCCAAAAAGTGTTAGATATGGCTTTGGAATTACCCAGACTTAAAAAGAATACCATTTTATTTGTACCTTTCACCAGTAAATGTGATTAGACTCCATGAGTTGACGAAATAAGTGAGATTTCTGACCCAAATTTAGAAGTGTGGGCTCTCTCTTTAACCTTTGTGATTATACATAAATAAATGCATGTATTTAAACTGTGATGATCCAATTCTTCCTAACCTGTTCTTCAAGCTGCAGTTCCAAGTTTTGAATGATGTCATCTTTTTCTTGTATTAGGGTCTCCAGATCTTGACACTTTTTATACAGCCTTGTTTCTGATTCACTGGTTTGAATATTAGCTGCTTTTAATTTCTCTTCCATAACTTGTACCTGAATTCAGAGGTTAGAAAATTAATATTATGCATGTAATTAATTTATCACAGTATTAAACTTAGCATTTTACTTTAACATTAATAGATTTCTCAAAGGTATCATCATAAAAACAAAATATTGTCTAGCATGTTTTAATAATTTAACAATTATAAAGTCTGAAGACTAATGTATTTAACAATTATAAGGTCTGGAGACTATTTTGCCTACCTCTGAGGTATATAAGGGCACAGAAGAGATTGTCAGAATTTTGCTATCATGTAAGTAATGCACATGTTTACTAGAACAATGACAATATGTGAAATATACCATGTTAGTATAGAATCAGAAAGTTTGCAGCCCTCATTTTTTCATATTTTAAATGAAGTAGGAATATAAAGTAAAGAAGTGAGTAGTGAGAAAAGATCAGGTTGGATGACGAGGTGTAACAGCACATTTTAGGGAAAAAAAATTGAACTCAAGTGAAAAACAAACACACACAATGGAAAGGAAAAGGAAAACAAAAAAGCTTTAAAGCCCCAAATGATGGAATACAAAAAATAAAAAACTATGAGAATCAAGATATAGGTAAGGGAGTATGTTCAGTGAGGGTTTATTGATTCATTCATTTAACAAACACAGTGAATAGTTGCCAAGTACCAGGCCCTGGGAAGACATCAGTGAATAAAATGGACCCAAAATCTCTGTCCACATAGAAATTACATTCTAGTGGGTAAGAGAAATCACAAATATAAGAAAGATGTAAAAATCATACAGTACGCCATACAAGGAGGTAAAGGCAGTAGGAAAACGTAGAGCAAGATAAAAGATACTGGTGTGTGACCTGGGGTTGTGTGATGCTTTGATTTTAATACCTAAGATACACTGGCTCTGCTTGAATCTTTTGCAAAACACATTTGGGCATGTGAAGGAATGTGTGAGATGTTAATGATAGTAAGAAAGAAAGTACTGGGCACTGTGTATTAAGACTTCTATTCCATATACTCCAAACAGGCAAGAACGTAATTTTTGTAATGTTTTAGATTGTAGGGGGCAAAGAAAAATATGCAAAAGCATTTGAGAAATTATTGAAAATTACAATGAAACATCTTAAACTGTTAAAAACACCTCTGAAAAATCATGATGAATCCACTTAGAGTTTAAAAATAATTGACTAATGAGGGTTTCTGGAAGGAGGGTGTTAAGGTTAGTTTGGTTCTGTTTTTTTAACCGTGAATACAAGGTGTCATCTGTGGGTTCACCGGAGAAATGTAAACTCAACTCAGATGCCAAAGTGTCCTACTTAAATACCACCCAAATGTCTGAAAACTGTAAAAATAAAAGTAGATTTTAAAAGTTGGAGAAAAATCCTGCATTCTACTACCCAAATGATAATTTTAAGTTATCTTAAGATTTATATTTTTTAACATAATATAGCGGGTTTTCTGCAAGAATGGCAGACCAAGAAGTCAAGGACCAAGGTCTACATCAGAAATGCTACCATGAAAAACAGTCAGAGGAGGACAGAAAGCTGAACAATAAATACCAAGGATCATTTTTAAGATGGTTCAGCCAGTTCCACACAGGACATTCTATAGTTGTGGAAGCAGAGAAAGAAGGGCAGAGACCAAGTTCAAAATGCTAGTTCTTCGGGGACAGAGTAATAGATGACAGACCTGTAGGGGAGCAGAATGTGCCAGCCCCAAATATACCACTTTGGCATATTGATTATTCTGAATTCAAGTTACCTAAGAAACAGCTGGTGTAAGAACACTCCGACCCTCTTTTGTCCCCCTGAAAACTGGAAATAAATCCTCCTCCTGTACCAGGAGGGAAGAAGGCATCCTTATCATCAGAGACAGGGAATTTAGGGCTGAAGAGGCTGTGTAAACAAATGTTATTTCTTCACTAATTTACTACCCTAAGCCCAAGCCCCTTTGTCTTGTCAATTCTTCACAAATGTACTGTTTTTTTGTCTAAATGGTATAAAATTTGCCTGCTGTGGTCACTTCTTTGAGTCCCTTATTTTTAGGGAGCTCCCATGTGTATGAAATTAAACTTGTTTTTCTCCTGTTAACCTAGCTTATGCCAACTTAATTATTAGACAAGCCAAAGAACTTAGAAGGGAAGAAATATTTCTGCCCCTGCAAACCTCAAAAAAAAAAAAAAACCTGAATGAGAATATAAATAAATATTACCAGATCTACATCTATAGTCTCCTTTTATTAAGTCAGAGCAAGCCACCCTACAAACACTGGACTACCACATAAAATTGTCCTATTATTGCTAGGAAAGGTCTACAGTTCTAGAAAACTATGATTTGGGAGTACTCCCTTTTCTTTCTTTTTTTTTTTTTTTAAAGATTTTATGTATTTATTTGAGAGAGAGTAAGCGAGCTTGATCATTACCGGAGCCAAAGGCAGACGCTTAACTGACTGACCCAGCCTGGTGCCCCTGATTTGGGAGTACTCTTATCCCCTGAAAAATGTGTTGCATTTAAAAGGTGTTCTCTTTTTATGACTGGGAGCGACAGTCAGAGCTCCTGGATGCATTTTTGCTATGTATGACTGTTTAATTTGACCATTACTTTTAGCTAAACAAAACCTTCCCAGGCAAGAAAAATACAGGCAAAAACAGCAAAATCTCTTAGGGAGAGAGCTCACAAAATAGTTACAGGCAATCTACGTGCCAAGTGCTCCTGTTAGGACCAAGTTCCACAGGATCCACCAGCCTTCCTTTGTAATTCATATGACTAATATGTCTACAGAAAAGATAAGGGCCTATAGAAACACCAAGCAGCCTTTAAAAATATCTCACTTCAAGTACACAGAAAACAGCCCAGTTCTTTCTCCAGTCTTATATGGTCTGAGCCATATAAGAATTTCAACTACTCAGAGACTGACCAATAACAAACACCTATGAATTCAAATTGCTCATTAAAGAAACTTGCAATTATCTATATATGGATCTTCTCTGGGGAAGAACGCTTTGCACTTTTAGGCTCCCTTTCTCCTTTTCTTCTAGGGGAGCCTCTGGTTGCATCCATGTATCTCAGCCATTTCCCCAAAACCTTTATTGTTTCTGAGCTCCCTAAACTATTCTGTAGTAAAGGATTAACTCAGCAGACTTGGGGCTGCTGGAACCCTGCACATCCCCAAAAAGGAACTGGCATTTGCCTAGCTCCTGGAAAAAAAAAATAACTTCTGTACCCTTGTAATATCCTGCCTGATAAGACTCTATACACTTGAGAAATTGGGCCACACCCGATAGTTTATGCCAATAACGTAATTTATGGTAAATGCCTGTTCTTTTCCCCATTCACCTTGGGTCCTGGGCCACACTGTATCAGTTTGACCTGTGCAAGGTTGGAAACTGAATAGCTAAGGTCAGTCACACATGTACTCCATGCCTACAAGACTGACACTACCAGCCCCACCCCCTGCCAATAAAAATTCTGGACACCAAGGCTCAGGTGAATTTCCCTAGTCAGCAATACTTTGTATGTTGTCACATATCATTGATGGGAGAATTAAGTGCCTCCCCGTGTAACTCCAGTGAGAGAGGACAACCGGAAGCTCACATCTGGTTTCTCCTGGACTCTGCTCTATATGCATTTTTCCTTTGCTGATTTTAATCTGTAAGCTTTCACTGTAATAAACCATAGCTGTGAGTATAACAGTTTTTCTGAGTTCTGTGGGTTCTTCTGGGGAATCATCAAACGTTGAAGAAAGTCTTGGGGACTGACACAACTCCCAATGCTGTTTCCCATTTTCCTGCCCACACTCTTCCCATTTCTAACCTCATCCCTTCCTACCCCACTACAGATAATTAAGATGTGACTATATTTTCGGTGGGGGGGGGGGTGGTTTCTCTTTCCCTATATATGTTGCAATGGCATGACAAAAATACAAAAATACCTGATCATTCCAAAATAGAATGGAGAAAGGAATTATGAGGGTATTTTGAATTCCAGACCATTTACCAGTTACTTAAAATTTACTGCAAATTAAGTAATTATTCTTTCACATCTTAAACACAATTATTTTGCAAATAGTGCTCCAGAATTTATGCAGTAAGACTGGAACAATTCTTACTGGAGGTGAAAAGGAATAGCACTGGATAAAGTACATTTCCATGTAATGAAGTAAATCATTACAAGGTCCTGGATAATAGCATGACTGAGTAGTTGTCACTTATTAAGAACCACAAGTGACTTGGAATCCAAGAACCAACTTCACAGGGAGGCAGATTAGTCCACATATTAGAATGGTCAGAGAGAACTTTAAAATCCTACCAGGTCTGCACCCAACACAGGCAAGGGATTGAGAACAGAAGGACAGAATGAAAACACAAATTTCTATAGGGGAAATTATTGTACTCCCTTTTGGTTAGCATAAATTAAAGATTTTATTTATTTATTTGTCAGAGAGAGAGAGAGCGAGAGAGCATGCACACAATCAGGGGGAGTGGCCCACAGAGGGAGAAGCAGGCTCCCTGCTGAGCAAGAAGCCTGATGCAGGACTCAATCCCAGGACCCTGGGACCATGACCTGAGCCGAAGGCAGCTGCTTAACTGACTAAGCCACCCAGGTGGCCCTGGTTAGCATAAAGCAGTGTAATAGATTGTAATATACACCTAATCAGATAAAGAATGAATCCTGTGTATCAGTATCTCCCACATGTGCAATCTGCAGTTTTTCTATCTCACAGGAATACTCATAAGTAACTTGGGATTGATGTGCACATACTGCTTTCCAAACTCTGAACAACTACAATAAAAATGTACTACAGCATAATGATTGCCAAGATTTCTCTGGAAAAATATACAATTTCTTCTCTACGGCCAACTTATTTAATGGTTGTACAGGTAAGATAATGCCACTCATTAAAAACAAGGGGAAAAATGAAAAAAGCTCAAGTACAAAGTTGAGTCAGTTTGTGCTGACTACTGCTTTTAGTGGTGAAATGTTCCTTTTTGGTTAATATAAATACAGTTTAAGTATTAGGATATGACTCAATGACAAAGGACAAGCTGAATTTAAGCAACATAAACAGCAGATAGGGCACAGTCCCATGGACACTGCTAAAGATAGCAAAGGATGTGGTTTCTCTACGTTAATAACATTTACTTAGTCATGTGAAGGCCACAAGAAGGTAATATAATTGGTACATGAGAATTCATTTGCTCTCTTTATATTTCCTACAAACTTTCAGAATCAGGGCGCCTGGGTGGCTCAGTGGGTTAAAGCCTCTGCCTTCAGCTCAGGTTGTGGTCCCAGGGTCCTGGGATTGAGCCCCGCATTGGGCTCTCTGCTCAGCAGGGAGCCTGCTTCCCCCTCTCTCTGCCTGCCTCTCTGCCTACTTGTGATCTCTGTCAAATAAATAAATAAAATCTTTTAAAAATAAAAATAAAAATAAAAAAAGCCTTTCAGAATCATTATGTATGTAATACTGTGAATAATATGTAATACGTATAAAATGTATAGTATGTATGATGTATAATAATATAATATATAATAAAATGTATCATTACATAAGGAAAAAAATCCGTTGTGAAGCGTAACAAAATAGGTACTAAACAAATTTAAAGTGTGACAAAACCAAATACTTTGCACAGAAACTCAGGGAGATTTGCAATTCTCACTCACTCTTTATGGGAGGAGGGGTTTGATTTAAGGCCATTTAGCCAATCATGGTGACTTTTCGCTTTAAAATGTAGCACACAGGGTGCCTGGGCGACTCAGTTGTTAAGCATATGTCTTAGGCTCAGATCATGATCCCAAGGTCCTGGGATCGAGCCCCACACTGGGCTCCCTGCTCAGCAGGAAGCGTGCTTCGTTCTCTCCTACTTCCCCTGCTTGTGTTCCCTCTCTATGTTTCTCTCTGTCAAATAAGATAAATAAAATCTTTAAGATAAATAAAATGTAGCACACAGAATTAAATAACTTTACACCTGTTATCCTCAAAGGATAACCTCAAATAAGAAATTCTTCCTGTTAGCTTATCAAGATCAGTGGTTGGGTCCTAATAGCTACAAACAGCCATGGCTTGTTTCCCTTGAATTGGGAACGGGGATTCTTTTTTTGCTCTTCAGATCTACTGAATCACAAAGGAAAACCCTGAAAATCACAAATAAGAAAGACATATTAATTTACTTTTCAGAGCTAACCATACGCTGGACATATAAATTGAGAATTTTAATTTAAGGCATGCCTGGGTGGCTCAGCTGGTTAAACGTGGGCCTTCAGCTCAGGTCATGATCCCAGAGTCCTGGAACCAAGTCCCATGCCTGGCTCCCTGCTCAGTAGGAAACCTGCCACTCCCCCAGCTCATGGGTTCTCTGCTTCTGTGTGTGTCTCTTGACAAATAAATAAATAAATAAATTTTTAAAAAGGATTTTAATTTAACTTAAGAAAAGGCAAAACAAAACCATCCTTCGTTTCTTTCTTTTTTTCCCTATACTAAGAGGTGTTAAAGGGAAAAAAGAAAGGGTAGGGAAGAACAGAGATAGATAACCATGGGTATAGAGGTAAAGAGAGATGTCACCAAAGAAAGGCCAAAGTCAGAAAGGGAAAGATAAAGAGAGAGATAAGAAGGACAAACTGCTGAATGTGTGCTACTAGGTGTGGGACTAAACAGGGACATGCATACAGAGCCCACAATAGACAAAGACAAGGACAAGGACATTTACTATACAATGGCGAAAAGGGACATAAACATGGGAGTCTTTCATAGACTATAAGTGACCTTTTATGAGTTTACTGTTAATTATTGGATTTTTAGAGCTACAAATAGAAATAAAACTATTTGGTATTATTAGCTAAAGAACATTAAAAAATCAAGCACAGTGGGGTGCCTGGGTGGCTCAGTGGGTTAAAGTCTCTGCCTTCAGCTCAGGTCATGATCTCAGAGTCCCAGGATCGGGCCCCGCACAGGGTTCTCTGCTCAGCCGGGAGCCTGCTTCCCCCTCTCTCTGTCTCTGCCTGCCTCTCTACCTGCTTGATATCTCTCTCTCTCTCTCTCTCTGTGTCAAATAAATAAATAAATAATCTAAAAAGAAAAAAAAATCAAGCACAGCATAGATCTTTACCATTACTATTCAAACTTCTACCAATACCTAAATTTGAGGTTTTAAAGAATTGCTGGTGTGATGATACTATAGTTCTGATTTTTAAATCCTATTTTCAGATTAGTTGCTGAAATACTCATGGGTGAAATGATATGATGACTAGAAGTTGTTTCAAAATAACCTGGTGGGGGGGTGGAGAAGAATAAAGTGAATGGAGGTATTGGTTAGCCTTGAGTAGACTAATTGTTAAAGCCGGTGATGAGAGTTCATGATACTATTTTCTCTACTCTTGCACTGGTTGAAATTTGGCATAATAAAATTTTAGGAATTTCTTTTAAGTAGAATTAAGAAATTCAGAGATTAGGTTAGATTGGATTTGTTTGGAAATTTATCAAGCCACTAAATCAATCTACTGAATCTACTGTATAAGATCAAATCTTTTAGGTGAAAACAAGATTTGGTAGTACTCAAATTGAAGAGAAGAAACATTACAAATTTAGATCAAGAATAAGAAATATAATATACAGGGGCACATGGGTGGCTCAGTGGGTTGGGCCTCTGCCTTCGGCCCAGGTCATGATCTCAGGGTCCTGGGATCAAGCCCCGCATCGGGCTCTCTGCTCAGCAGGGAGCCTGCTTCCCCCTCTCTCTCTGCCTGCCTCTCTGCCTGCTTGTGATCTCTCTGCCAAATAAATAAATAAAATCTTAAAAAAAAAAGGAAATATAATATACATTTCTTAGAAAAAATTATAATTTTGAAAAACCTGACTTGCCTGAATCTGACAAAGATCTTTTCATAAAATGTGAAGCTATGGACTGAGGATCATTAGACAAACTTTAAGGCTCGTGGGCTCATCCAAAACACTCATTTTAATGTTGGCAACGCCCAGATTGAATTAAGTGACATATCAAAGCTTTGATTCTTCCCCCACATGCCTATTAATACTAAGTATACGTTTTTATATGTAGTTTTCCTGATATAACTTTAAGCATTTTTCTGTATTAGTATGCCTTTTGTAATAATTATTTTTAATGGTTGCTTAATATTTCATGGAATAAATATAGTATACATCTTCATTCTCTTATAATATGGCATTCATATTATTTCCAAATATTTATTTCTATGAAAGACACTGCTACTCTTCACAGATGACACAATACTCTATGTGGAAAACCCAAAAGACTCCACCTCCAAATTACCAGAACTCATACAGCAATTCAGTAATGTGGCAGGATACAAAATCAATGCACAGAAATCAGTTGCTTTCTTATACACTAGCAATGTAACTGTAGAAAGAGAAATTAGAGAATTGATTCCATTTACAATAGCATGAGTACCTTGAAATAAACCTAAACAAAGAGGTAAAAGATCTATACTCTAAAAACTACAGAACACTCATGAAAGAAATTGAAGAAGACACAAAAAGATGGAAAAACATTCCATGCTCATGGATTGGATGAAAAAACATTGTTAAAATGTCTATGCTTCCCAGAGCAATCTATACTTTCAACACCATCCCGATCAAAATACCAACAGCATTTTTCGAAGTGCTGGAACAAACAATCATAAATGTGTATGGACCAGAAAATACCCTGAATCACCAAGGAAATGTTGGAAAACAAAACAAAACAAAACACAAAAAAACAAAACCCAAAGCTGGGGGCATCATGTTGCCTGATTTCAAGCTGTATTACAAAGCTTGTATTACAAGATCACCAAGACAGCATGGTACTGGCACAAAAACAGACACACAGACCAATGGAACAGAATAGAGAGCCCAGATATGGACCCTCAACTCTACAGTCAAACAGTCTTCAACAAAGCAGAAAAAAATATCCAATGGAAAAAAGACAGTCTCTTCAATAAAGGGTGCTGGGGAAATTGGACAGCTATATACAGAAAAATGAAACCCTACCATTCTCTTACACCATACACAAAGATAAACTCAAAATGGAAGAAAGACCTCAGTGTGAGATAGGAATCCACCAAAATCGTAGAGGAGAACATAGGCAGTAACTTCTTCGACATCAGCCACAGCAACTTCTTTCAAAAAATGTCTCCAAAGTCAAGAGAAACAAAAGCAAAAATGAATTTTGGGACTTCATCAAGATAAAAAACTTCTGCACAGCAAAGGAAACAGCCAACAAAACAAAGAGGCAACCCACGGAATGGGAGAAGATATTTGCAAATGACTCTACAAAGGGCTGATATCCAAGAACTACAAAGAACTTCTCAAACTCAACTTCCAAAAAACAAATAATCAAGTCAGAAAATGGGCAGAAGACATGAACAGACACTTCTCAAAAGAAGACATACAAATGGCTAACAGACACATGAAAAAATGTTCATCATCATTAGCTACCAGGGAAATTTAAATCAAACCCACACTGAGATACCATCTCACATCAGTTAGAATGGCAAAAATTGACAAGGCAAGAAACAACAAATGTTGGAGAGATTGTGAAGAAAGGGGAACCCTCTTACACTGTTCGTGGAAATGCAAGCTGGTACAGCCACTTTGGAAAACAATGGGGAACTTCCTCAAAAAATTAAAAATAGAGCTACACTATGACCCAGCAACTGCAGTACTGGGTATTTACCCCAAAGATACAGATGTAGTGAAAAGAAGGGCATATGCACCCCAATGTTCCTAGTAGCAATGTCCCCAACAGCCAAAATGTAGAAAGAGCCAAGATGCCCTTCAACAGATGAATAGATAAAGAAGATATGGTCCATATATATAATGGAATATTACTCAGCCATCAGAAAGGATGAATACCCAACTTTTGCATCAGCATGGATGGGACTGGAGGAGATTATGCTGAGTGAAATAAGTCAAACAGAGAAAGTCAATTATCATATGGTTTCACTTATTTTTGGAACATAAGGAATAGCATGGAGGACATTAGGAGAAGGAAGGGAAAAATGAAGCGGGGGAAATCCAAGGGGGAGACGAATCATGAGAGACTATGGACTCTGAGAAATAAACTGAGGGTTTTAGAGGGCAGGGAGGGTGGGGGAATGGGTTAACCTGGTGATGGGTATTAAGGAGGGCACGTATTGCATGGAGCACTCAGTGTTATATGCAAACAATGAATCATGGAACAATACATCAAAAACTAATGATGTACTGTATGGTGACTAACATAACAATAATTTGAAAAAGACAATGTTATGAACATATTTATATTTACAACACCATTATGGTTAGGATTTCCATAAAAATTCCATATCTAATTTTTTCAGAAGATAAACCTTCTAATGGAAGCATTTTCATATTTTGGAAATCTGTTAAGGGGCAAAATAAAGTTAGATTCTCCACTTTCCCTATGGATCCAGGTCACAGAGCAGTCAGAGTGATAGGATGTAGAGAAGGGTCGAAGACTATTTTGAGGATTGTTTTGGGCAAAACAAGGTTTATATTGGTAGAGAGAGAGAAAAAAATTTTTTTAAAGATTTTATTTATTTGAGAGAAAGCACACATAAGTGGGGTGATGGGTAGAGGGAGAGGGGGAGGCAGACTCCTGGCCAAGTGTGGAGCCCCTCCTGAGGCTCGATCCCAGGACCCTGAGATCATGACCTGAGCCGAAATCAGACCCTTAATCGACTGAGCCACCCAGGCAGCTAAGAAAAAAAAATTTAACTAGAATTATACTCTACCTGTTGAAAAGCTTTTTCTGCTTGACGTTCAGCATCAATAACTTGTCTCTCAAGCTGCTGCATCTGTAAAGTGAGGAAAAACAGAGAAAATATAAAAGTTCATATTTCACTTAGGAATATGACTTAAAAATCTTGCAATGCCATCAAATTCTTTAAGGATATTTAAAGTAGTTTAAAGAATATGAATTACATACAATCTATTACATTAAAGGCTCTTTCAGTGCATATTTAAAAGTTGATCAAATAACATACCAAAGGTTTCATACTTTTAGTACAATATAATACATACTAAATGAGTACTCATCCATAGAATTTTCTTCATTGAACTATAAAGTACTGGTCAACACATATTAAGAACCGTAATTTAAATCTAAGAAAAGAGTAAGACCTCAAATGTCAAATTTGATTAATTGATCAAAAAGTCACAATGATATCAGAAAGTGGTGTATTCTCATAAGCTCCATAGTTGGTATATTTAAATCAAAACTCTGGGTAGTTTTAATTCTTATTATACAGTACAGAAGAGTACAGAAGAGACTCTTAACACATACGTGCATGTCCACAAACACGTTGGGCACAAAGAATCAAAAAATATCTCGCTTTTTTTTTAAAGTTCTGTAGAGAATAAAAAGTTTGGAGATCTAAAGTAAAATGCTAAAATGACAATTATAAGTAAAATAAAGAAAAGCCTTAAAAAGGACCTGATGTAAATTAACATAAGAGATGTGTGCCAGGTACTGAATACACAGTTGTGATGTAAACCCCAATTTAAAATTCCTTTTTCTGGGTGTTGAAATGTGTGAGTGCGTGTGTGGTTTCTTTTTTCTTTTACCAGTGTGTGTATGTGTGTATGTGTGTGTGTGTGTGTTTTACCAGTATAGTGCTTGGGAGCATCGACTCTGTTTTAATAACTATGTGGCAAATTACCATTCAAAAGAGGTAACAACCATGATCACCATCACCTTCGCCTGCCAAACAGAAAAGATTTATTAAACATTTCAGGAGTGCAGTGCATGGATGTTAATAACAGTAGCCATGTTGACTGTATCAGCCTTGGAGAATCCAAGATGAGCATTACTGGGCTGTGCTGAAAGAGACTTGGACCAAACACTGTGACAAAGAGCCCTACAGTACTAAAAATGAGAGATTGTTTAATAATTTTTAAAAATGACATGTGGTTACAGACGAGGACAACTTACAATTATGTCTGTCAAAAGCATGGTGACAACTACAACTGGTTCTTTCTTATACGTCCCACTACATTTGCTGTCAATGACAAAAAAGTACCTGTTGTGTGCTAGGGCTTTATCACAACTTTTCCATCTGGGCCGCACTATAAATGGCGACCTTCCATACCTGACTGTGGAAGGAGAAATTGTCAAGTACAGAGTTTGAAAGACAGCCTTCTCGGCAAGTCTGAGAAGTGTGCAGATCAAAGTGTGATTTGGAAGTTATCTGAAGACATTCAGCTGGCACTCGGCCTCAAATAAGCTGGAGTTCTTGCAGACAATGCAGAGGATTCTGAAGGAAGAGTTTTATTTAATACAAAACCATTTGCACATCTTATTCAAGGGACAATGTGTAATAATCCTCAGCAAGTAGTAGAAGACTGCTGTTCAGGTATGGCTATTACTCTTAATGGACCAACTCCCAGAAAGATGATAGTAATGACACATGGTATGCACTGGCTCAGGGCATTCATTATTTCAACAGTACACTGGTTTTCTTACCTCCAAATGGTTCAGAAAATGACTGAAGGCTGAGGGATAATAGAATTGTGCTGTGTAAAAGCACTTGAAATGTGGATCCACTTGAAGTATGAATTGAGATATGTAAGTGTAAAATACACTCTTAACTCAATAATACATATGTTATTTGAAAACCTAATATTAAAAGTATAAATTATCTCAGTAATTTTTTATATTGCCTCACATTGAAATATTCTCAATATGTTGCAATAAATATAAAATTATTTTTCATTTTATCAATTTGCTTAATAGAAAATTTTTAAAGTACATATGTGTCTCATATTGTATCTCTATTGGATAACACAAGTGTAAAATATTCCACTGTCACCATATATGGCAATTTAACTGCCTGTCCACACAGCAGCATTTTTTAAGACCGTTTATTGAAGGAATCTAGCTTCTAGGAGAGGTTTCAAATATTTGGGTATATAAATAAATATTTCCTAAGTGTATTTTCTGGACCCCATATCATCTTTAATTTTTGTGAAAATATTTCAAATTTTAATAAGCCAGGACTGTTGTCTAAAATATTTTATTGAGTTACAGTATAGGTTATGGCACTATGTAGAAGCCATTGGGACAAGCACTGTCTCCTGTGTAGGATATTCTTTAAACCAAAGAGCCAACTGGCAGGCACATGCCAACACTGTATTCTTCCTCTACTGGCAATATGCTGATAATTGTCACCTCTACATCTCACCTCTCACCTCTATTGTAACTACTTATGTTATTAGGGGAAATTTTGCTTGTGGAGCCTTAGCCTGACTTTTGAATATTGCTGAGGTTGCCAGGAAAATCCACAAACAAGTGGCTGATCTGTAAAATTCTGCTGGTGGAAAAAAAAAAAAAAAAAGAGTACTGACACACCTATTCCAGGGGCCAAAATCCAGAACATTGACAACACCAAATGCTGACAAGGACATGGAGAAACAGGAACTTTCATTCATTGCTCATGGGAATGCAAAATGGTACAGCAACTTTGGAAGACATTTTGGCAGTTTCTTATAAAACTAGACATACTCTTACCATATGATCTAGCAGTTGTGCTCTTGGATATTTGTACAAAGGAGTTGAAAATTTATGTCAACACAAAACTTTGCATATAGATGTTCACATTAGCTGTATTCATAACTGCCAAAACTTGGAAGCAATCAAGATGTCCTTCAGTAGGTGAATGGGTAAATAAACCATGATACATCCAGACAATGACCTATTATTTGGCACTAAAAGGAAATGGGCCACGAAGCCATGAAAAGACATGGCGGAAACTAAAACACATATTATTAAGTGAAAGAAGCCAGTTTGAAAAGACTGCATATGTATGATTGCAGCTGAGGTGGGGGATAAACAGGGCACAGAAATTTTTCAGAGCAGTGAAAATACTCTGTATGATACCATAATGATGGATATATATCACTATACCTTTGTCCATCCATGGAATGTACACCAAGAGTGAAACTATGGACTTTGGGTTTTTATAATGTGTCAATGTAGGTTCATCAATTGTAACAAATTTACCACTCTGGTGGGGAATGTTGGTAATGAGGGAGGTTATGCATGTGTAGCAGCTGGGAAGATATGAGAGATTTCTGTACCACCCTACTTTTTTGTGAACCCTAAACTACTCTAAAAAATAAAGTCTTAAAAAAGACTGAATAGTTTTTTAAGAGGTTTGCTATGGTCTGCAGGTTTGTGCCCCTCTCCTCCAAATTCACACTGGAATATTTATTAACACCCAGTGTGATGGTGATTAAGTCCTGAGGGTGGGACTCTCATGAAGGGGATTAGTGCTTTTATTTATTTTTTTAAAGATTTTTATTTAGGGGCGCCTGGATGGCTCAGTGGGTTAAAGCCTCTGCCTTCAGCTCGGGTCATGATCTCAGGGTCCTGGGATCAAGCCCCGCATTTGGCTCTCTGCTCAGCAGGGGCCTGCTTCCTCCTCTCTCTCTCTCTGCCTACTTGTCATCTCTATCTGTCAAATAAATAAATAAAAATCTTTAAAAAAAAATTTTTATTTATTGGACACAGAGAGAGAGAGAGAGATCACAAGTAGGCAGAGAGAGAGAGGGGAAGCAGGCTCCCCGCCGAGCAGAGAGCCCGATGTGGGACTCGATCCCAGGACCCTGAGACCATGACCCGAGCTGAAGGCAGAGGCTTAACCCACTGAGCCACCCAGGTGCCCTGGATTAGTGCTTTTATAATAGAGATCCCACAGAGCTCCCTAGCCTCTTCTGCCAAGTGAAAATACAAGAAGTCTAAGACCCAGAACCTGACCTTGCTGGCGCCCTAAACTCAGACTTCCAGCCAACAGAATTGTGAGAAATAAATTTCTATTGTTTATAAGCTACGTGGTTTGTCACATTTTGTTATAGCAGCACAAATGGACCAAGACAGAAATTGGCACTGAGAGTGGAGTGCTGCTGTAACAAATACCTAAAAATGTGGAAGTAACTTTGGAATTGAGTAATTGGTAGAAGCTTGAAGAATTTTGGGGTCTGTGATAGAAAAAACCTATATTCCCATGAAGAGACCATTTAAAGCAATTCTAGTGAGAACTCAGAAGGCAAATGGGAAAGAAAGCTATAGAGAAAGCCCCAGTCTTCTTAGAGAGTACCTAAGTGTTTGTGAGCAGAGTGTTAGTAGAAATGTGAAGGATGGTAAAGGACATTACGATGAAGTCTCAGATGGAAATGAGGAACATGTTATTGGAAACGGGAAGAAAGGTGATCCTTGTTACAAAGCAGCAAACAGCTTTGCTGAATTGGATTCTCCTCTTGCGGTTTTGTGGAAGGCAGAACTTGTGAGCGACGAAACTGGATATTTGGCTGAGGAAATTTCTAAGCCAAGTGTTGAAGGAGTGGCCTAATTCTTCTTGAATGCTTATGGTAAAATGCGAGAAGAGAAATGATTTAAAGATAGATTGTTAATCAAAGAGGAAGTGGAACCTAAAAATCTGGATACTTTTCGGCATGTCCATGTTGGAAGAAATGGGAAAGCTTGTTCAGGAGAGGACAGGGTGTGGCCAAACCACCTTTTGATTAAGGAGTCGGTATGGGTTTGAGAGCTAGGTATGGGTTTGAGTATGGGTTTGAGAGTTAGGTAGCAACCGAAGAAGGAAAGGTCTGTGTGAACTGAAGAGGAAGGAATGAGTCTAGCTGTTGGACTTGGATTCCACAGGATGGGTTCTTAGAGCCATGGCTGTGATATTGGGCTATTCTTCAAGACAAAGAAGGACCCCAGCTCATTAGAGCTGCTCTTCAGTTTCACAGGCCATGGTGGGGCATTTCTTGAATTTCTACAGGCTACACAACCTCTACCCAAACCAAAGTGGTGCCGCCCAAAGCCATGGGGGACCAACTCCTACCCGGGAGAGTCATGGAAGCATGGGGCTACCTCCACCTAGATTTAGAATGTTGAAGCCACCCAGAGCTGTGGGCATACAACCCAAACACAGTGCCACCTCTGGGGCAAGGCCACCAGAGAGCCCCAACCTGGGCAATTCCCAATGAAGCCACAGGAGTGGGGCCACCCCTGGGATCCCAGACTGGTAGAACCATCACAATGCAACTTCAACCCATGAGAGCTGCCCTGCAAAGCCATAAGGCTGCAAATGGCCCTGAGGGCCCAGAAGGTGAGACTCCTGCTCCCCCTTACCCCACTCCCGAGTTAGTCCAGAAGGTAGGACCTCCATCCCAGAGAGCTGAACATCTAGTTAAAGAAAATTATTCTCAAACCTTAAGACTTAACGTTAGTTGCCTTGTGGGGCTTTGAACTTGCTTAGGAATTATTACCCCTTCTTTTTATCCTATTTCTTCCTTTTGGAATGAAAATATCTATCCTATGTCTGTCCCACCATTGTATTTTAGAAACTCATTATTTGTTTGATTTCACAGATTCACAGCTGGCAGGGATTTCCTCAGAATGAATCATACCTTGAGTCTCATCCATAACTGATTTAGATGAGACCCCACACTTTATAGACTTCTACAGCTGTTGGGATAGAATGAATGTATGAGAGAAAGACATGATTTGGGGAGGCCAGGGATGGAATGAATGCTATGGTCTAAATGTTTGTGTCCCCCTGAAAATTCACATGTTGGAATCCTAACACCCCCTGTGGTAGGGTTTGGAGGAGAGGTATTTGGGAGGTGTTGAGGTCATGAGGGGGCCCTCATGAATGGGATCAGTGCCCTTACCAAAGAGAGCCACAGCACTCCCTAGCCCCTTCCACTGTGTGAAGATACAGTGAGAAGTCTGCAGCTCTGAAGAGAACCCTCACCTGACTTAGCTGACACCCTGATCTTAGATCTCCAACCTCCAGAACTATGATAAACTTCTGTTGCTTAGAAGTTACACAGTCTATAACATTTAGTTTTAGCAGAACAAACTACGGTAAGGACTATACAAATATCCGGTCAGATTTCTCTTTCTGAAGTTTGGTTTCTAGTGTTAAGAGAGCAGAAGCCTTGTGTCTTTGCCTCACTGTTACATACCCTAATGCAGGTCTTTATATGCAGTGAATATTCAATATATTATACATTACTGGATGAAATTACATCTGTAAAGCACTATGCATATATGAATAGGATAGTATTTTTACTGCTGCCAAATAATGTTTCTTCCACTCCTATGGCATTGACTCTCTTCCTTCTACTATTTTCCCAACTACATTGCAAGTTTCTTGAAGACAGACTTCATGTGTGAGGACCCTTTATATCTTCCTTAATACCTTGCACATACCAGCCATACAGTTCAAATTTTAAAGCTTGGTAGCAAGCAATAACCTCATTAAAAAAAAAAAAATTAGTTCCATTATAAAAAGCACCACACCTAACACACACACACACACACACACACACACACACACACTATTTCACAACACTTGGGATATAAGGTTATAGATAAACAGGCTAAATGTGCTGGAAGAAAACATTGTATGTTTATGACTTTGAATACAAGTTAAATAAAGACCTATTCAAAAAGTCATTTTTTCTTTTTTAATTAAAAAAAGTATAGGGCACCTGGGTGGCACAGTTGGTTAAGCATCTGACTCTTGGTTTTGGCTCAGGTCGTGATCTTGGGGTTGTGGGATCAAGCCCCCTGCTGGGCTCTGTGCTCAGTGTGGAGTTTGGGATTCTCTCTCCCTTACCCTCTGCCCCTCCCCCACACTGTCTCTTTCTAAAATAAATAAATATACGTATATGTGTGTGTGTGTGTGTGTGTATTAATAGTAGGTACCATCAGGAATCCCTGAGATTTTTAAAAAAGGTTTTATTTTATATTTTATTTATCTGAGAGAGAGGGAGAGCGCTAGAGAGGGAGAGGGAGAGAGCAAGCACGAGAGGGGGGCAGAGGGAGAGGGAGAAGCAAACTCCCCGCTGAGCAGGGACCCCCAATATGGGGCTCAATCCCAGGGTCCTGGAATCATGACCCGAGCTGAAGGCAACTAACTGAGCCACCCAGGCACTCCAATAAAAAAATCTTTAAAAAAAAACATAACCCTTGAAATACCAATGTAGAAAAAAATGGAAAGAGTACTGACGTTAGAAGCAAGAAGACTGAAATCAGAATCCAGATTCCACTACTTATGAGCAATGTAATGATGGGTAAGTCATTTAACTTCTCTGAGTTTCCATTCCTCATTTGTAAAAGAGATTAACATTTATCTCACAGTACTGACATGAAGATTAAACAGGAGCATGTCTATCATTGTATCTAAAATAATGGATGTTCAATGGATATTTACACAGCAGCATATTTCTATCATATACATGCATTAGTTTTATGAATAACTTTAAGTTAGCAAGGTTTAGTTTAAAATGAACAGAGTAGATTCAAGAGATCTGGTTTCTAATTCTTACTCTACTATTCAACAGCTTGACACTGCACTTTAAATTTTTTTTTTTAAAGATTTTTATTTATTTGACAGAGAGAGAGATCACAAGTAAGCAGAGAGGCAGACAGAGAGAGAGGGGGAAACAGGCTCCCTGCTGAGCAGAGAGCCCGATGTGGGGCTCTATCCCAGGACCCTGAGATCACAACCTAAGCCGAAGGCAGAGGCTTAACCCACTGAGCCACCCAGGCGCCCTGCACTTTAAAATTCTTATGTATAAAATAGGGATAATATAACTGCTCTACCTACCTTACAGGAAATTGTGAGGATAAAAATAAGAAAACATGTCAAAGTGATGGGAAAAAGCTGTTGGTATTTCCTTTATTAAAAATATGTGGTAATGATTACAGTGTTATACTTTTTTCCCAAGATTTTATTTATTTGACAGGGAGAGAGCACAAGCAGGGGCAGCCGCAGAGGGAGAGGGAGAAGCAGGCTCCCCACTGAGCAGGCAGCCTGATGCAGGACTCAATCCCAGGACACTGGGATCATGACCTCAGTCAGAGGGAGAAGCTTAACTGACTAAGCCACCCAGGAGCCCCTGCAGTGTTATAATCTGAATGATAAAAATAAAAGCCACAAATGTCCAAAAACATAATTGTCTAAATATATAAGTAGATAACCATACAGTCATTAAAATGTACACAGATGGATGAAATAATATGCTTGGAATTTGCTTCAATATAAAGTAAGAAAGGAGAAGTGGATCAGGGTATAGATGACACAGGATTGGTCCTGAGGTTAATAATCGTTAATGCTGAGTAATGTGTATATGGGGATCCATTATAATATTCTGCTTGCTTTTGTATGTTTGAAAATTTTTCTAACAAAAATTTAAATATAAGTAACATACTGAAAGATACCTATAAATGATACATAGTATAAATAATATATGCAAATATATGCTAATTAGGCCACTGGAGACCTTTGTGAGGTCAGCTGTACTGGAGGGAAGCAAGGACATATGCTGAAATGCAAGGGTCTGAGTGAATTAAAGTAACTAGTTAAGCTTAGATAGCCACCAAACAGGGCCACCACCAATTTCTTCCCTCCCTATATGCACATGCCAATTTTCCCATTGAGAGGTGAGATCCATTGTTCCTCCTTTTGCCTCTGGGATGACTTTGTGACTTGCTGTGACCCACAGAATGCAGTGAAAGGACACAGTCCCATTTTGGGTATAGATTTCAAAACTATTTTTTCTTTTTATGAAAACACACCTATATTACGAATTAGAAGTTGTTGCAAAGTCATGGCAGACTAAGAAGTTGTTGAGGGCTGAATTATTCTCCAAAATGAAAGATCTCCTTCAGTTACATTAAAGATCCTACCCAAAATGTGATTTCAGCAATCCACCCTAATCCAGCCCATCCCCCACCCCACCTCAGGCTTTCTAAGGGTAATTTTGCAATAATGATGGACAAACTACTAGTTCTCTCTCTAGGACAAAATAGGATAGTTGAAGTCTTTCTGGTTGCCTGACATTTTCCCATTCTATGGCTTCTAATGGATTTATACAACATTAACCATCTCCTAGTATCCATCGAAGCTGAATGATGACCTAAATTACAAGAGCTTAATTCAACATTTAAACTGAAGGTGCCATTGTTTCTAAAGACTGTTCTCTAAAGAAGAGTCAGGGCTGGCCATCCTAACAGTTTTGGCACTTGCTGTTTTTGATGCTCAGCTCTCATTGCTACAGGTTTCCCATCCTTTCCCTCACCAACCCCCCCACCAAATGTTGCCCTATATAGTTATATATATTTTTTTGAATATCACCAACTCCCTAACGTTTCCTTTCCCTAACCACATTCAGTTTTCAAGTTCTATTATTACAATATAAGGTATGTGTAATGGCCTTTCTTTCTTTTTTAAGATTTTATTTATTTATTTTAGAGAGCGTGAGAGTGTGAGTAAGCGTGAGCAGCTGCAGGAGCAGAGATGTAGGGGGAGAGAAGGAGAGAAATCCCCAAGCATACTCTGTGCTGAGCACGGAGCCCGATGCAGGGCTCCATCTCACAACCCTGAGATCATGACCTGAACCAAAACCAGGAGTTGGATGCTTAACTGACTGAACCACCCAGGCGCCACTCTGGCCTTTCTTTTTAAAAGGAGTTAAGGATAACCACATAATAGAAATTCAGTCTATAGCTTCCAAAACATCGCAGGGTGGGGAAAAAAGCATGGAACAGGGAAGATAAAGAAAACTTCAACAAGATGTGTAGAAACAGAATGCATTTATTATGATTTCAGATATATTTAAAGAGATTATCTCACTAGTCAGATAAAGACATAAGTCTTTCTATATTGTATTTAAAAGGGCATACTTAAAAAGTGATGCTAAGAGATTGAAAAGTATTCCAAGTAAGCACTACCTAAAAGCAATATCAAAATCAGACAAAAGAGACTTTAATGCCAAAAGTTTTATTAGCAAAAGAGTGTTGATAATTATAAATGGGCAATTCGTAATTATAAATGGGACATGTAACAATCCTGATCCTGAATGCACCTAACTTCAAACTACATAACCCAGAACATTTGATTCTTTTTGATGTATCCTGAAAACCCAAAATAGATTATTTTGTTTGGATGGTGATTTCCATAGAAATACCCTATTATAATACAAAGATTACCTCTCAAAAGGCTATACAAGTCCATTTACTTCATAATTCGATTTAACTTTTCTTCTGTTTTTATGTTTATCCAAGTCACAATGCACATAAAGTACCAACTAGTTCCATAAGATTTGTTAATAAAAATTATTACCCTCTTTTAGCCAATTCTCTCAATATTTTACTTTCAACTTCGAAATAACATGCTTCCTTTTTGTTGACTTTTTTTTTTAGTTTAGTGAATGCCTACTTACTTCCTTTATGGAGAATGAGGGTTTAGCTTTTTGATCTCACCATCAACATAGATATACTCTTCCAATATGTTTCTATCTTCCCTTTGGTTAATTCACTATTTGGTATCATTATTACTGTGACTATGTATGATGAACCGCATAGTAAACTATGGTTACTTTCTTCCGTGCTACATAACTTTTCCCCCTAGAGTTAAATGTCTTGTTTTTTTTTTTTTAAAGATTTTATTTATTTATTTGACAGACAGAGATCACAAGTAGGCAGAGAGGCAGGCAGAGAGAGAGAAGGAAGCAGGCTCCCCACTGAGCAGAGAGCCCGATGTGGGGCTCGATCCCAGGATCCTGGGATCATGACCTGAGCAGAAGGCAGAGGCTTTAACCCACTGAGCCACCCAGGCTCCCCCTGTCTTGTTCTTTTTTTTTTAATCCAACTTTCTATGAACTCATCAATAATTCAACTCCACATTGAATCATCTCTCAAGAAGTTCATTCATGCCTGATTTTCTACCAATTTCATCTTCTTGAAGCCACTTCCAGAGCTTCTGACCTGTACCCTCTTGCCAGGACATAGCTATCTTCTTGGGAAGACCCTTCCACTTTTCCCCACATTGGAGCTCCTGTTTCCTGTATCTTTTGCCTTCCTCTCTTTCATTCCTTTGTCCTTTTAATGGAACAGGTCCTTTTGGAGATTCTTCAAGAAGGTTACATGGGAACTTTCAAGTCTTAAAAATCCATTCTAGGGGCGCTTGGGTGGCTCAGTGGGTTAAAGCCTCTGCCTTCCGCTCAGGTCATGATCTCAGGGTCCTGGGATCGAGCCCCACATCAAGCCCCACATCGGGCTCTCTGCTCTGTGGGGAGCCTGCTTCCTCCTCTCTCTCTGCCTGCCTCTCTGCCTAGTTGTAATTTCTCTCTGTCAAATAAATAAAATATTTTAAAAAATTAAAAAAATCCGTTCTAATTCCTAATTTTTTGCATATAACCTGTTTGGGCTTTTTTGGGTTCCCTCTGAAAGCTTGCAGAATCTTTTCTTTGGTCTATAGTAAACTTTCATGATGATGTGCTTTTTGACGAAACTATTTTTATCTATTGTGTTAGGTATTTGGCAGACCTTCCAATCGAGAATCTTGTGTCCTTCAATTCTGGGAAATTTTCGTGGCTCATTTCATTGCTTTTGTCCACTCCAGACCTCCTACCATCCTGGTCTTGGATATGCTGGACTAGTCCCCTAAATTTCTAATCTTTTCTCTCCTGTCTTCCATCCTTCTAACATTTTTCTCTACTTCCCAGGTATTTACCTTAAGTTTATTTTCCAACCCTTCTATTAAGTTTACTATTTCTTCTACCATTTAAAAAAAGATTTTATTTATTTATTTGAGAGAGAGAGAGAGAGAGCACATGAGCCGGGGAGGGGGCGGAGGGAGAGGGAGAAGTAGACCCCCTCTGAGCAGGGAGCCTGATGTGGGGCTCGATCCCAGGACTCCAGGATCATGGCTCCAGCCAAAGGCAGATACTTAACCAACTGAGCTAACCAGGCACCCCTCTTCTACCATGTTTTTGGTTTTCAAGAGTTCTTACTCATTCTCCGAATATTCCTTGTTTCAGGAAGGTAATATCTTTTCTCTCTTGGAATATTAAATGATAGGATTTTGCTTGTTCTGTTTTCTTTCTTTTTCCCTGCATAGGCAATATTGTGTTTTGTTTGGTTTTGTTTTCTGTTTGTTCTCTATCTTTCATGTTAGAGGCCTTCCTCAGATGTCTGGTCATTCAAGAGATGCCTACTTATGTTTAATGTTCAGGGACTAAAAAGCTGTCCAGATGCTTTAGCAAATATGGGGGGCTTGTTGACCATGAACTTTAACATTAGGTGATCTGGCTGGGCTTTCTGTTGGGGAACCATTGATTGTTAGCATTATTTCCTCTTTCCTCCTGGGCTGATGAGATTTGCCAGAGACTTTCAGTCTTCCCCACTGGATAAATGTTTAGCTGCCAGCATCTTAGGAGCCATGTCAGAGAGGAAGGTTGGAAGTGGGGAGATAAGCTCACCATTAAATGTGCATATATTCATTTACTACTCTTGTTTTTTTTTTTTTCCTTAAGATTTTATTGATTTATTTGAAAGACAGAGACCACAAGTAGGCAGAGAGGCAGGCAGAGAAAGAGGGGGAAGCGGGTTCCCTGCTGAGCAGAGAGCCCAATGCAGGGCTCAATTCCAGGCTCCCGAGATCATGACCTGAGCTGAAGGCAGAGGCCTTAAACCACTGAGCCACCCAGGCACCCCTAATCCCCTTGTTTTTGATAAAGCAGAAAGTATAGTCAAAGAATAAGGACTGGAGGGTCCTGGGTTTCTCCTGGGAGTTAATATCCTCACAGAATCTTGTAAAGACCTAGAGCAGGAGTGAAGGGGGCAGGATGAAAATAGTGGGTATTAATGGAAAATATGTAGCACTTAGAGTCAAGGAACTCCGTGAAATCTTGTTACTTATCCCCATGTGCCAAATGTCCAGCAGCTAAGCATTTATTTCCTGTTGAAAATGGAAATGTTCTTCTCTTACAAAACTGAATAAATTGTTTGGAGGGCACCAGTCCAAACTGTGGCATTTATGGGTTCATGGTGTAATAGACAGTCCCCCCCCCGCCCCCCAACTCACTCTAAAACAAAGATTGACAGTTGAC
Source organism: Martes martes (assembly GCF_963455335.1). Taxonomy (NCBI): domain Eukaryota; kingdom Metazoa; phylum Chordata; class Mammalia; order Carnivora; family Mustelidae; genus Martes; species Martes martes. Next base: position 63,964,867 of record NC_137896.1, read on the forward strand.
CAGCGTTGACTATTTACACACAATTGCTGGTCAACTTTTCAGATGCCCTATTCTAAAATATGAAGGGACCACCAAAAATCATCAGAGATTTGAGAAAAGTTTACAACCTGAAACAAACAAACAGACATAAAAGTGGGCAATTATCTCAGAGGAAAGAAAAATAATTCAGGGAATAGAAGAGAACTTAAAAAAAAAAAAATTCTAGTTAGTGTTTAAGAACCAGAAACTTTCCACTACATTATTTCATAGCCATACCATAGGACAAAAATTGTTATGCTCATCATGAAGATCAGGAAGTTGATGTTCAGAATGAGTATGCCTTGTATAAGCTTATGCTCCCAGCCAGTGACATGGCTGGGATTTGAGTCTTCATGGTCCGATTCCCTAGTGGTCTTTGAGTTGAACCACAGCTGCTTTGGTATTTATAAACTCCACACAGTGTATAGTTACACAGAACCATATGAAAACAAGTTCCCAATACATGAGGCCACAAAATTCTTAGTTGGAAAGCATTCATCTTTATTTCTATCCCATGTATGCTATTCTTTTAGCTTATGTATCTTTTCTTGGGAATTTAAAATGATATTAACATTTGTAGAAGGAACAATTTTAAATTGCGTGTTCTCATGGAACATATCACAGGATGAAGCACAGGGACAGAGGTATGACTAAGGCTAAATTTGGAATTTGAGATTCTAATGTAATTCTACCACTACATAGTAAATAAACTAAGAAGTGTCCCCCAGATTCTGCATGTAGTCTTTACTTACATAACATTGGCTGAGGCAGGGGTACTGAATACCACATAACAGAAATTCAATAAATGTATATTGAACAAATAAATGAATGGATGAAAGTTTCAACTCTTTCCAAAAAAATTATTTAAAAGTAAGGATAAACTTGATGAAAGAAAATCACTATATTTTCACAATCTGTATTATAGATCATGAATACTGAGAACTTCACATTGCATAAAGTAAATATACACTAAGTACGCCCAACAAAGTTTAGAACACTTTAATATGAGTTTAAACATAGGAGTACTAGGAAAGGCAATACTTTGATTTTGAGTGATTGTTTTTATACTCACTCAAGCTGGAAAATAACTTTGCAAAATACAAAAAAAAAGCTATGTGGAAAATATTCAAGTAAGTTTTTACTTTCACAATATATACTATAATGTAAATCTTGGGTCAAGTCCACAACCAGTCCCTACCAAGTCACTAAAAGAAAGTTGAAATAATCTGCTGCCCTATGTCAGGCTTTGGACAAAAACAGGTATTTTTACAAACAAGCTACTTACACAATAACAAAATAAAGTAGCAAATTCTAAACCTAGTGTTTTGATTTACTACCATAAAAGTGCCCTCTGTAGCCACAGTCAACATAGCATCAAGTGGCAGAAGGCAATACGCCATTGACCTTGGATGCTAACGCCACCACATTTAATACTTGGTGTTCTAAGCATCGTATACAAATAAACTTGGTGGAGTTTTTTGCACTGTAGTATGTATTTCTTTTTTTTAACTTCAAGTTTTTATAAATTCCAGTTAGTTAACATAGAGAGCAATATTTGTTTCAGGTAAGAATTTAGTGATTCACCACTTAGGTACAACAACCACTGCTCATCACAAGTGCTTTCTTTAACACGCACCACCCCTTTAGCCCATCTCTCACCCATCTGCCCCTCCCACAACCCTCAGATTGTTCTCTATGGTTAAGAAACTTATGGTTTGCTTCCCTCTCTCTCTTTTTTTTCCCTTTTCCCTATCTTCGTCTGTTTTGTTTCTTAAATTCCACATATGAGTGAAATCATATGGTATTTGTCTTTCTCTAACTGCTTGATTTCATTTACCCTTATACCCTCTAGGTACATTCACATCATTGCAAATGGCAAGATTTCATTCTTTTTGATGGCTGAGTAATATTCCTCTGTGTGTGTGTGTGTGTGTGTGTGTGTGTGTGTGTGTGTACACAGATTGATTACTTTAAGGCCTTCACACTCACTGATATGGCCAGCAATTCCCCACCAAGTATCTCTTCCTGATTTTCCCCAACAGAACCCGTGAAAGACTCTATCGCCATTTTTATTTATTTTGTTATAATAAATAATATCTTCAGTCAGTTGCCCAAGAACTGATATTTAAATTAGCCTCCCAAGTCTCAATGTCAGTGTATGTATAACTCCTGTCAGGTACTGAGAAATATTAGGTGAGGCAACAGAGTGATTGAGGGGATGTGTAATTTAAATAGGGTGGTCATGGGCACCTGGGTGGTTAAGAGACTGCCTTCAGCTCAGGTCATGATCAGCAGAGTCCTGGGATCAAGTCCCACATTGGGCTCCCACCTCCATAGGGAGTCTGCTTCTCCCTCTGATTTTCTCCCTTCTCATGTTCTCTCTCTCTCTCTCTCTCTCAAATAAATAAATAAAATCTTTAGAAAAAAAAATAGGGTGGTCATAATGTTGTACTGGACCGTTATATAAAGGCAAATACTATGCCATCCAGGGACTCCTCATTCCTGTGAGAGAATCCTAGACCACATCAGGGGAATCATATTCACAGAGGAAGGTCAAGTGGCAGGAAATCCCAGACAGTGATACTGTTTCAGGTAACCAAGGCATTACTTTACACGGGCCATGCTGATGCCCAAAGGAAAATTCTTCATATTTTCATCCTTTTTTTTTTTTTTTACTGAAAATCTACCCCATAGGAAACAGCATTCATTTCAACTTAAAAAAAACTTTCCCCTTTCCCTCCGTGACTCAGAACACTAACTAGTAATACTGTAAAGTAGGAAAACTACTTAAATCTCAGCTTCCCTGAAGAGTTTATATTTGGCATACTAGAGATATTTCCAACACCATTCCTTAAATTCCTCTAAAGACCTCTCCCACTTATAGCAGTATTTGCCCAAGACTTCAATAAGGCCTTTTTCTTCACAAGCTTCAATATTCAAAGTTACTTGGAAATTGCGATGGAAAAAAAAAATGGAGCAAAAATAGTTCTTTTTTAAAAATCTCATTTATTCTCCTATTTCATCTCTAAAAAGTTGAGGATAATTAATTGAAATCCATCTTTAATTATCAAAACACTCTGTGATCATCTCATGTATTTTTTCTAAAAAAAATTGAGAAATATGTCTCTTATTAATTTGTAATTACATTTAAGTCATCACACATTTAACAAGTGTGTCTCTTTAAAAAGATATAGGAAAATAATGAGTTCCTTCTATGTGTCTGGCACTCTTAGCTGCATCACAAAAAGTATGAAAGATCAAAGGTTTAATGCCCATTCTTTTATTCATTAGCTGTATGATATTGGGCATACTACTCAAATACTCTCAATCTTAATGTCAGCATCCTGACATTCAGTATTAATAATAGTTCCCTCACAGGGTTAATGTAGGGTTTAAATCAGCTAATGGTTGTTGTAGCAAAGGCTTAGGAACCATAGTTGGCACCAAGTGTTAGCTGTCTATAGCCAGTGCCAATAAAACAGAACTAAGAACCAGAACTGTTGCAGGAAAGAAAAATTGGCCAGAATTCCTGGCAAAGAGTTGAAGAATCAAATTAGTATTCTCTCAAGAATCTTCAACCTTGGGCCTGCATCCATTTGCGGGGAAGGTCTGGAGAACTATCTGGGAGAAGCCTTGGAGCAGACTGGTCCTAACACAAAACCAAAGGTTATGGATGGGACCAGACCGGCCTCTGGAATGCAACATTTGACTCAAGTTGGCATGCAGAAGCAATGCAATAGGGTTTTCTTCAAAAATATGTAGTGCTATGTAAATTGTTATTACTACATATATACACACACGGATACCTAACACACACACACAGATACCTGCCCTCAAGCAGAGATGGATTTAAATGTTGCATGGCTGAGGAGAAGACAGAATAGATGAGTGGCTGAGTATATCAGAGAAAGCAAGGAATGTGGTAATAAAACTAGATTAGAGAAGCCATAGAGGTGAGGGCTAAGCAGTCAGGCTCTAAAAGCAGAATGCTCAGTTTCAGTTCTTGTCTCCATTACTCACTCTTTAGCATAAACCTGGGCAAGTTGAAGAACTTTTATGTGCCGAAGTTTCCTCTTGGGTAAAAAAGAGTAATATTAGAACCTACCTCATTTAATAAGAATTAAAAAGTCAATATGGATAAAGCACCTTATATATTATATAAATATCTAATATATTTCTGTACATATTATTTATAACATATAGCTAGATTTGTGTGTGTGTGTGTGTGTATTAACTTTTTTATATCTATAAAACACTAACAACATATATATAAAGAAGATTGCCTGGCACATAATAAGCATCAGTTTCCCAATCTGTAAAATGGGAAAAATAAAATGTCTTACTTCAGAGCTTATTATAAGAATCAAATAAATTATATCTATAAAGTGCTTAACACATAATAAATCAACAAATATTTGGTATTTTTATTAGAACATGGGTGGGGACCAAAAATAATTTTAATCCAGGGAAAAATATTTTGTAATGGAACATAACAGAAAATATCATGAAAAACATTATTCTCATTTTAGTGTTGAATATATTTACTGGAAAACCATGAGTAACTTGGCATAGTTGTCCACTTTCCACTGTATAAAACACATCTGAATAATTCCATCTCTTAGATCTGTCACAGGATCTAAGTCACAGATAAAAAAATACAGAAGATGAAGAAAATGAAGGAGGAGGAAAGAAACCACAACTACAATAGCAATTTCTTTTTAAAGATTTTATTTATTTCTCTGGCAGAGAGAGAGAGAGAGAGCGTGCTTGCACAAGCAGGGGGAGCAGCAAGCAGAGGGAGAAGGAGAAGCAGGAGGGGCTCGATCCCAGGACCCCAGGATCATGACCTGAGCGGAAGGCAGATGCCTAATCAACTGAGCCACCCAGGTGCCCCTACAATAGCAATTTTGAAATAATATGCCTCTCACCATTCATTCACCAGCAAAGAAAAAAAACAAAACCTAAAAACATAAACTAACAATCAAAAAGCTTTTTTTACAAATACACTTATAGATAAAATTACACTTTTAAATTCTAAAAAATGGGCACTCATAAAGAAATCTGTTGAAACATGCCTTCTGAAGAACAAATGTTGCCATAAAATTTAGAACTTAAAGGTCAATTTACTGAAACCCAAGTAAGCATAACTCCTGTTTAGTCCACAAAGAAACCCAGAAGTCAAGGGAACCAAGAAAATTTTAAGGAGGCTGTGGCCAACAGTGTGCTAACTGCTAAAAGGCTAAGGCAACACCTAGTAAGTGTCCATGAGGCGTAGCAGCAAGCATATAATTGATGATCTTAATAAAATCATTGTATGGACTGGCTGGGATTGTGGAAAATACTAGATAAATCAGCACAAGCTGGGAAATGATTTTCATAGAGAGAGGAGCAAAAGACTAATTGTGAGTCACTAACTGAGTTAGAATAAGCTTCCTTAACTTAGGAGATATTCAAAGTGGGATTTTTTTTTCAGATTATAACTTTTTTTTTTAAGACTTTATTTATTTTTTTGACCGACAGAGATCACAAGTAGGCAGAGAGGCAGGCAGAGAGAGGGGGAAGCAGGCTCCCTGCTGAGTAGAGAGCCCAATGCGGGGCTCGATCCCAGGACCCTGAGACCCTGACCCGAGCCGAAGGCAGAGGCTTTAACCCACTGAGCCACCCAGGCACCCCCAGATTATAACTTTTATTCTAATAGTGATAAACAAAGCCAATTGATATTGGGGATTTATTCCACAAAGTCTATTACTAGGTCATCCTTTGACCCATCGTGAATTGAATAATTTTAATCTTTCCACCTAAAAGACGTTAAAGCACAAAATTTTAAGATGATGTTTTCCTGGGTTTTAGTAGAATACTTTTGTGCTAACAGAGTCTCAGCTAGCAGGGTACCTGGCTGACTCAGTCTGTGGAGCATGAGACTCTTGATCTTGGGGTTGTGAGTTTGAGTCCTATACTGGGTGTAGAGATTACTTAAAAATAAAATCTTTTTAAAAAAAGAGACATTGTCAGTCAATTAATCAAAAGATTAAAAATCTTTTTTGAATATGTGATGTATGTACCAGTCTCCATCCCAAAGGATTATGCAAACAAGTGCTTGAGAAAGCACCTGTAAGTTCTTCTGATCAGTTAGGAATTACAATTAATACCATTTATCTATCCATCTAGACAGCACCTTCCAATGGAAATATAATGTGAGCCATCCTGTCAGAATGGCTAAAACCAAAATCATAAGAAACAAGTGTTGGCAAGGATGGGGAGAAGAAGGAACACTCATTCACTGTTGGTGGAAAAGCAACTGGTGCAGCCACTGTGGAAAATAGCATGGAGGCTCCTCAAAGAATTAAAAATAGAACAAGCCTGTGATCCTGTAACTGTACTACTGGGGATTTACCCAAAGAATATGAGAGCACGAATTGGAAGAGATACATGCATCCCTATGTTTACTGCAGCATTATCGCCAAACTATGGAAGCAGCTGAAGTGTGGATAAAGATATGCAATGGAATATTATTCAACCATAAAAAAGAATGGAATCTTGCCATTTGCAATAGACCCATGTGGATGGGTCTAGAGAGAATAATGCTAAGTGAAATAAGTTAGAGAAAAACAAATACCATACGATCTCACTCATATGTGGAATTTAAGAAACAAGACAAATGAACAAAGGATAAAAAAAAGAGACAAATGAAAAGCTGACTCTTAACTATAGAGAACAAGCAGATGGTTACCAGAGGGGAGGTGGTTGGAGGATGGTGAAACAGGTGAAGGGGATTAGAAGTGCACTTGTCTTTGATGAGGGCTGAGTAATGTGTGGAACTGTTGGATCATTATATTGTACACCTGAAACTAATATAGCACTGTATGTTAACTACCCTGAAATTAAAATATAAAAAATTTTTTTTAAAATTTTTAAATAAATAAATAAATCTTTTAAAAAAGAAATACAATGTGAGTTACGTATGTAATTTAAAATTTTTTAGTAACCATCTTTAAAAAGTAAAAAGAAATAGATATAATTAATCTTAGTATTTTTCTACTTAACCTATTATCCAAAATGTTATTTCAACATGTGATCAATATGAAAATTATTGCTAAGATATTTTACATTCTTTTTTTCACGCTAAATCTTTGAAATTGAGGTGTATTTTACTTTTGCAACACATGTCAATTTGCACTAGCCTTGTTTCAAGTGCTCAATAGTCACTTGTGGCCAGTGGTTGCCGTATTGGACAGTACAGGTCGAGAATCCAGGTTCTCTGCAAACAGGAGTGTATGGGTTTTCTTGTTCACAGATGTAAGTATAGCATTAAGAAGAGTGTATGACACAAAATGAGCCCTCAGTGAATATTTGTCGAATGAATGAACAAATGAATTAATTAATCCATGAGCTTTACACATATATAAGTGAAAAAATTCCTATGACATAGACGAAATTTTAATTACATGACTAGAACTATTAAGGGAAGCATATAATTATATTAAACTCAATTCTAGCCCAGACCATAGTTTAGTGACATACAGTTAGTCAATACAAATTACTAAACAGATGCATACTTTCAAATACAGTATAAACATGTTTTACTATCAAAAGGGGAATATTCTTCTATAATCACTTTAAACATGATTTCCCTTAACATTTAGTAAATTAAAATGCTGTCACACACCTCTAATAAAATTAAATAAATTACAGCTTTTCTCTCTGGAATGAATGAACTCCCCATTCATCAAATATGCACAATTCTTATATATTCCACTAGTACCGGCAAAGGCTTTTTGCTAATGTCCAACTCACTCTGAAACTGGCAAAAGAATATGTCAAGAATAACTTCAAAGTCCTGACAGAAAGTTAAATTATGTTCTTTATTTAAAAAATGTTTACCCCCCAATAATACTGAGATTATATAATGTAAATGAAATATGCCCCAAACAGCTGCTGTTGAACAACAAAGTTTGGAGAGAAAAGCTTACCTTCTCTGCTAAGAGCTCTCTTATCTTGCTTGCTTGAACTCTAAATTTCATGAGCTGGGACTCCAGAGCTACACATCGTTCTTTCCAATCTACCGGTCCTTCTGTCTCAGAAAGCTCTGCCATATTTATTCTAGAAAAGAAGGCATTCAAACAACGTAATACCCATTAGCATTCAGGATAATTCATTACATCATCCCATGTACACACTCTAGTTATCATCGAATGATATCCACGTACAAATTTTATAAATTCTCAGATAAATTTCAGAACTGGCTATATAGCTCATGGAAAAAAACTTAGTGGGAGACAGGAGGCCAGGGTTGGAGGCCCAATGTATTTATTATTCAACTTTTCTATGTAACATTATCCTTTCCATGCCTCAGTTTACCCAATCTTGAAAAAGCAGGACACTGATAATAACCAACCATCATTCCCCCTGAGTATATTGGAGGAACAAATTAAATACTGCTATTTTTAACCCTACTTTGGACAGAATAATAGCACCACCCAAACACAGACTATTGGTATTATTTTAGCTCTGCCCAACAGAGAACACATTTTTTTAACCTTTCAGCTCATAATTTCACCACACTCCTAAATTTACAGGAATATCTCAATTTGATTCAGTTGATAGCATGATAGAATAATCTAAGAAACTTCATTAATAGCCCTACAATTATAAGTTAGATTTATATTGCAATCATTACTTACCATCACCCTAAATTTGCCTTGGTCCAAGCTCTCTTTCAAGCCAAAAATCCTTTGGCATATTTAACTGGGCAAAGTATTATGACCTTGGACATACTTGTATAGGTTTTTTTTCTGGCATAAGAAAAGATATAAATATAAAATTTGGAATCACCTACATTAAGTAAATATGGAATCGGTGTTTTCCATGACATTAATGTTTCCTTTTGGAGGAGGTAAATCCCAGGGAAAAGCCCTGTAAGAGGGAAGCCAGGAGGCAGGGAACTGGTTTTCAAATTGTAAGGTGCAAAAACCTATAACTTCATTGTTTCTGGTTCTGGGACTCATAAACGCTGTTTTAAATGTTAATGTTTCATCTGGCCATCAGAATAACTGGCTTGATGATATATTTCTGAATTGCCCTACTTTTGAACAGATAAAATTTGCATTAGGAGTGGATTTCCACAAGGAGCCAAGCCCTGGTCTTGGCATATACATGACAGCAAAACTCTGAGAACCGCAGGATAGATCTGCAGCTGAAGTGTACCATTATTTTGTTTTCCAAAAATATGTGTCCCTCACACATCAACCAAGTTGATTTTCTCAGTATTCAGTGTATAGCCCTTCTTAGACCTACACAAGTTTTAAAAAACTTGGTGTTGCTAAAAACCCACAAAAGATGATTATTTTAGTATAAATATTGTTTTGTGCTTAAACCAATTTTCACATTAATACTGACATTATCATTCAAAAATTTAGAAATAAGTAAAAGTAGAGTTGTTTTACAGAGGCTACAACTTTATTAAGACCACCAACCATATCAAAACCTCCATATGCTCCTAAATTCCAGCCACAATTTCAGGGAAACTTTAAGTGTAAACTGGAAATCATTCTCTTTTCATTTCTTTGTTTTTATAGAAGGTTCACACCACTGTTTTCTGAGTTCCTTCTACGGATATCAACCTTGCAAATGGCCTTTCTCATTCCCCACGTTAGCCTTTACTATCAGTGATTTAGGAGTAGATAATGGACAAACTTTGTCAGTCACAAACTTTTTCTTCATTTGTTTTCTCCTTAGCTTTTGAGTGGACACAGAAAGAAAATATGGATGAAATATTATAGAATAAAAAGTCCTGAAAGAGATGTTGTTAAGTATTGAATCATTTGTATTTTTGCACAGAAATGTACTGATACTGTTAAACAAGAGGAGTTTAAATCACATTGGTGAATTTTTGCTCTTTATTTAAAATAACTTGTATATGTTCTACTGTAAAATCTCTACAGTTTAAAAAATAACATAAAGGCAGATATTTTTCAACAAATTAAAATCAATACAGTGAACCATATAATAGAGTAGTAGGCAAAAACCACATAATCATTTTCATTCAATGCAGAGAAAAACATTTGACAAAATTCAACATAAAATCATTCCATAAGCTCGTAATAGAAGGGAACTTCTTCAGCCTGATAAAAAGCACCTACAAAAAGCCCACAGCTATCATCATACTTAATGATAAATGACTGATCTGCCAAAGACCAGGAATAAGACAAGGATGTCTCCTTCTACCACTTCTAGCCAATGTCGTACTAGAGGTTCTAACCAGGGCCAGAAAATAAAAAGAATCCAGTTTGAAAACTAAATCTATCTCTGGGCCTCACACATTCTAGATATTCAACTAAAAAAGAAGAAAGGAAAAAGGAAAAAGAAAACTAAATTATCTCTTTTCAGATGTCATCATCTTGTACATAGAAAATGCTAAGGAATTCACTAAAAAGCTATTAGAACTACTTGAGTTCAGCAATCAATTGTATCAATTGTTTCAATAGTTTTTCAATTGTATCAATAGTTTTTCTATACATTAGCAAGAAAAAAAATCCAAAAATGAAATCCAGAATATATTCCACAAATAATAGCATCAAAAATAACAAAATACTTAGTTGATTTAACAAAAGAAGTGTTAAGACTTATAGTCTGAAAACTACAAAATATCACTGAAAGAAACTAAAGAAGACTTAATTAAATGAAAGGCATCTATGTTCATGGATTGGAAGACTTTTTGCAGATGCCAATACTTGCAAATGGACACATACATTCAATTCAATCTCTCTCAAAATTCCAACTGCATTTTTTTAGTAAAAATTGGCAAGTTGATCCGAAATTCAGATGGAAACTCAAGTCTAAAGCAGCCAAAACAATCTTGAGACTCATTATGTCCCAATTTCAAAAAATTACTACAAAGCTACAGTAGTCAAAACTGTATGGTATTGCCATAAAGACAATATGATCAATGGAATAAAATCAAGAGTCCAAAAATAAGACCTCACATTTATAGTCGATTGATTTTTTTTTTTTTAATTTTATTTATTTGTCAGAGAGAGAGTGGGAGAGAGAGTGAGCAAGCAGAGGCAGAGGGAGAAGCAGGCTCCCTGCCACGCAAGGAGCCCGATGTGGGACTCGATCCCAGGACACTGGGATCATGACCTGAGCCGAAGGCAGCTGCTTAACCAACTGAGCCACCCAGGCGTCCCCGATTGATTTTTTTTTTAAAGATTTTATTTATTTACTTGACAGACAGAGATCACAAGTAGGCAGAGAGGCAGGCAGAGAGAGAGAGAGGAGAGGAAGCAGGCTCCCTGCCAAGCAGAGAGCCCGATGGGGGGCTCGATTCCAAAACCCCGGGATCATGACCCAAGCTGAAGGCAGAGGCTTTAACCCACTGAGCCACCCAGGCGCCCCTAGTCGATTGATTTTTGACAAGAGTGCCAAACCCATTCAACAGGAAAAGAATAGTCTTTTCAACATGGTGCTAGACAAGTGGATATCCATAGGCAAAAGGATGAATTTGGACGCCCTTCTATCATAACATATGCAAAAACAAACTTAAAATGTATCAAAGATCTAATGTAAGAGCCAAAGCTCAAGAACTCTTAGAACTAAAGATAGGGGTAAATCTGTGTGATCATAAGTTAGGCAACACTTGCTTAGATTTGACATCCAAAGCATAAGTAATCAAAAAGAAAATAGATAAATTGGACTTAATCAAAATTTAAAACTTTTATTTCAAAGGACACCATCAAGAAAATGGAAAGATAGCCCACAGAAGGGAGAAAAATATTTGCAAATCATATATCTAAGGGACTTCTATCCAGAATATATAAAGAACTCTTACAAGTCAACAATAAAATACAAAATAATTAAAAAGTAGGCAAAGGATCTAAACAGACCTTTCTCTAAGGAAAATATACAAATGGCTAATAAGCACATGAAAAGATGCTCAACATCATTGGCTATTACGGAAAAGGCAAATTAAAATCATGACAATTACTGCACAACAAATAGGATGGTTATGATAATAAAGACATATAATAACAAGTATGGGTGAGGATGTGGAGAAATTGGAACCCTCATAATCTGCTATTGGGAATGTAAAAATGGTATAGCTGCTTTGGTAAATAGTTTAACAGTTCCTCAAAAGTTTTAACATATGACGCAGCAACACCAATGCTAACTATATACCCAAGAGAAATGAATACATAAGTCTACAACAAAACTTGTATATAAATGTTCATAACAGCATTTTTCAAATAGCCAAAAAGTGGAAATAATCCAAGTGTCCATCATCAGATGAAGGGATAAATAAAATGTGGTATATCCACACACTGGAATATTATCCAGTCACAAAAAAGAATAAAGTACTAAAAAAAATAATAATAAAGTACTAATACGTGCAATGACAATTACCCTAGATGCCAAGTAAAAGAAGTCTGACATAAAAGGCCATGTATAGTATGATTCCATTTACATGAAATAGGTAAATCAAAGAGACAAAAAGTAAGTTAGTGGTTGCCAAAGGCTGTGAAGAGGGCAACGGTGATCAACAGTTAATGAGTTTGGGGTTTCTTTTTGGAGTGATCAAAATTATTCCAGAATTAGTGCTGATAGCTGTACAACCTCGTGAATATACTAACAGCCACTGACCTGTACACTTTAAAAAAGGTAAATTTTATGGCTCATGAATTATACCCCAATTTTAAAAAGAGCATTCATTTACAAATGAGTAAAGAAAAAGTAACAGTTGTATAGAGCTGTTAAAACACTATGTTTTATACCTGAAACTAATGTAACATTATGTGTCAACTATAGTCAAATAAAAATAATTTTTTAAGAAAGTAATACAGATACAAATATTCTCATCACACATTTATTTACACAATTATTCCCCACACATCTGTTGTCTTTTAAAACTTGTGATATACACAAAGAAAAAATCTTATTTAAATATGTGGTAAAGTGTAACAATCATTTTCTTCATGAACTCTAGACTTTGTTTTATATTGTAGAATATTCCACTCCAAAATTAAAAAATAAAAATAATTTGAAAAAAAAGTAACAGTTTACATGGATGTTTAGTAGGTCAACTTTTACAAATTTAATCATCCATTGTTGGTAGTTATCCCTGCCAAGAATTCCACCATTAACTCAAATGATTTAGAGGGAAATGTTTTAACCGCAAATAGGGCAAGTTCATACATATATCTTACCAAGACGACTTTGCTATGAAAATGACACAATAAATAAACTCTAAGTAAAACATACCTATTCATGTCTTTAGTTATGCTCATTATATATTTTACAATGAAGTATTTTACAATGAAGTAGAAAAACCTGAAGAATATTATTAAATCGGCATCTAATGTCTGCATTCCCTATTAATAGGGTCATAATTTTTAAAAATTCTAAACTACAGATTGGTTGGCTCATGGTCCCCCAGAGGTCTAGACACCTGATTTCCTCATTTCATTCTGCAATTTCGGTTAGTACAAAGTAACTGTTGTGTTAATACACCATCTTGAGTAAAGATTCTAACTTTGAACAACATCCGTTATCGTTTTCCATTACCACTGACTTTACAGAAAATAACTGTATGGCTTTTTACCATCTACTAAATAAGTGTCATTTCTAGATTTTGAATTTGAAAGTAATCTATCTTAACTGCGGTGGGCAGGATAAGTCTTGGTTTTCCAAACACCCACCCCCCGCCGCCCCATGACTTAGGAAATATTTACTGACACAAAATAAACTGTTTACAATTATGGAGTGAATGCTCCTTTCTCCGAATCTCTGACTTCCTGTTTCTCTTCCAAATCCCAAAAGAGAAAGGAAAAGAAAAGAAAGAATTCCTCTATTGAGGCTTATCCTGATGAAACTCAGGGTTAGCCACTCCCATTCTTTAATTCTCTCCTCGTAAGGCACGGCTTCACTCGGCCAGGTAATTGTGTTATTTGTTTTCCAAAGCAGAAAGGGTCTCTTTCTCGACCACACCGAGGCATGCCTTGTTTGAGAAGCCTCGGGACCACCAACCAGCTCCACCTGGGCTAAGCCCGCCCTTCGGTGGCACTGCCCGAAGCAGCCCCGTGCTCCCCACTCCACAGCTCCTCGGGGACACACACCGCTACGCGGTCGAGGCTTGGGACTTGCGTTTTCACCAAGAAAACAGGGATCCTACAGGTAGCACAGCACCAAACCTTTTACGCGTGAAGCGTCCGACTTGCCCTTTCCACGGAGTTTAGCACATCAAAATCGATGGCTCAAACGTTCCATCTTTTAAGAAGAGGTCTAATAACTTCAGGGCCAGCGCAGTTTCACGGCAGGTCACCTAAGGGCATCCTGACATTCGAGCAACTCGAGGCGCAGAAAATGGTTCTTTCAAGTTTTGAGGAGTTTCAGCCCCGAGATCACAGCGCGGCTCCCAGGAAGCCAAGGCCGATCCGCAGCATCTCCAGCTGCGCTGGCCACAGGGCGCGGGGACACGGGACTGCCGTCTGCGCCCCCCCGCGCAAGGACAGCCAGCGCCGCGCCACACACCCGGGGCCCGCATTTTCAAACAAAACGTCACGGGAGAACAGGGGGCGAGGAGCCCCCGGCCTCCGCCTCCGGCCGAGACCCCAGTCCTGGGGGCAGCGAGTGGGGCGACACCGAGTACCGAGGCGCGGGGGCCAGTCCCGCTCCATCCAGCGCCAACGCGCTCCACTGTCCCGGTCCCTGCCCGCCGGCTCTGCCCGCCGCCCCCAACCTCCGCGCGGCGAGCCCCCCGGGACTGCACGCTCTCGAGGGGGCGGGGATCCCGGCATCTGAGCCGCTGGGATCGCCCCTCAGCTCCGGGCCCTCTCCATTTGCCTACCTCTGCTGCGGGCCCCCTGCTGCAGTGCCCAAGGTCCTGGCCGCGCCTGGCGCAGGGTTCTCGGGGTTCTCCGCGGGCGCCAGCCCAGCTCGGAGCCGGAGCGGGCGGGGGTCCTGGGGGCAGACACCGCCTTCTCCTAGGACTGGCCGTCGCAATAGCCAATCGGAACCGCAGGCGACCCTCTGGCGTCACCTGAGGGTGTGGCTATGATTTGGACTCCTCCCAGGCCCTGCCTCAGGAGGGAGTTCTGTCCTGGACTGTCTGCCCTTAGTCTCGGCCACACGTTCAGCTCAGGGGGTGTCGTCGCGGTCGTCTCCTTCTCTCTGCCTCGGCTCAGCACCCACCTGTTAGGTCTCCCAGCCTGAAGTCTCTCTTCCTGTCAATCCATCCTTTACCCCCTTGCCGGGTTAACTGTCCTAAAATGCACTTTTGATGTGCGCCCTGCCAAAGATTTCTTTGGCTTTCTTTTGCTTAAATTATCAAGAATCGACTCCCTGGGCTAGTATTCGAGGCCTCCGTCCTACTTTTGCAAGTTTATTTTTTCTACAGCTGCCCTTCACACACGTCAGGGAAGTCCATTTGGAACGTTTACCTGCTATTTCCTACGTCCCCTTTAAAAATTCTAACCGTCCTCTAAGACACAGCTCAAATAATCTTCTCCTTGTAACCATTCCTGTCAGCCCTCCTAGCAATAATCTCTTCTCTTGTTTCTACTCCTCTTGGCGCTTAGCTCATTCGGCCTCATGTACTGCTTCTTATCTCTCTGTTAGATTGTGAGCTCTTTGAAACCAGGGATTCATTTTCTTTCTTTTTGCAGCCTCCTTGGCACCCAGCGCAGAACCCCGAATAAGTAGATGAGTGAGAATTTTAATCTAATTGGATTTTACATCCCAAGATGGGGTCTGGCAAGGACAGTCTCAAGGGGGAAAATCAGAATCCTGAATATCATGGGTAATCCTTCTGCAGGTCATAAAGCCAGGTTAGACAAATCACTCTCTTTGGGTCACAGTTGGTTAATAAAGGATGTCAGAAGGCTTTTTCCATTACCATCTTTTTTTTTTTTTTAAGCTTATCTCACCTTATGTAGAAAACACATAAAAGAGATAAAGATTTACAAAGTTCCTTAGAGGCAAGGCAATAAGTGAGTACAACTAAAAGGCCAGTGAGCAAGTATCAGGCTTCCATATTTCTTCCAGATGAGCACTGATTTTGGACTGGATCCCAGACTACCCCCACACATCAAATTCCTTTTGCCTTCTGTGGGAGCTGATGATGCATATCATATGAAAAATTGTCTCCAAACAGCTTTGGCAAACAAGCAGGCTGGACCGGGCCTATTTTTTCAGAGCACGCAGGAGTTAAATAAACAGAGTTTAAGTAACTTGCATAATTTAAGGCAGCAAGTCAGTAGAGACCAAAGAACTAAGTGCAGGAGAAAGAGAGAAAGAATGCCAAAATAGAATCACTTCCGTTTGTGAGTCAGAATACTAAACAGACTAAGAGAGCTGAGTGAATAAAGTCACTCATGAAAAGAAGTTTTCTAAACAAGGCTGCCACCCTTGTAAATCTCAGCCAACATTTACTTACTGTCACCTTTTTCTAGAAACATGACAAACTGAATTTGTTTGGCTATGGCAAATACAGTAGAATGACATCCTGTTTCTGGCTGTGCTAAGAAAAACACATGGTACAATGGAATATTATTTAGCAATAAAAAGAAATGAGGTATTTATAAATGCTACAGCATATATAAATTTTGAGAGTTTTATACTAAGTGAAAGAAGCGAGTCACAACAGATCACATTTTATATGATCTCATTTACATGAAATGTCCAGAATTGATAAATTTATAGAGCCAGGAAATAGATTAGTAGCGGTGAACGGCAGGGGAGGATGGGAAGGATGGCTAAGGGGAGAGGGGTTTCTTTAGGGAAAATGAATACATTCTAAATTTGTGGTGATGATTATACAACTCTATGAATATGCTAGACACCATTGACAGGTATAGTTTAAATGAGTGAATCATATAGGAATTAAGCCTCAATAAAGGTGTTCTAAAAAGGAAAAGACATGTTGAATTTTATGTTTTTTATATTGAGTAGCAGCAGTTGGAAAATATCTCTGACCAACCTTCATGAACGTTCATGGCATTCTGTATCTTTGCTTCACAGTATTTATCTCAGTTGTAAAATTATATTTATTTGTGATTATTTGATTGCCTGTTTCCCCCCCACTAGACTGTGATGAGAACAGAAACTGTGTGGTTTTCCTTTCTAATATACACCCAACATCTAGTGGATGGTATATAGTAGGTATACAAAAAATATCTCATGCAAATGAACAAAGGTGGCAATAGATATATTTTATTAAGTACTTATAATATTCCAGGCACTGTACTAGATTCTGAGGAATACAAAGATGAGCAAAACAAACATGGGTTTCTATCTTCATAGAGTTGGGGTCTAGGGGGAGAGATAAGCATTCATGAAATATGCAAATAAATGTATGATTACAAATTGCATTAGGTATTCTAAAGGAAAAGCACAAGTTGCTACAACTGAATAATAAGGAGATCTGGCCTGGTTTTAGGATTCAGAAAGGCCTTCTTTGAGAAAATGACAGTTGAGCTAAGGTCTGAAGGAAGTAGCCAAGCAAAAGCAAAAGGATGATGGGAAGAGCATCCCAGGTTGTGGGAAGCATAGGTACCAGGCCCTGCGGAAGTAGAAGTCTGGGATATTGGAGGGACCTAAAGGAGGTCAGAGAGGCAGGAACACAATTAGGCTCAATGAGCAAGGGGAGAAGTAGAGAGGAACAGGCTGTTGAAGAAAGAAGACCAGACCATCTGAGGCCTTGAAGAGCAGGGCTTCTCAAACTTTAATGGAAGAAATCTTGTTAAAATGCAGATTCAGATGTACTAGGTCTGGGATGGGAACCAAGATTTTGCATTTCTAACAAGCTCCAGGGTCATACTTTGAGTAGCAAGGCTGTGGGCTACAATTACTCCAGGAGTGCTGGGAATTCACCACAGTGTTTTGAACAGGGATGTGAGGAGATCAGATGGGACAAGAGTATGGAGGTGGTTAGAAAAGACTCAAGGAGATTCAATGCGACCAGATGGGGAACTATTTCCGTCCTCCCGGTGAGAGCCAGAGGTAATGGAGAAAAGCGGTGGTGACTGAAGCCATGCTTCAGAAAGCTCTATCCAGCATGCAGCAAGAACAGCTGAGAGACGAAGGAACAGGAGCTAAGGAACAAGTTCTGTGAAGAGATGAACTAGGGGGCTCAGGGTGAGAATGAAATGAAGGCCATGGTGCAATAGAAGGTTCTGGGGGGGAAATAGATAAAAATAGTAGAATGGTGACACAATGCGACCAGCATTCTTCCAAGCACTTTAGCATATATGAACTCATGGCAGTTTTATGATACAGGGACAGTTGTTTTT
This sequence comes from Martes martes, assembly GCF_963455335.1. NCBI lineage: Eukaryota > Metazoa > Chordata > Mammalia > Carnivora > Mustelidae > Martes > Martes martes. The sequence goes on from NC_137896.1 coordinate 63,983,166, forward strand.
CCCATCTGACAGATGGGACAACCGAGGCACAGAGAAGTTCCATCACTGTCCTCAGGTTACCCAGATATTATGTGATGGAGCTGGGAATTCTAGTGTCACAGTAACCACTACTCTGTATGGCATCTCAACTTCTTTTGAAAGATTGATTCTACAAGTTTTAACAACTAATTTGAAGGTTGGGAGGCTTTGTGTCACTGGGAAATGATTAACCAAAGTAGGGGAACAGGGAGAAGAGGAATTCGTTAACTGGAAGAAGAATGAGATTTGGCTTAGATGTGTCAAGCACAACCTGAGAGGAGAGACAGTAGAAGATGAGTCAGGCTGAGTTGGGAAGAAAGGTCTGAGTTTGGGTACACATTTCAAGGTAATCTGCATAGAGGGGGGACTTCTGTGAATTCCAGAATGATTGCTGACCACACCGCCACTTGGTGTACTGGGAACAAGGACAGAGAGATTGGAGGGAGCAGGGATAAGGCAGCTGGGTAAATACTTGGGAAGACAGGTCTGGCTCTTTAATCTGATCACACGTAACATCCAACAGAGGGAGGAGACACTAACCCCCACCTTGAAGGAGCATGTGGCTGGAGTAGAGTGGAAACCCCAGTTCTGACACTAGAATTCCCAGCACCTGGGGAAATATATCAAAGACAAGGAGAAGATTGGGAAAAAGAAATACGGCTGGCAGGATTAAGCTCTCCCCACCTCTCCCCAGCTGACTGGGATACAAGTCTGGGACACCCTAAGATGTCCAAACTCTGGGCACCAAGGAAGCTGGCTGCAAGCTTCCTAGTGGAGGTGGACCACGGAGATGCCTGGCCTGCTGGTGTGTCGCCAGTACCCAGGTTGTAATGGCCTGCTCAATCTTTTGGGTCTGCAATGAAAGCAGAACTCTTTTCAACCTCACCTCACCCCATCAGGTGAACTGGGCCCCCACTATCACAGCCTGGTGTGGGGAGCAGCTCACAAGTGGGGCCCTGTCAAGGCCAGGACTTGTGGAGGTAAGAGTTTAGTGGGCATTGGTAAGACCACAGAGAAAGAACAGGTGTGTACAAAGGAGAAAGAAAAATGCTGGGGCAGAGCTTTGCAGATCACTTATTTTAGGGCAAATGAAAGGAAGAGAACCACTGAGACAGACTGAGGGGTAGTCAGCCATGACTTGGTCAGGACCCATGAAGTTAAAAACAGAAACACATGAGAGTCACACAGGAAGACAGTGACATAGACAGTATAAAAAAGCATTAAATATGAACTGATGGGGGCACCTGGGTGGCTCAGTGGGTTAAAGCCTCTGCCTTCGGCTCAGGTCATGATCCCAGGGTCCTGGGATCGAGCCCCGCATCGGGCTCTCTGCTCAGCAGGGAGCCTGCTTCCTCCTCTCTCTCTGCCTGCCTCTTCATCTGCTTGTGATCTCTCTCTGTCAAATAAATAAATAAAATCCTAAAAAAAAAAAAAAAAAAAAAAAAAAAAAATTAAAAAAAAAAAAATATGAACTGATGATTTATTCTGTTTGGGGTCAATACTTACCAGCCAGAGGCAGCCATTCTGGTACAGATATGTATAACAGCTCCTAACTAAAAACCTCCCCTCTCAGGTGCCTGGGTGGCTCAGTTGGTTGGGTGACTGTTTTCAGCTTAGGTCATGATCCTGGAGTCCTGGGATCGAGTCCCACATCGGGCTACCAGCTCCGCGGGGAGTCTACTTCTCCCTCTGACCTCTCCTTCTCATGCTCTCTCTCTCTCTCAAATAAATAAATAAAATCTTTAAAAAGAAAGAAAAATCTCCCCTCTTTCTTTTTCTACTGCATAAAGGGACAGCTTAAGCCAGAAGTAAAGGAACAAAAAAACACAGCAAAACTGACCACAACGTCCCCTGACACCGAGAACTACAGAGAAGACACATTTAAAGACATCGTTGGGGCGCCTGGGTGGCTCAGTTGTTAAGCGTCTGCCTTTGGCTCAGGTCAGGATCCCAGGGTCCTGGGATGGAGCCCCACATCAGGCTCCCTGCTCAGCAAGAAGCCTGCTTCTCCCTCTCCCACTCCCCCTGCTTTTGTTCCCTCTCTCGCTGTGTCTCTCTCTGTCAAATAAATAAATAAAATCTAAAAAAAAAAAAAAAAGCAAGGACATTATTATGTGCTAAGTAATAATTATGAAATGAAAGAGGATCCTCAAAAGACTGTGGAAAAAGCAGAGGTGAACAGAGCGGTAGCAAGAAGAGAACACTTAGGAGGTGGGGCTTGAGCTGGGAAAAGATTTGGTGAATCAGAAAGAACTGGTTACTTCCTTGTGGGGGGCTGGAGTGAACTGCCTGAGCCCAGGAGGAAAGAGCCTGCATATGAATGAATGAATGAATGAATGAATGAAGGTGGCATCCATGAGGTAGGTTAAAGGAGCCTGCCCAGCTGGAAGGAGAGAGGCTTGGCATCAGCTGACAGTGTAATTGTAACAGCTGACATTGAGATGTTGAGGAACCAAACAACCCACAATGTGATCCAAAGTGCCTATCCCCAGGTTTCTTCTACCGTTGCCTATGGGACATAGCATGGCTGTTTCAGAGAACCCGACAGGGCCGTGGAAGAGGTATTGACTGGCACTGAACAGAATCAAACCTACTACCGCAGAACATACAAGCTATTGTCAGCTTGCATGAAGCGTTTATTTGAAGGACAGCAGATACACAGCAGGAAGATCCCGAGTCGAAGTGAGGAGAAGCGGGGAGATGAAGTCAGAGAAATGTACAGATGAGAGGGCCGTATGTGAGGACAGAAGAGGGTCAATGTCATGTTGAACTCAAGAGGTGGGTGGGTTTGCTCTGAGCCTCGTTGGAGTCATGTGAGATGACTTGGCAGCAGCATTTCAAACTAACAATTGAAATGAAAAAGTAATGACTTGCATCCTTATTTTCAGAAGTCTGTGACTTCACTTAACCAAATTCATATGGTGACGCCGTACTTTGAACTTTAGTGCTGTGTTACCCTGTTAAATGCTCCAATCAGCATAAAAACATGTTTTTAGTTTCCCATAGCCATTTTTGTTTTACAACATTTTGTTTCCTGATTAAAAAGCGATATAAATTCATTTTCATTGGAAAACATAAAGAGAACAAAGAAAACTGAAATTTACCACAATCCATCATTCATAAACACTATCATGCTGTTGTTTTTCCATTTAGTGTTTATTTCTATACATTATTTTCCCTTAACGAGCTTTTCTTAGAAGACGATGCTGAATTTACACGTTTTGTCTTGCTTTTACACTTGAGATCCTATTGTGAGCATTTTCTTTGTTGTTATGTATTATCTGAAACCATTTTTAATGACCAGCTAACATTCCACCATAGGATCGTATCTTAATGTATTTAACCATTCTCTTGTCAATGTACAATTAGGTTGTTTCCAGTTTTTCACTAGTATAAAAACAACAAGACTATTTCAGTGTTCTTGTATTTTTCAAATATAATAGTCTTTTGGAAGACTTCGTTCATGACAGCTTTATTGCGATATAATTCATACACTATACGACTCACCTATTTAAAGTGTACAATTCAGGGTGCCTGGGTGGCTCAGTTGTTAAGCATCTGCCTTAGGCTTAGGTCAGGATCCCAGGGTCCTAGGATCAAGGCCAGCATCCAGCTCCCTGCTCTGCGGGAAGCCTGCTTCTCTCCTCTCCCACTCCCCCTGTTTGTATTCCCTCTTTTGCTGTGTCTCTCTCCGTCAAATAAATAAATAAAATCTTTAAAATATAGCAATTCTATGGTTTTTAGTATAATCATAAATATGCACTAATTTTGTCTGCACTAAATCGGGAGATTCTGTTCAGCTCTGGATTAGCATAATTGGTGTCTGGCCCAGCTCCAGATTCACAAAACTAGCCAAGCCTTATTCTTATGGACCATTCCATCCTCCTGTGTTTTTCTCAATAAAAACTGCACCTCTTCCAAGCAACTTATCTACTGCCTTTGTATTTTCTCTTTACCTGCTAACTTGTACACTTAACTTTCTCTAACTGGCAATAATTTCACCAGGGACAGTTTGGAATGCAGTGACCAGCTTGGGGAAATTTTGACATGAGTGAGGCTGTTCATTTGAGAAGTGCCTTAGAACAAAAAGAAAATCTCTTGAGGAGATTGACTTGATTGCTTAAAAGACAGAAAATTCTGTTTAACCATAGAAATATCCCCTTCTTTGTTTTTGGACTTCAGGAATTAATGAGATCACACGTTTTAATTTGTGGCTTAATGAAGTTGTCAAGGAGTCAAGTTTCGTCCAAACCAACTACATATCACTCTCTTTTGTGTGTGTATATATCAAACATTTATTTTTTCTGTATCTAAACTTTTTTCCCCCTCCTTGCCGGGGAACATAATTAACTTTTTATGAGAACAATTTCATATTTGACTGAAGCTGGTTACCTCATGTTTTTTCTGTTTCTTTTCTTCTCTTTTCCTTCTCTTGGGAGACTTTAAAGATTAATTATTTTAAAGAAGCATTTGGTGGTTATGTGCTCACTTGAAGAATATAGCCCAGATAAGCAGTCAAAGGTATCTAAAAGAAAGAAAAAAAAATATTAAACTGTTTCTTCTTGTTGACACTAAAAAGTATGTTTACACACTTGCCTGCTTAACAGCTATGAGATAAGAAGAAAAGCCTTTAATTTTAAGATGAAAGAATAATTTTTGTCATGTATGAGAGGCTTTAAAAATTAGTTTACCATGTAAAAAATGTCAGCCCACCAGTTTGCTTTATTCAAGACCAGGGTTAAATTTCTTGTGATTCAAACTTCTTAAATTTTTTATCCTGGTTTTATGAATTAAGTTAATTACTACCATTTCCACAACTTGCTTTAAGTGAAAAATTATATTATAAAATTGTACTCAACTAAATGGAAGGATAATGAATGTCTTTCAAAAGGTTTAATTTTATGAAATTCTTATAATACTACAAATGATAGGGATTTAATGTGTTAGCTATGTTATCATTTCCAGACTTTTAACTAACTTTAAAACCTTAGGCAAATCATTAATTTGATTAATAAATAATCTCTGGATGAACAGTTAGTTTCTAAAAGAAGAAACAGATAGGGGTGTCTGGGTGGCCCAGCGGGTTAAGCCTCTGACTTCAGCTCAGGTCATGATCTCAGGGTCCTGGGACTGAGCCCTCATTGGGCTCCCTGTTCAGTGGGGAGTCTGCTTATCCCTCTTGCTTTGCCCTTCTCCCTGTTTGTGCTCTCTCTCCCTCAAATAAATAAAATATTTTTAACCCACTGAGCCACCCAGATGCCCCTCTAAATAAAATATTTTTAAAAAATAAAAAAAGAGGGGCACCTGGGTGGCTCAGTGGGTTAAAGCCTCTGCCTTCGGCTCAGGTCATGATCTCAGGGTCCTGGGATCGAGCTCCGCATCGGGCTCTCTGCTCTGTGGGGAGCCTGCTTCCTCCTCTCTCTCTGCCTGCCTCTCTGCCTAGTTGTGATTTCTGTCGGTCAAATAAAAAAAAAAAAAAAGAGAAAAAAGAAAAAAGAAAAAAAGAAAAGAAGAAACACATACAAACCGTTGGTCACTAAACATAATATTAAGTTACCTTTATTGCTTAAATTGACAACAGATTAACAAAATATGCAAATACTTTTAGATGATACACACATTATTTTTGCCCCTTAATTTTTTTTTTTTTTTAGATTTTATTTATTTATTTATTTGACAGATCACAAGTAGGCAGAGAGGCAGGCAGAGAGAGAGAGGAAGAAGCAGGCTCCCCGCCAAGTATAGCGCCCAATGCAGGGCTCGATCCCAGGACCCTGGTATCATGACCCGAGCCGAAGGCAGAGGCTTAAATCCACTGAGCCACCCAGGTGCCCCGCCCCTTAAATTTTTTATTTTATTTTATTTTTTAATTAACATCTAATGTATTATTTGTTTCTGGGGTACAGGTCCGTGAAGCCTCCTCAAATTTGTTAAAATTATATGAAATACTGAAGGAGAAAAAATAGGTAAACAGTATTTGGTTTTTAATTCCCTAGTTTTCTTTTGTGTCTGAAGAAAAGAAAAGTTGGTTACTTTGGTTAAATGTGACCATATAAATGTTTAATTACACTAGATACAATAATATTTTAAAATATAAATAGGCACAGTGATAATGCATATGCTTCTCTGTTTTTATTTTTTAAGATTTTTATTTATTTATTTGACAGAGAGATAGAGGTAGAGAGAGCACAAGTAGGCAGAGTGGCAGGCAGAAGTAGAGGGAGAAGCAGGCTTTCCACTGAGCCCGATCCCAGGACCCTGGGATCATGACCCAAACAGAAGACAGCTGCTTAACCCACTGAGCCACCCAGGTGCACCATGTTTTCCTGTTTTTTTAAGGAAGTTATAGTTTATTAAGAGGGTAAATTTACTATGATATACTTACTTTATTACTAAGTTAATTATATTTTAAAACTATAGTTAAATGCTTCAAGTCAATACCTATGTGCATATTCATATATTTGTATATGAATGTGGGAATGAGTACATATAAAGATGTATCAGTAAGTCCTTTACTGCAGATTGTTATGTGAATAATATCCAAAGGAGTAATATTAGAATTTGGATCTTTTTTTCTACAAAATGAGTAGTTTGTTTTATGTATAGATCAGTTGAGGTCATCAAATTATTCTACTCACACTTGGCGCTTCCTGATGTAGTCGTAAGTCACTTTTTGAGTCCCTACTTTTGGAGTGCCTGGTTGGCTCAGTCAGTAGAGCATGTGACTCTTGATCTTAAGGTTATAAGTTCAAGCCCCATGTTGGGTTCAGAGTCTACCTCAAATAAATCTTAAAAAAAAAGAGTCTTTACTTCTAAAAAAAGGTAAATCCCTAGCAATTATTTATTGCTTTGTTTTCACAACTTTGCTGCAAATTGTTAGCCTTCAGATATTTATTAATCTGTCTCTTTTAATCATTCTTGATGTTGCCTTTTCTAAATTGAAGCCTCAAATTCTGAATAATAAAACTGCTAAGATGCCTTTTATGATGAACTCTTTCAGGTTCCTAAATAACTATTAGGTAAGAGAAAGCGTTGCTCCATCCCACTATAAAAGAAAGGAAAATAGGAATAAACAGGTTTGTCTAAAATTCTCCAAATTATACTTAATTCAAAACCTGTATGAGAGTTCTTTCTTTTTCTTTTTCTTTCTTTCTTTTTTTTTTTGGTCAAATTTAGGATGAAAAAGAGAAACCTGACATTAAAAAGAGAGTTTATCTTCTTGGGCAAATTATACTTAAGTAAAATATCTTTCTTAAATACAAATATGTGTAATTGTGTACTTTCTAGGATTGTATACTTTTCAAGTTTTTATTATAAAGACTGTTATAATAACTATCAAAATGTGTTTTCCAGGATTCTAGATTCACAATTTGTATTTCCCTTTTTGTTGATGCAAAGTCTGAATAAACACTAGCAGTATTAATTCAAATACCTGGTAATCTTCAGAGACCTATTGCTTATTTCAGTCTTTCACTGAGTAACCAAAACATAACCTCCTTGTCTGAAAATGTGACAGCAATAGCAAAATGTATAAAAATTTCAATTGATTTTGTTTTAAGGTCTCCACTAAACGTAATGGTTCCCATGCTATACAGACTCTTCTTTTTATTTTTTCCCCCCGACTGACTCTTCTATTGATAGAAAATGTTCATCACTTTTCAGCTAGTCACCACCTAATTTTTAATACAAAATTGTGCTGCCCTTTCCATATCACTGCAACACTAACATAGCCACTGTCCTTCCTTTCCATGGAAAAAGAAAACCCTGTGATGACTTAACCCCTACCACAGAACTTTCCTGGTTCCTTACAGACCTTGTAGAGACTTCCTTGGGTATCCCTGACATAATTTTGTAATTGTTTATACTTAAACTAAAAATTGCCAAACAGGCGAGGCTATCACAGACTTGAATTGACCCTGGAAATTCAAGCTTCTCCCAGAAATGAAATAAATTCAGTGGCCATATTCGTTGCTGTTTCCCAAGTCTGTCAACAAACAAACCATAAAATATTTGAACTGGTAGTGGACATTGTTTGGATTAGCCTATAATTTCAAAACGCCTTAGAAACAAAGAGATCTCCTGACCTCTACAAGAACCCTTATAAAATGGATTGTGAAAGAAAGAACCTTGAGATGTTTAGGTAGAGCCTAAAGAGATAGCCACAATAAAAGGAAGAATTTAACAAAATCCTTCATGGTATTACTCACAATAGCTGAGAGAAATTAGCCATGGTATAAAGCCAGCATTGTGGGGTAATTTTAAGAATTGTGAATGTTTCTAATGTATATCCTATTTGTCAAATATTTGTAACTCATTCTTTCATTTCCTTTTGGACTTAGCTCAAATAAAACTGCATGAGGGAAGTCTTTCGTAATTACCTTATATGAAATAAATGAGAACCTTCTCCTTCCCCATTCTGCTTCGTATTACCTTATAGCAGTTTGTCTATTACTTGTTTTTTTGCAGTAGAATTATTATTATTTTCAGTGCCTAGAGATGTCTAGTACATAATTGGCACCGAATAAGTGTTTGTTAAATACATAAAATATACCTTGCCAACCCTATTGCATTTAACATCTTTCATTTAGTCATTCAACAAATGGTACCTTTTCTCTTTTAGGCACTACGCTGCGATCTGATGATGCTCAGTGAGGTTACAGTCTAGTCAGAGGCAAATGATAAGTAAATTGGCCATTAAAGCACAGGATAATGAAGGCTGTGAAAGGTGGAAGTCCTGGACACTTGGGACACGTGGGACCCTATAGCAGAGTCATGTGACCCAGTTTCAAGGGAATCAGGGAAGACTTCTTGGAGGAAGCACTGTTCTAACAAAGATACAAAAGACAAGGAGTTAATTCGGGTGGGAAATGAGGAGAGTCAAGAGTGTTTCATTCTTGGAAAAGGGTGAATAGTGAGAGTATTTGCCAGACTGAAGACTCACCCTCCCCAAAGGCTCTGATCTGTTTCGTGTATTCAAGTCTTTGCGTGTGTTGTTCCCTCTGCTGGGAACGGTTGGAATGCCACCTATTTACCACACAGTCACTTCTAAATCCTGAAAAACGGTTGGCTGTGTGGCTTCTCTTGCCTCACAAAAGCCAAAATAATCACTTTCTTCTTTGTCCCATCCCTATAATCAGTGAGTGTTTTCCTCTGTTCCAGCCCTTGGCAATGTTAGATGGAATTCCTTAGAGAACAGAAAACACGTCTCAGTGTACTTTGTATCACCCAGCAGTAGGCACAGTAAAGGGCCTGGCAGAGAGTAACGCACTCACTAAATATTTGTTGAATGAATGAATGAGTGAATAATTTGTTCTGCTTCTGAATGTCATTTCCTGATTCTGTTACTTTGCAGAGTAATGACTGGAAAATCCAACGACCATCCTACATCAGAAAAGGAACGATTGCAGAGTGAAAATTAATATAGACAAAGATCTATTGGTATATCTATTCTGCCTATCTATCTATCCATGTTCTAGCTGTTGCTTAACTAGTAAAAGAGGTGAAGAACCACAAATATGTCTTATTCCATAAACTTGTTAATGTATGTCTTCCTTCAGTTCTGTGAAAACATCTGTGTTCTGTGAGACGAGGCATACATTCAGGATATTTATTAGGGACCACCTTTAAAAAAAAAAAGATTATTTATTTGGGAGAAAGAGCAGAGAGAGAGAGAGAGAGAGCAGGCGTGGGCAAGAGTGGTGGGGGGAGGGGCAGAGGGGTGAGGGGAGCAGGCTTCCCGCTGAGCCCTGAGGCAGGGCTCCATCCCAGGACCCTCACATCATTACCTGAGCCGAAGACAACCACTTAACTACCTGAGCCAGCCAGGTGCCCCAGGGACCACTTTTCTTTCTGTTGGACGTGAGGATGCAGGATTGGAGCGAGAACTGTGATGTAGACTCCCCAAAGCCTCAGGAAATGCCACAGGGAGTCCTTGAGCACATGAGTTCAATCGGAATTCTCCCACAGGGACCTGAAATACACCAAGAATGCTGTCAGTTTATCAACAGTTGGATGGAAGGGTCTGTGCTTGCACGTGGCAAAAGTTTAGGGAAACCCTGATAGGAATGACAGCTGGTCACCAAGTTATGAGCAGCCTGGGCAGCAAGTCCTTCCCTGAAGACCTCTATGTCCACTGTAGTATTATTCCTTAAATACCCAATCACAATTTCGAATGATGTAGATTATATTCAAATTTCCCTAACAAGAATGTGTCTATTTAAAAAGATGGGGAAAGCGACAAAGATGTATGATGGAAATCAGTATGTTGGAAAGATACTGTGTGGCTTCTCATTTTTCTCAGAGACATTATTGGAATTTGAAGTATTGCCATGTAACTCGCTTTCTTAACGTTTGGTGGGCAATGCTTTTATCCCCGAATTTTGGTTTACTTTGTCCCAAAAGACATCTAACATTTTCCATGGTAGATTGCAGATCACTCTCTCCTTTGAGGTATTGTGAATTTCACATTTTCCATCCCTTTTCCATGACATCAGGAGCCAAGTATCCAAACAAATTTCACTTAAACTGATTCATATGGTAGCTCTGTACTTTGAAGTTTAGTGTTAATCTTTCATATCATAAAACAATTCTTCAAACCTATTTTAAAACAATGAAACCAACTGATCTCTTAAAACATTTTCAATATAACAGGTATTATTGAAGAATTTTAACATTATAAGAATTACCTCTTAGTGGAGGGAAAAAACCCCAACAACCTACTTTCCCTCTGACTATAAGAACTTTTTCTTTTGTGCTCTGTTTTTCTATCTGTGTCATCCTAGACCATTCTATTCTACTGTTGCTCTTTCTTCCTGATTGCATTTCTTACTGGTTCTAACCAGTGCTTCACATTTTTTCTTTCTTAGCTGCTTTCTTTCATGGTTTGTATGGATATTGCTATCCACAGGATCTAGAGGTCATCAGTAACACAGTAAGGGTCAATTCTGCATTAAAAAGCCCTAGACTCTTACAGACAACTGAAAAACTATCTGCCAGAGCCTTAAGCTTCAAGACTCCTGAGACTCAACTGTGTTCCCCTTATGTACTTACATCTTGAGCTGTCACTCAAGATCGTATTCTTTCGGGACACCTGCATGCCTCAGTCCGTTAAGTGTCTGCCTTTGGCTCAGGTCATGATCCCAGGGTCCCGGAATCGAGTCCTACATCGGGCTCTCTGCTCAGCAGGGAGCAACCTTCTCCCTCTCCCTGCTGTTCCCCCTGCTTGTGTGCTCTCTCTGACTGCCCCCCCGCCAAAAAAAAACTTAAAAAAAAAAAAAAGATTGTATTCTTTCTCTCTGTTTTTACTGCACTGTAACAGAATGGTGTTCAGGTCAGTTGGGCTCAGTTCATTAGATACTATTGGAGCACTGTTTGTCACAGAAGGTAAACAGTGACTAGAAGAATAAAGAAAATCCCTCCAGGATCCTGCTATCTGATGGGGGTAGACATTCACACAAACAGATTATTTCAGTACAAAATTAAATGCTCACAGAGGGGTATATTCAATGGGCAGTGGGAGGACAAAGAAAAGGCATTTAGCTCGATCTAGAGGCTTTAGAAAGGTTTCCGGGGATGATGGCAGATAATTTGAGTCAGAGTCATTTGGTCGCATAGTATTAGAGCACCATGAGGGGTACACAGAAAGGACTGGAAAGGTGGCCTCTGGGGTAATGCCTGCTATGCTAAGGAGCATCTGCTGTCTTCTATAGGCCATGGGGAGCCATGAAGAGTTAAGCAGAGAAGTGCCTTGTGTTTTGGAAATGTCATTCTCACTGGCACATGAAGGATGGCTTGAAAGCAGTGGTTCTCAATGGGCCCGGACTAGCAGCTTCAACATTATCTGGGGACTTGTTAAAAATGCACACCCTCAGGCCCCACCCCAGACCGACTGAATCAGAAACCAGGACTGGGGCCCACCTGTCCATGTCTTAACAAGCTCCCCGGGTGATTTTGATACTGGCCAAAGTTTGAGAACCACTCCTCTAAATCGGCAGGGAACACTTGACAAAGTCTCAGATTAGGGTGCAGCAAGTGAGGAACTCTCCTCAGGTGCAAAATTTAAGGGGGTGCCAAAATCTCAGGGTCCCAATCTTAGGGTCATGAGCTCAGGGTCCTGATGTCAGGGTCGTAAGATCAAGCCCTGCATGGGGCCTCTGTGCTCAGTGGGGAGCCTGCTTGAGATTTCCCCCCTCTCTTTGCCCGCCACCTCAAATAAATAAACATTTAAAAAAATCCTCAGTAATCAAGATAGTTAATGCATTATTTTTAAAATCAAAATTAATGCCAAAAATTCACAATGCTGTTTGTTCTAGGATGCTGTGTTATTGTGCAATGGGAACAGTTGTTTCCAATCAGCTTGGGGTTCCCAGGACCCACATAGCTGTCACATTCCCCACCAGGCAGATTGGGTAACATGGGGTTCAGGGTGAGCTTCATGGGTATGAGAACTGCGCAGCTGAACAGGACCCCACACTTAGAAAGGCTCCACACTTGGTTTAACATTCTTCTGTCACTGTTTTGAAATTCTTTTGAAGAAGGAAGTTTTGAAGAAGGAGCCCTGTATTTTCATTTTGTCCTGGGCCCTGTAAAGATTCTTCTCTAATGGTTTCTGGATGTCTTTTTGTTTGTTTTCCCCCCTTTAAATTTTACATCAGCATAGAGTGAATTTAGTCTTTTTGTAGTTATTGTTGCAAAACCTTTCATTAACTTTTTATACTTAGCTCAAACTATGAGAGGACATTCTGATAAGTGTACATAGGGCACACATTTTCCCCTTGGCCCTGTAGTGGTCTGAAGACATTGTTGATTGCCTCGACTAAGGGTTGCTACTGACATCTAGTGGGTAGAGGCCAGGGGTGAGGCTCAACATCTTCTAGTGCTGACGACGGCAGTTCCACAACAAATGATCCATCCAATCCCAAATGTCACTAGTGCTGAGGTTAAGAAACTCTGCTCCCCAGGGACAAGTAATGAAGTTTTAGCAGTGTCTTGAATTGGGGCAGTGACCACAAATGTGCAACTATCTAGAGCCGGATGATTAATCAGCTGGGAGGGAGTAGAGTTTGAGGGCAAGAATGACCCCCTGGGGTTCCTGCTTACTTAGGGCATGAGCTGGCAGACAGAATTCAGAAGGAGGAGCTAATTAGGTAGAAGTGAGGCAAACAGAGAGAGGAGTTTGCGGCAGGACATCAGACAGCGCTGTTTGAAGGCCAGCACCTGAAGCTCTGAAGAGATGTTCTAGACCTGTCAGCGGTGCACATTGTGGTCCTCTGTTTTACCCAAATCTCTGAGACAATTCCATCCCTCTCACCTCAGAGAATGGCCACCATAACCAAACCAGGGGACAAGGAAGACACTTTCTGGCTTTCTAAGTCTCACGTGATTTCCCTGAAACTCATGGCAGAGAGAGTCTTGTGCATTTCAAATATGGAAGCCCTCACAAGCTCAAAGCACAGAGTGCATTGTCATGCTACAGCAGTTTGGGGTAGCGGCCTGGGATAACAGGCAAGCAACATTCTTTTTCTCTGAGATGAAATAAAGATGCCACAAGTGGGGAGGAGGAAGGACAAGTGCATGTGGAGGAGGCGGAGATGACCGGGACAGCAGTATGGGGAGCAGGTATCCAATAGACAGGAGCTCCCAGCACTGCCCTGGCTCCGTCTAACCAAGAACCAAGGAGCTGCCTTTCCTGATGGTGCCAAGGTGCTGTGTCTGGGGAGAACAATCCCAAATCAGCAGCCAGCACACCCCCGACTCCAGCAATGACATCTGCCTCTGGGCGGCCTTCTTACCAATAGCTCAGAACACTTGCAGGTCCTGGCATATAGGAAAAACTCTATCACCTGTTCTTGGGTAGAGCTGGAGGGATCTGCCGTCCATTACAAAGGAATGCCAGAGTGATCTCCAAATGCTCCAGTTGTGTTTCATAGGCAAGATTCTCCGGAACTGTTTTGGGACAAACTTTCCATTATCTTCAATTTTTACATCATCAGATTCACCTAAATACTTCAACCGTCTTTATTGCCGTCAATAAAAAGCAAGGATTTATCTTGGTTGTTTATTTAAGCTTATGGCATACATTTTGTAGCTACAAGATAATCTTCTAGTTTCTGTGTTTTTATTTATTTATTTAGATTTTATTTATTTATTTGACAGAGATCACAAGCAGGCAGAGAGGCAGGCAGAGAGGGTGAGTGGGGGGAAGCAGGCTCCCCACTGAGCAGAGAGCCCCACGTGGGACTTGATCCCAGGACCCGGTGATCATGACCTGAGCCAACGGCAGAGGCTTTAACCCACTGAGCCATGGAGGCGCCCCTAGCTCCTGTGTTTTTAAAACATTTATCTGTTTGTTTCTTTTTTAGCTCTGTACCCCTGGATGCCTTTGAAGGAAGAGATGTTGTTTTGCTCAATATCACATTCCTTAGACCATGGCACAGTGCCCAGGATGTAGTAGAGATCTGTAGTGGATGGGGTGGTGTGTTTCCTGGTTCCCCCTTTTAGGACCAAGGCCCTCATTCCCCTAGATGTTGCCAGTGTTAGCTGATTTGGCTCACTGATCAAATAACTGGTTGTTGCAGAAGGACAGAGTTCCTTGCCAAGCCAACTCCAGAGCTCCCAGTAGGATCAACTAAATCTACTGTGGCACAATCAACCCCATTCGACCCTTTCTCACCACTTCTGCTTCCCTGAAGCCTTCTTGGGGAGTGTTCTCAAGAGCACTCCCCAGAAACCCTCTCGTCTGTAAACCTTTGCCTAGAATCTGTTTCCTGGGAAACAGCTTAAGACAATATTTAATAAATATTTGTTGAATACATGGATGAATGGGCCCTTCCACTGTAAACTGTGAGGTTCCTCATCCTGAGCAGAGATTATTGTGGAAAACCTCTGACCCTTATTTGTATATTTAACATTTTACTTTGTCATCTCCGGCCCTAAAAGTCAGAGACCACACTGAAATCATTCACCCAGCCTCAGGGGCGTGCTTGACTTCTATGTGATGATAATATCTATACCCACTTGCTTCAGTTATATTGTCATTTGACCAGCAGATGGCAGAGGTGACACTTGGAAAGGCACTCTTTCTGGACGTAGGTCACATACTCTAGGATGTAACATCAAACCTAAATTACCCATTTAATACCATCAATTCCCAAGCCTTCGTAATTATGGCATTGTTTCATTTTGTAGGAAAGTGTCACCGACACAACTGGCCTCATTTGCATATAAAAAGGAGCGTTTGGGATATAACGGAAAGAGCCCTGGACTAAGGAAACACCAGAACCACCGCACACTGGCCGTTTGCTCTATTCGAACTTTCTTCATCAGTACAATGAGAGCCATGCCTCACAGGTCTCTTGTGAGGAATCCATGAAAGATTCTGGGGGCTGGTTGAAGGGGCCGCATGTGTTCCTCCCTAGCCCAGGAGAGCTCTGGGTGTGCGGCCCCGGGACGGAGGACTGGGGGGAGGGACCCAGGACCGAGGGGTTGGTGGGGGAGGGGGCTGGCCCTTGAAGGAGACCTGGCTCCTGATACACGGACTCCAGTCCGGGCCAGGCTCCTGGGCACGGCAAAGCAGCTACTCCTTGGCTTGCGCGCGCCTCTGAAGTTTCTTCTCTCCCTGCACGCCGCGATGCGGACAGGCTGGTGTACTTCTTTCAAGAATCCCCAACTTCTGCCCTTGCCGGTGTGAGAGCCGTGAGACCAGGAAAGGAGGGCGGAGTTTGACCGACCTGTTCACAGCTCTGGGATGGTCGCCTCACCGCCTGGATTCACCCATTCCCGCACCGGTGGTCGCCTTTGGGAAGGGGCCAGGGCCAGCCAAGGCTTCGAATCACTTGCCACCGAAAGGCGGGGATCAAAAAGGCTGACGCGGTCCGAGTTGCCACCGGACCCCTGGAGTCCGTCGCTTGGGGGCGAGGAAGTACCACCTAGAGGAGACCCCTTCCCCGAGGGGAGGAGCTTCTGCAGTCATGTGACCACGAACCCAGCCACTTCCGCGCTCCCACCTGGGCCACGTGGTCCTTTTCCCGTTCAAATCTGGATCAAAGAGTGGCCTGGGCCAGGGACCCAGTGACCCACCCCAAAACAAGATTGTGCCCTAAAATTCCGAAGATCTAGCCGAGCCAAAGGAACACCAATATCTTTGAAACTTTATTGTGGTGTTCCTATCGTGTGCTCTCTGGAACAGTGTGCTGTGGTAATAAAACAACTAGCGAAACAGCCCACACTTTTGTTTTCCATTTCAAAATTCCCTGTGCCATGTTTACCCTCTCCTCAAAAAAATATTTTGGAGAAAAATACCCCAAACTCAAAAACCTCAGCAGCATAGGTTTCCTTTCACCAGCCCTGAGGCTGCCTGAGCTAAGCGGGTGGGAACCAGTCAGCCAGTACTGGTGCCTGGCGTGGACACTGAGGTCAGTAGGGATGTGCAGCCTGGTGTCTGCTCTCTCCTTTTGCAGTTAGGTAATGTATTAATTTCTTATTGCTGCTGTAACAAATACCACAAACTTAGTAGCTTAAAATACACATTTATTATACTGTAGCTCTGGAGCTCAGAAGGTGCAAATGGGTCTTACCTGGCTAGAAATCAAGGTGTCAACTGGGCTGTGTTCCTTGTCTTTGCGGTTTTTAGAGTCTGCCTGCATTTTTTGGCTAGTGGCCCCTCCCTTCATCTTCAGAGCACACCTCTAATTCTTGCTTCTGTTACCACGTCTCCTATTTCCGATGCTGGTCCTCCTGCCTCTTAGAAGGACCCCTGTGATGGACCACCCAGGTAGCCCAGGATAATCTCACCTCAAAATCCTTAATCACATCTGCAAAACCCCTTTTGCCATGTAAGGTAACATATTCACTGGTCCCTGTATTCCCACAAGGGCATCTTTGGAAAGACTTAATGCAGTCTACCATAGGGAGTTCTGAAAACTGAGAGTGAGTTGAAGAGGGCTTATAAGAGTAGGGTCAAGTGTGAATGAGAAAAATAACAGACCATTTGTTGAACATGTGTTATGTTCCAGAAACTATGACAGGCACCTTACATGTGGTATCTCATTAAATTCTCACTGCAATGTAGCAAAGTAGGTATTATTAAAACTGTTTTTAATTTTTTTGAGATTTTATTGACTTGAGAGAGAGCACAAGCACGGGCAGTGGAGGAAGGAGAGGGACAAGCAGATTGCCTGCTAACTGGGAGCCCAATCTGGGGCTCGATCCCAGGACCCTGAGATCATGACCTGAGCCACCCAGGTGCCCCTACAGCTGTTTTTATTTTTATTTATTTTTAAAGATTTTATTATTTGACAGAGAGAGACACTATGAGAGAGGGAACACAAGCAGGGGGAGTGGGAGAGGGAGAAGCAGGCTTCCTGTGGAACAGTGAGCCCGATGCAGGGTTTGATCCCAGAACCAAGCTCAATCCCAGGACCCTGGGATCCTGACCTGAGGTGAAGGCAGATGCTTAATGACTGAGCCACCCAGGCGCCCCTCTACAGCTATTTTTTAAAAGATGAGAAAATTGAGGCTCGGAGAGTTAAATAGTTTACTCATCAGTGGTAAAGCTTCACACTTGGGTCTCTCCAAATCAAT
This sequence comes from Martes martes, assembly GCF_963455335.1. Classification (NCBI taxonomy): domain Eukaryota; kingdom Metazoa; phylum Chordata; class Mammalia; order Carnivora; family Mustelidae; genus Martes; species Martes martes. Next base: position 64,000,764 of record NC_137896.1, read on the forward strand.
CTTTTCCCTTAATCTCTAGCTTTCTCATTTGTGAAATGGAGACAGTAACTAGCCATAGGTTTGTGTGAGAATTAACTACGCTGACACGAGTTAAGGGCTGGGGAGATGGTATGGCTCCTGCCGAGTGCCCCAGGAGTGAGAGCTGTTATTGTTACTGTCGGCCCTCACCTGCCCCAGTCCCTCCCAGCTCAAGTGCTTCCTTCTCTCTCCAACAGGCACAGCCTCAATTCTAAGCCAATTCTGGCCAAGGTAGGCAGAAGCCCTGAGAAAGTAGTTCCAGACCAGCAGAGCTCTGTGAGCTCTAAATTAGAATGCTGCCACAGGGCTGGTACCACGAAATACTAAGGCAGAACATTCAGTTGAAGAAATACTATTTTTTGTGTAATATTTTGTGTATTACTTTAAAATTAAGTTGAATGGTCCTATTTTGTCACCTTTCTCCAGAAGTGCCCACAGAAGTGAATTGAGCTTTGTCTGAAAGGGGCAAGGGTGTTGACTACGTTAACTCATACCCCAAAATGTCCACCACAGCTATTCTACTTGCTCTCCACTCAGTGCTGCCAGAACCCCAAGACCACCATGAGTGTCTTCATTCCAATCACAATCCTAGAAACCACCCTCTTGCCTTTCATTTATTGCCGGCACTTAATTAGTTACTGAGTTCTGTGGACCAGGCCTCTTAATCATCTTTTCAAACCACTTAGGTACCTTTCATGTCTAGAGTCCACCAGTACAGCAGTTGAAGACGAGTATTTGGGTTATTAAACTTTGTATCTCCAAAAATTGACCCCAAACTGGCCAGACGGCTCATGTCTTCAAGGCACAAACAACTTGTCCTGGGCTTCTCATTACAGACATAGAAAATGAGAATGTGGACTAGCCCAAGGATGAACGGAGAGATAGTATGTGTAGTGGTCCCTAGCTGTGGCCTGGCTGATCTGAAGGCTGAGGGATCATGATGTTGGTGTATCATTGACCATTTTGTAACACCACCAGTCTGCTAAGCACACCATTTGGAAAGTTCAGATCTAGTTCATTCCTTTTGTGGCTGGGCCATGCTGGGACTTAAGATAAACTGTTACGTGGCTATTGAAGTGAGTTTTGGGTTCCCTTGCCTGTCTATTGAGAGGCAGTCTTTACTTCCATTGGGCTACTGCTTTATGAGCCTAGATTCCTGATCTGGAGCCCTGCCTATCATTCCCTTGGCACACTGTTCACCCCAGTGGTCAGGCCCTCTTCCCTATACATGCAGGTACTTGCTGAGAGCCAGCTGTGAGTGGAGAGCCCAGAATGAGGTTGCTCATACCCATTTGGTATTACTGTCACTGAAATTCTTCTGCCCTTAATATCATCTATATGCATTAAACCCAAATCACCAATATTGGATTAGCTAGCAACCCTCATGGGTGTCTTGCTTATGCCTCAGGGAAAAAGAAAGGTATCATGGCAGCTCCTAGAAAGCAACAGTGTAGATATTAGAAAAAGAATAATCCATTCAGAAACCTAAAGCATGAAATTGGGATAATATTAATAAATATGGGCATCAAAAACTCAACACAATAAATTAGAATGATGTTTTATAAACTCTTTTCTCCCCTTGCAGTACCCAGTATAGTAGAAACCTACTCTGTAAAGTTTATATCAAGCTTCCCATCTCTTCCTGTCCCAGGTTTGTTCAGATGTCCCAAAGAAATGATGGTAGGCATCTGCTAGTCCCTTTCATGAGGAGGGCTGAGAATTGGGACTGTCATCCGACTGGGTGATGCAAAACTTCCTCATTTGTCCTCCTAGATAAAGTCCATATGTGGGCTCCCAAATGATGTCTGGTTTTGGGTGTCAGAATAATGTGGGGGAAATGAGATTGCTTTTTATTTTTTTAAAAGATTTTATTTATTTATTTGACAGACAGAGATCACAAGTAGGCAGAGAGGCAGGCAGAGAGAGAGGAGGAAGCAGGCTCCCTGCTGAGCAGAGAGCCTGATGTGGGGCTCGATCCCAGGACCTTGGGATCATGACCCAAGCTGAAGGCAGTGGCTTTAACCCACTGAGCCACCCAGGCGCCCCGAGACTGCTTTTTAAAACAAGAATGAAAAACATTTGTTTTCAAAAGCATTTTAATCAAGGATGGTGCTACGTATTTAAAATTTTTATGTTTTTCCATCTGTGCCCTACACAACTGTTGCCTTTCTTTAAAATGACAGTTATGGGATACCTGGGTGGCTCAGTCAGTTAAGTGGCTGACTCTTGATTTCACCTTAGGTTATAACCTCATGGTTATGAGATGGAGCCCCATATCAGGGCCCACACTCAAAGCAGAGTCTGCTTGTCCCTCTCCCTCCCCTTCTGCTCCACTCTCTCTACCCACTTCTTCGCTCACATGCACACAAGCACTCTCTCCCTCCCTCTCTGTCTCAAATAAATAAAAGACCTTTTGAGAATGGTCTTCAAGTGTGCCGAAGTTTCTCAGGTGGGAATATGAAAGACCCTCCCAGCATAGAGCAGAGGATAGCACATCAAAGGACAGTGCTTTCAGGGACTATTAAGAAGGTCACTCAAGCTGGAGCCCTGTGTATGGGGAAGGAAGACAGGAGTGTCACATAGAAGACAAGCCACTAGCTCTTAAGTAGGGAAGGGATCAGACTGGCTTAGAAAGAGAAAGTTTGAAGAACATCTAAAATTTCCTTCCTCACAATAAAACTAGTTTTATGTTTAAATTCTGTGGCATCTTCTGTGAAAATGTATGTCATTAAAGGCAAATAACTTTGTAAGAAAACATGAGCATTAATGTCTCCTTTAAGATATACTGTGGAAATTGGGACGCCTGGGTGGCTCAGTTGGTTAAGCAGCTGCCTTCGGCTCAGGTCATGATCCCAGCGTCCTGGGATGGAGTCCCACATCAGGCTCCTTGCTCGGCAGGGAGCCTGCTTCTCCCTCTGCCTGCCACTCTGCTTGTGCTCACTCTCGCTCCTCTCTCTCTGACAAATAAATAAATAAATAAATAAATCTTTAAAAAAAAAAAAGATATACTGTGGAAATCACATTCAAACCACTCTTAAATCAATCATTCTGTAGTTGTGATTCCTTAGTTAGTATATTTTAATCATTGAGGAACACCCAGCAGATGTGCTACAGTACTGGGGTAGCTAGCCTCCCAAATGGCACTCCCAATTCTATTGGCCTCCTGATATTCACACTTCTATGTCGTCCCTTCTTACAATGAATAGAGCTAAACTTTGTGACTAGTAGAATGTTGTTGAAATGGTGTGTAACTTCTGTGGTTGGGCCATCAAAGCCATTGAAGCTTCTACGTTATTGTCACTGGCTCACCATTCTGTAAGAATGTTTAAGCAGTCTGGGGAGAAGCCCACACGGAAGGAATTGACGCCTCCTGTGAACAACCAGAGCTGCTGGACTAAGTCAGTGGTTCTTCCTGCCCCAGCCAGATCTTCTAATGACTGCAGTCTCATGAAAGACTCCCAGCCAGAAGTACTGAGCAACATACAAGGCTAAATTTCTGACCCATAGAAACTGTGAGAGTGAAAATGTAGTGTTTTAAGACATTAGCTTTTGGGGTAATTTATGATGCACCAAGACAAATAACAGAAGAACTTTGCTTTCTTTCATTGACTGAGGGATAAACATACTAACAAATAACAAATTTAGGGGCACCTGGGTGGCTCAGTCATTGAAGCATTTGCCTTCAGCTCAGGTCGTGATCTTGGTGTCCTGGGATTGAACCCCAAATCGAGCTCCCACTCAGTGGGGAGTTCGCTCTCCCTCTCCCTCTAACTGCAGTTCATGCTTTCTCTCTCAAATAAATAAAACAAATCTTGAAAAGAAAAAACTTATTTTATTAACAAGAGTTCATCTTATATTAAAAAATGATACAATGTTCATGTCCATAGCTCTAATATATGCTTTTGGACTTCATTTTAGACACAAAACTATGCAATAAGGCTTTTATGAGGGATTGTTTAATTATGTAAATCATCATGTACTGCGGGCAGATTACCACAAACTGTATTGTTTTTAGGAGGTAATGGGACTATAAAATTGACAGACTATTATGCTTTTCATTTATGCAAAGCAATACTTATAGGAGAAACTTAGCTTGGATCAGTATGAATTACGGCTTGTATAGAGACTTTAATGAACAAGTATTAAATAAGTATGCAATTAAGGTCCTTGTTTGGGGTTTTCAGAAATCAGATTCAATTATTCAAATGTCCGAGATTTTAAAAAATCACTATGTGTGAAAATGTGTCATTAAATACGCATTAAAAAAATCCATTCCCTAATTGAGGGGAAAATGCTGCTCCAAACAGGTACGTATTTCCAAAGCTAAACTACACAAAACAAAACATGGATATATTATTTTTCATGATTTTATGTAGTCCACATAAAATCCGTAATACTAGGGATTACGGATTCTTTAAAAATTCCTTTGGAATACATTTTTACAAATAAAATAAATAGCTACTTAAAAAAAAGTTCATGGCCCAAATTCTCATGGTGTATTCTAGAAAATCTCAGAGAATTTAGGTGGTTTCAAGCTGGTAGTGCCAGGTGGCTACAAAAACAATGGGATATCTTCTCTAAACATGTTACTATTAGAATCTTTAAAACCCAAACCTTCATTGCCTCTACTTCCCATAGTTACCGCTCCATTTATTTCACCCTGTGTAATGGAAGTACTAGATTTATTTCTACTTGATCCTGCCATTTCCTCTCCCAGCCTGTTTTAAACCCATTCTAATCCACTCCAAAATTTTGCCCCATCACTATAAACGGCAATTTCATTCTCCCCCCTTGCTCAAGCCAGAAATCTTGGGACCATCTTGACTCCTCTTTTTTCTTACCCCCCATCTTATCCTTCAGAAAAAACCGTTAGCTTACTTCCAGATCACAATCCAGAATCTGTCTATGCCTCACACTTTCTTTGCATTGCTACCACCCTGGTCTTAGCCACTAGCATCTCGCTAGCCTAGTTTACAAGAGTAGCTTCCTCACTCACTGGCCGCCCATCTTCCACTACAAAGTAGTACCTCCAATGACTCTATGTAGATAACCCAATTACTCTTCTGCTCAAAACGACTCCCATTTCACTGGGAGAATCCTCTTCCACTAAAAGTAAAAGTCTTTACAATGGGGAATCAGGCTTTACATCATTTAACTCCCCTTGTCCCGTTCCCTACACCTACTCTCTTAACTCATTTGGCTCCAGCCACACCAGCCAACTTGCATAGGATCCGCCTCTGCGTCCGGATCTTACCCCCCACCCCACCCTCTGTCCCAGCTCCTAGCGTAGTGCTCGGGACCTAGTTATTTATTTCTAAGCGAACGAATCATCTGATGATTTTAATTTTCTGCGTAAAATACATATTCCAAATAGGGTGTAACTTTCCAGGCTGGCAATCCCCGGACAGTTAGTGCTCAGAACTATTTGCTGAACCAACAAACGCACTCGGGGATACGTCAGTTTATTTCGACGCTTCTCATTTTAGTTAAATTCTTAAGAGTGGCTTCTGCTTAAGGCCCGAACGACCCCACCTCGCAGGCTCTACGGTCGCTGGTTCCCGCAGCCGGGAGGCAGTTTTCTCTCCTTCTCGGCGCTGGGTAAGCTGCGTGGGAGAAGGGTGGAATGTCTGGATTGAGGCACAGGTGGTCCCCAGTACTCCAGGTCTAGACTGCCCTAAGGCGAAAGAAGTCGGTAAACTTCCAAGCTGCGCACACTTTAAAGTCGGAACCTACCCAAATCCACTCACTAACACTCGCTCCCGATGACATCACCACCGCTCCGAACTCCTTATTGGAAGAGCTCAGTCACTCAATTCTCGCGATGACTCCTGTACCAGGTCCCCTTGCTTCCCTCCCTTCGCTCTGACCCGGTAGTCAACAGACCACGTTGCGAGCCACGGGGACATCGCAGAACTAGACCAGCTCCTGTACTCGTCTAGACGGCTGCGACTCTTCTTAGACGTTCACGGGCACGAGGTTTGGCTCCCAGACGTCCTGTCTGCCAGACCCGCGGCAGCGCGCGACTCTCCACGGCTTGGCTCCGCCACTTTGCTAGCAGCCGGGTGATTTGCACCAATTCTCGTCCTTTGCTATCGCGAGAATTTGGCGGTGGCTTTACCGATTTCCGGTCGCTTAGGTCTCCATGGAGACAGCACTTTCCCAGTGTGTTTTTGTTTTGAGGTCACCTGTCGCTCTCCGAACTCCACGTGGTTCGGAAATTACCTAGAGATTGTTTGTGGGAGTTAGCCGGAAAGGTGTAGATGGGAGTGAAGCAGCGGTCAAAAGGGAAGCAGCCAGTGGGACTTAGCAGTACAACTTGCTGACCTATCTTCTGGCCGCTGGAGTAGTGTTGTAGGGTGGGCACGGGGTTTTACCCAACCGGGGAGACCCACTTCATCAAGACAAACGTTTAGGCATCTGTTGAGCACGCATAAGCACCGAATCAATTTTTGTGTAGTCTTGAGGGTTCCACGATCAAATCTGCTGTAAACTTACTCACCATTCACCAGATAATAGTCTCCCTAGTTATGTCTCTATCCCTTCTTAAGTTTGTGTATTGGTTACTTTCCTAGGAAATGATCCCCAGTTATTACCCTAGATCTAATCATGTCACTTTTCAAATTCTTACCTTGTCTTGCCATTATCTGTGTCCATGTTTATTACCATTTTCTGTTAAGTGTTTTTTCACATGCCATCGCTCTATCGATTTCTTACTTTGTAGATAGACCGTAGGTTCTTCAGTATCAGGACTAGCTTGTCACTTAGATACGGAATATACATACCAGGTAGTGCACTTTTCTGTTGTTGAAAGCATGCATCTCTGACAATGTTAATTTATTCATTGGTTTATTCATCAAATATTTATTAAGCACTGATTATATGCCAGGTACTGTTTTAAGAATTGAGAATTAAAACAGTGGATAAAACAGATTGAAGTTGCTGCCTTCGTGGAGTTTATTACTAGGGGAGACAGACAATATACAAATAAATGAGTTATTGCAATTTTAGGTACTAATAATACTATGAAGAAAGTAAAGTAATGGAAATGATCTGTGGCATTTTAGATGGGTAGAGTGGTCATGGAAGGCTTCTCATAGGAGGTGTGGTTTGAAAAGAAACTTGAAAGATGGGGAAAAGATCTTGCAAACATCTTGTGTAACAGGCATTAACAGGCAGAGGTATGAGGAAGAGCAAAGTGCCTTAGATGGTGAAGAGAAGATTGATGTGTGATGAAAATGTAGAGGAAGGCAGGACCAGATTACTTGTGGCCTTGAGGGCCAGGGTCTCAAGTTGGATTTTATTCTAAGTGTAACTGGAAGCCCTTGGAAAGTTTTAAGCAGGAGAGTAATTAGATTTGATTAAAGTTTTAAAAAGATTGCTCTGATGATGGTGAAAAGAGGGTACTCCTCAGAAACAAGGGAGAGGAGAGGAGACCAGTTGTGGGTCTGTTGCAGGAGTCCAGATGCAAAGGGATCATTCAGCTTCTGCTGGGGTATTTCCAGGGTTGGGACAATTCTCTGTTTAAGGCAGTCCATTCCACAGTTGGACCAGAGAGTTCTTCCTTTGTATTGGGCTGGGGTCTGCCTCCCTGAAACTTGCACTGACTTTTCCTCATTCTGTAGCAAGATAGAATACGTCTACTCTTTTTCTGACGGTCCTCCAACAACTGCAGCTGCTCTGTAGCACTTGTCCTGTCCTCTTTCTCCAGGCCAAACATCTTTGGTTAAGTGGAAAGGCACTGAGATTAGTTGGGCCCAGTTTACTTTTGAAAAAAACATGCTGGTTTGTTATTGTTCTTACTAAAAAGAAGGTTGGCTGTATTTTAAAATACAAAGACTGGGCCATAAAAGGTAAGAATAACTTTAGACAATAATAAACTCTTGTTGAGCTTAAAAAATGTTTTTCTTTTATGAAGCAGAAATTCTTTGACCAGTGGTTCTCCACCTGAGGCCACTTTGCTCTCCAGGAGACATTTGGCAATGTCTGGAGGTATTTTTTGGTTGGCATAACTTGCGGGGAAGGGGATGCTACTGGCATCTATTGGGTAGAGGCCAGGAACCTGTTAAACATCCTACCATGCACAGAACAGCACTGCATAGCAAAAAATTATCTGGCCCCAAATGCCACTAGTGCTGAGGTTCAGAAATCCTGAATTAGACAATGCTCTAAACTCTTCTTTTTTGCAGTGACTGCTATTAATAATGGGTGTAAAAAAGAAGAAAGAAATGCAAGTAACTGCACTGACCATTTGTCATCAAGACCTTGAAACTTTGAGATGTAAGTGATTTTTGACTTAATTTGTTTGCTTTTTTTTTTTTTTAAGATTTTATTTATTTATTTGACAGACAGAGATCACAAGTAGGCAGAGAGGCAGGCAGAGAGAGAGGGGGAAGCAGACTCCCTGCTGAGCAGAGAGTGCAATTCGGGGCTCAATCCCAGGACCCTGAGATTATGACCCAAGCCGAAGACAGAGGCTTTAACCCACTTGAGCCACCCAGGCGTCCCTAATTTGTTTGCTTCTTTTCTGGGCTATAGAGTATTTCTGTCTCTGAGACTCACTATCACATGATGTTCAAACTCTTGCTATGTACTTTTCCCATGTTCTTTACATTCAGTTTTGCATGTAAAATGGTTTCCTAAAAATTTTGTCTCTGGACTAAGCTCTGTCTGCTTTTTTTTTTTTTTTTTTTTTTTGGTTTATACGTACTTAGATTTTTGATAATGCATAACAAAGGCAAACTCATATGCATACACTGTTAAATCCTTAAAGAAATTTTTTTGTGTGTGTTTTCTAGCTTTGGCTGATGTGGAAGGAAAGAATCTAGCTTCTTTGCTGTTACACTGTGTACAGCTCACGGATGGAGTGTCACAAATCCATTATGTTAAACAGGTAAGACTGCATTGATATTCATGGATACATCTTGAAGAATATCATGCTATTATGGATTTCTAAAATTAACTGACAGCTTTTGGCTTCCAATTATTTAATATCAATGTATCATTAAAGAATCGTTTTGTTTTTTTTTTTTCCTTTTCTGTTTGTTGTATAATCTCATTTTATTCAGAGTATTGGTAGAAGCCATACTCAGGCCTCCACCACCATTGGAGCTGTAAAAGGATAGGACAGTGAGCCAACTGTGCATACCTTTCTTTTTTTCTTATTTTTTTTTTGTGCATACCTTTCTTGTGAAGATAAATTTTAAAAAATTATTTCTATTAATTTGAAACCTTAAAACTTTTTAGCAGACACATTAAAAAGTTAATTTAAAATGTGAAGACTGGGGGCGCCTGGGTGGCTCAGTGGGTTAAAGCCTCTGCCTTCGGCTCGGGTCATGATCTCAGGGTCTTGGGATCGAGCCACGCATCAGGCTCTCCGCTCCCCAGGGAGCCTGCTTCCTCCTCTCTCTCTGCCTGCCTCTCTGCCTAGTTGTGATTTCTCTCTGTCAAATAAATAAAATATTAAAAAAATAATAATAAAATGTAAAGACTGTCCTTACCAATATTTCTGTGTTAGGATTTACCATTTGAACTTGCATAATTTTTTTGGAAAGCAATTAAATATATTACTGGTTTTTCAATAGTGCTATAGAATTCCTATACCTTAAGCCATTAACAAGTCTAATTCTTAATAGGGGTGGGTCTGGAGGGTAAACTGGGAGTTGGGGATATAGGTTAAAAAGGTTAAAAAATACTAAACTAGGTGTTTAAATCGGTATCCTTTAACAGCGCAGTGTAGAAAACATTACGTGCCGTAATTGAGACTTCAAAGAGTATTTGAAACTCTATTACTTTGCTATATATACTTGATAATAGAAAAAATTACTATGCCTTTGAATTTTTTGGATTGTAGATTGTGCCTTTACTGGAGAAAGCAGATAAAAATGGTGCACGTGATCCCACTATTGGAAGTTGTTTGGATGTTTTAGCCGGCATTTATCTTTCTTTGAGTGCAAAGAATCCCTTGAAGAAAGTCTTGGCAAGGTAAGGAGAAAAAGGAAAGGAAGTTAAGCATTATAAATGTTCAGTTTGACCAAAAGTAAACAGTGTTTAAAATTCTCCTGGTTTGGTAAAACTGAACTGAAGTACGTCACTAACAATTTCTTTTATATGGTCTCTGCTTTGTTTACTTATGACAACTTTTTAAAAATGTAGACTGGCTTTTAGGTCACAGGCCTTAATAAAACAGGCTATGGGATGTAGTTTGCTGACTCCTGATTTAGTCCATTTATGTTAATGCAATTATTGGTTAAGTTTAATCTGTCATCTTGCTATTTCTTTTTCCTCTGTTTTTCCCATTTGTTCTTAGTTTAAACATATTTGTAATTACACAGGTAATACAAGAATATATGGTTGATGTAAAGACATCAAGCAATGTAGAAGTGAAAAAAATAAGAAATGAGCCTTCTGTTTCACTCTTCTGGCTTATCTTACCTTTTTTAGTAAAGGTCATCACTTAACATTTTGGTATCTATCTCTTTAGACCTTTTCTTGTGTGTGTTCTGTAGCTTGTTTTTTCACTAAAGAATGCTTTAGAGATAGTTTCAAGTCAGCATAGTCTGTATTCTTTTTTTAATTGTGTGAAAAAACACACAACATAAAATTAGCCATCTTAACCATTTTTGAGTGGTAAGTATATTTACATTGTTGTGCAGTGGATCTCCACAGAGTTTTTCATCTTGCAAAACTGAAACTATATACATTAAACAGTAAATCCCCATTTCCTCCTCCCCCTAGCCCCTACCACAATTCTATTTCCTGTTTTTATGAATTTGATTACCTTAGTTACCTCATATGAGTGGAATATTTGTATTTGTCTTTTTTTTTTTTTTTTTTTGATTGGCTTATTTTACTTAGCATAATGTTCTCAAGGTTCATCCTTGTGGTAGCATGTGGCAGGGTTTTTGTCCTTCCTAAGGCTGAATTATATTCCATCATCCATATGTACCACATGGTATTCATTCATTGATCTGCTGATAGACATCTGAGTTGCTTCCTCCTCTTGGCTATTATGAACAATGCTGCTATGAACATGGGTATTTAAATATCTCTTTGAGATCCTGCTTTCAGTTCTTTTGGATATTTACCCAAAAGTGGGATTACTGGATCATATGGTGATTCTATTTTTAATTTTCTGAGGAAACTCCATATATTGTTTTTCGTAGTGTCTGCACTATTTTATGCTCCCACCAAAAGTCCTTATTCTTTCTCTCTCTTTCTTTCTTTCAAGATTTTATTTATTTGACAGAGAGTCACAGCGAGAGAGGGAACACAAGCAGGGGGTATGGGAGAGGGAGAAGCAGGCTTCCCGCAGAGCAGGGAGCCCAATGCAGGGCTTGATCTTAGGACCCTGGGATCATGACCTGAGCCAAAAGCAGACGCTTAATGACCGAGCCACCCAGGCACCCCAGATCCTTATATTTTCTTACAGATAAAATTTCTATAATATGGATATACCAAAATTTTATGTACTGAGTTACATATTACTTAATCACTTTCCATTGATATTTAGTTTATTTTGTTTTCATTATTCCAACAATGATACAGTGATATTCTTAATTATGTATATAAGTGTTATGTGTATTTACCTGAGATAAATTCCTGTAAATGGAATTTCTTTACCAAAAACATTGCTAACCTGTACTCCCCCAAAGGTATTCCAGTTTATACTCCTACTAACAGTGAATGAGAGTGCCAGTATCTTCATATCTTTCTAACACTGGGTAATACCAGTCTTTAAACCATTGAAAATCCAACAGATGAAAAAATAATACTTTTTTTACTTTCCATTTCCCAGATTACTAGTGAGATTGAACATTTTTTAATATGTAGAGTTTGACTATTTGTGATTATATGTCTTTTGTATGTTTCCTTGTTAGAATGTCTTTTCTTTTTATGTAAGTAAATTGATTTAATGTGTCAAAAAGCAAATGATCAGGGGTGCCTGGGTGGCTCAGTCGGTTAAGCATCTGCCTTTGGTTCAGGTCATGATCCCAGGGTCCTGGGATTGAGTCCCGAATCAGGCTCCCTTCTCAGTGGGGAGCCTGCTTCTCCCTCTCCTTCTGCCCCCTAGCTCATGCAGTCTCTCTCACTCTCTCTCTGTCTCAACTTAAAAAAAATGGAAATGATCAGATACTGGCCAGTTCTAGGGTTTTGGGGAAGTAGTCAACAGCGTCATCAAAGATCTTGATGTTTTCCATTTTTCTCCCATTTGTTGGCCGAATCTTCCCTCAGATTACAAGGAGCTGTAGCAGTTACAGCTGCTTTATATAGACATGACAGCATCCAGAAATAAAAAAAGGAAATTTCCTTTTTTCCTTCTCTTTTTACTGGGGAGAAAAACATTTTTGCAGAAGGTCCCAGGAGACTTCCTATCACTTTCTGTTGTCAAGATTGGGTCATATACCCACCTTCTGGTTTTAAGAATGGCTGGGAACCAAGACTCTCACACCTTTGGCTTCTGTAGTGGGAGGTGGGTTTTGCCACTAAAGAAGGGCTTGGGTATGAGATCTCTGTCTAGATTATGTACTAGATATTCCTTTGTTTTATTACTTGTCTTTAAACTTTCTTTGTGGTGTATTTGCCTTACAAAAATTAGAATATTTTTCTTGGTAATCAAACCCACTAATATTTTTCTTTGAATAGATTTCTGAGTTTCATGCCTTCCTTAATGTATGCTTTCTCTACTATAAGATCATATAAAATTACTTGCTTGTATTTATTAAAATACTTCATCTGGAATTAACCTTGAGTAGAGTGTAAGTTAGAGATCCAATTTAGTTTTTGATAATGGGGACCCACTTATTCGCAAACTTTTGAATAGTCCATCTTTCCCATGTATCTGGAATGCCATTTTATTATGTTCTGTGTTCCTGTATAAACACAGATTTGATTTTAGACTTGGGTCTATTTGTTTACTCACCAACATCATACTTTCATTTACTATAGTTTGATAATGTAGTTGAATTATATGTTGGAACAAGTCAGCCTCTGGGGACGACTTATTCAGACTTTTCCCATTTCTAAATTCTTTTTCTTCCAGAAGAGCTTTAGAACTGTTCAGTCATATTTTTTAAAAGTGCTTACTGTTTTGATTTAAATTAACTTAGGTAAAATTGATACTAAATTGAGTTTATCTGTTAAGTGAATTTTTTTGCTCGTCTACTATATGTCAAGTAAGTATTCCAGGCATTGAGATTATAATGAATAAAACATTTTAGAATAGAGGTTAGATTCTTTTTTTTTTTTTAAGATTTGTTTATTTTAAAGATTTTTTAAAAAAGATTTTATTTATTTGACAGAG